>NC_084650.1:17456293-17801293 GCF_019802595.1 Syngnathoides biaculeatus | reverse complement strand
GTGTGTATGTGTGTGCGCGTTTTTGAAAATTCAACATGCCAGCAGGTGTGCACCTTGCATGACGCGTGAGCAAATGTGTGTGAACGTGTAAATCCTGCTACGTGTGTATGAACAAATGTGTGTGTGTGCGTGTGTTTGTGAGGTTTGTGTGTATTGGAGAGAGAGAGGGAGAGAGAGAGAGAGGATTTTGTGTGGGGAGCATGTGTGTATTAACAAATGCGTTTGTGTGTCTGTGCGTGTGCGCTCACGTGCGTGCGTGCGTGCACATGTATGTATTTATATGGTTTTGCAAATATTTGTGCCCTAACGGTGGCAGGGCAGCAGGGATCAGCTTCGCATTGATACGTGTGCGCATTTGTGGTCAAATAAACGTTCATGCGATGCATAGCACTGTTCGATGTGTCTATGAATAAAGTTATGAATATTTATAGCAATCAAACGCCGGCTCGAATGAAGCCTTTTAAGTCATGCATACGTGTGTGCGCGCGCGCAAGATGTTCGGGTGAAGATCTGATGTTCGACTGATCTTTCAGTGATTGTAGTTGAAAGTCAGAGCAAGAATCTTATTGATTTTAAATTCTGACTCATGCCTCACGAAGTTCAGGTCAAACGACAAATCAGACAAATCATTTGAGCGGTTTCAAATGAGTGTTATTTCTGGATAGTACATATTGGTATTTTGAGATACAAGTTCAATTTGAACACGCTCGTAACTGAAAATATGTGTTGAAATCGTTGCTCTCCATTGCAATGCATGGAAATGACATTAATCTGTTGTAGCCTCACCCTAAAAACAACACGTAAAATTATTTTATATGAGAACAACAGCACTTCATAATACTATATTTTACGTGATGAAAAAATATAGAGAAATGGATGATTTCATCTTCAATTTGAGGGTTGAGTCCTTGAGACATTTTCGTGCTTTCCTCTTATGATTAAGATGACCGCCCAAGTCAGTGTCGATCAGTGACTCTGGTTTCTGAAGCTGACATTTTTATATTTATATCCCCCTGGAATTCACCCCAGTATTGCCTGCTTTGGACTGTAGAAGTTCACTTCCTGTTTGATTTCACTATTTTTTTAATGAGTCCTGTTAAAATAGATGTTAATCCAATTTGATGTTGATTGGTAAAACTTCTTTCAGGGCAGATTTGTTTTCCCCACATTCCCTAAAAAAATGACAGAGCTCGGAATTCAACTCCAAAGTGGCTACTTCCAACCGAAATGGACAACTTTTTGGACAATGGAAGTTTCCGACCTGTCAATCACTCGTACAATAATATCCAATCAGATAGCCGCATTATCTTAACCCTTGGTTTGACACGCCCCTCTCGCCGTATTGTCCCACAAGCAATGCTACTTGTCAGTAGTGTGCGCCTGGAAAAGTTAATGTTACGATGAAAATGGTCCTCAGATGTGCTTGGGGAACAAGATATCCTACTCGGTGACAAGGGACCCGGTTGATTCATTTTCCAAAGCCTAAAACACAGTTGACGAAGTGTCTTTATACATTGCAGGAGAAAGACTTTCACTTTGTTCGCGTATCACTGATCTGCGGAATGAAGTGTGTCACATTTTATGCCGAAGAATCGGGCAAGAGAAATGTTTATTTGTCTATTTGTATCACATCGGACTTTTAAGACAGAGCACTGGTTTCCGTTACAAGCCAAGTCAAATGAATACACCCAGTTATTTGCATCATGCATATATGGTACAGAGAGTGGGCCAAATTTCGTATCTACCCCAGTGCAAGCTAGGTGACGACGAATTAAATCAGAAAGTTGTTGAGTAGAGCGTTAGCCCCCCCAAAAGGCAAATATAACGCAAATACTGAAGTCCTGAAATATTGTGCATAGCAGCATTTTGTTGGGGAAATGGACCAACAGATGAATATCCAGATCCAATACCTAACCCCCTTCTAAAGACTACAATGATATTACGCGTAAGCTTTCCAAGTAAAAAGTACTCACCCTGCTTTACACGCGCAGTACGATTCCACAATTTTATCCTGTTGGATTTCAATATGAAGTTTGTGAGGCGTCAAACTTTTTTGCATCGATCGCCGACGTTTCCCTGTAACTCTGACATTGCGTCCTGCTCCGTCCAACATCTTAATTCCGTGTACGTATCCTTGCGTGAAATAGTCGAGACCTCTCTGTAGAACTCTCTTGGACAAGTCTGACGCATTTGGCAAAAAACATACCCCAATATTATTTGGAATACGCGACAGAGAATCGACTTCAAACATGTTCTGTTCAGTCGCCATTTTGGATGTGAGCAGTAAAGCTTGTGGGGATATGGCAACTGTAGCTAAGGGGGCGGAGGTCCATTGTGGCTCTTTCGCTTGTATTTGACTTTGCCAGTATCATATTGGGCAGAGTAACAGTCATGTAAAAAACAAATTGTTTTAAAACTACTTCACATAACTCAATAAAATGCAGTTATATTAGTCATTCTTCACAAAGGATAAAGACTATATGCATATGAGTATTGTTACAGTATATCATCTGTCTACATGTGCTGCGTGACCATTTGTCTTTGTTGCTTAAAGTGGTGTAACACTGCCACATAGATCCTATGCATTTAGCCATCTGTGCTGCTTCTCATTGTTTTAATATTCAACCTGAAAAATAAAGGTGTATATAATAAATGTAAACACACAAGATGGCCTCTTTGTTTTCTGTTTAGTTTGACCGTACAATTAAAACCAGTAGTGGCAATAAACAGCGTCAAGCCTCTAATTTTTGAAGAATCGCTTTCAAGCTGGTCCATGTTGTGAACTGAGTTGAGTTTAGGCCAGTGTCACCATACTCACAAGTCAAAACAAAAAAATTCAGCCAAACTAATGCTCGTACCTCAAAAATGGAATCATTTGTATCTCAAGGCACCGTGATATTTGATAATAACATGTCTTTTCGGTTGGTAAAGCGTTGGCCTCATAGTTCTGAGGTCCCCGGTTCGATCCCAGACCCGCCTGTGTGGAGTTTGGATCTTCTC
The DNA here is from genome assembly GCF_019802595.1 of Syngnathoides biaculeatus. NCBI lineage: Eukaryota > Metazoa > Chordata > Actinopteri > Syngnathiformes > Syngnathidae > Syngnathoides > Syngnathoides biaculeatus. Next base: position 17,798,293 of record NC_084650.1, on the reverse strand, counting down.
CCCGTGCCTGCGTGGGCTTCCTCCGGGCACTGCGGTTTCTTCCCACATCCCAAAAACATGCCACATGAATTCGACACTCTTAATTGCCCATAGGTGTGATTGTGAGTGCGACTGTAGTCTGTCTCCATGTGCCCTGCGATTGGCTGGCAACCAGTTCAGGGTGTAAGCCCGCCTCCTGCCCGTTGACAGCTGGGATAGGCTCCAGCACTCGCCGCGACCCTCGTGAGGATAAGCAGTGAAGAAAATGGATGGATAGCCTTGTGACTCCAAATTGCCCCTCGATGGGATTGTGACCACGACTGTTTGTCTCTACATGCCCTGCGATTGGGTGGCAACCAGTTCAGAGTGTGCCCCGCCTCCTGCCCGTTGACAGCTGGGATAGGCTCCAGCACTCCCCGCAACCCTCGTGAGGATAAGCGGCGAAGAAAATGAATGGATGGATGGATGTCTTTATGGAATACATATTTGCCAATACAATCATTTCATTTATTTTATATTATCTTCTGTCAGCTTCTTTTCTATAGAAAATCTTTTTTCATAAAGTAAACGGTGCGCAGTCGTGTCTCCGTATCCACAAGATGTCACGAAGATCATGAATGTTGTTTTGCTAAAAATGAGTGGTAATTGCGGTGATTGGGCGCCGAGCGCTGGGTTCATGACACCCTGCGGCATCCGGTTAGTAATTAGCCGCACGGGGGCTGCACTTTGAGAGCGGGGGGAGCTTGAATGCCTTCCTCCATCAGGGTCAGGTAGATAATAGCTGAGGTGGCAACAACACGTATTTATTATTATATTTTTTTTATCAACTCGCTTTGACCCGATGTGCCGCCTCGCTTCATCCATGTTGGATGTCAATTTCTTTAGCATTCACAGAGAGGGAGATTAATTGCCAAACTGGACTCCAAGTGCCCCCGTACATGTGCTCCCAACACTTAAATGTGAATGTTTTTTTTTTTTTTTTTTAATACTAAGGTTATGCCCACACGTACATCCAGATTTTAGAAGTGGTTGATTTTTCAACACCGTTTGTCCTTTTGTACGTGAGAAAATTTCATTCTAGCATTAAAAATACAACAAAACGATGAAAAGTGTATGAGGATGCGAAAGATGTTCCTTTTTAGATATGATGTGTACAATGTAACGTACATCCGTGGTCATGAGCGAGACTTGCCCATTATCAGGAGGGGCGTGGCCACGCCGCTGCTGTGCTCACAGCTGTCATTGGGACTGTAATTAGACAGGCATTTAAGTTGGAGTTTTTGTCACCTGCCTTTGCCAGTTCATTGCCTTGAGTTAGTGATGTTGCGTTCACTGCCAGCAGGAATCTCCACCACCGAGAGAAAGTGTAGTGTGAGCTATCCTATCCTCGTCACAGCGATTCTGTGCCACCATAGTTTAGTCCCGTCTTAGTTCATATTTCCAAGTTTGCCTCCTGGTCATCAGACCTCGCTTCATGTTTTGGGACTTTGCTTATAGCCTAGCGTTGTCGTGCCGCCACCTTCTCGGACTGCGTACACCGTGTATGACCTCAGCTTTGAATAAAACTACGCCTAACTTTGTGCCCTCGTCTCGGAGTCCTGCATTTGGGTCCAGCCTCGCAGCGGTGGTTCATGACATCCATTCATTTTCTCTACCACTTATTCGCACTTGGGTAACAGTTGTACTGGAGCCTATCCAAGGTATTTTCTGGTGACAAACAAGGTAAACCCTGAATTGGTCGCCAGTCAATCAGGGGTTACATATAAACAAATAACTATTCGCACTTACATTCAAAATTTTTAGAATTTTCAATCCACCTACTACGCATGTTTTGGGGCTGTAGTATCCGGAGAAAACCCACTCAGGCACGGGGGGGACAAGCAAAATCCAAAACAGGCGGGGCCAAGATTTGAAACCCAATCCTCAGAATTGTGAGGCAAATGAGCTTCATGATAATATAAGCGCAGTGAGATAGTAAGTGAATTAGTTCCCTGACCACGCTCATACTGTAACTCAAAACACTCTTGCCATCTTGCCCTGTTGAAATGAATTAAAAATACCATTAATTTGTTCCGGCCTCTCTCTAAATAAATGAATAAAACATTAACAATAATTCTGTAATGCGTTTTTCTCAGAATACATTCATCCTCTCCTTATTACGGAACAGTCGTCCAGTCCCCTTTGTAGAAAAGCAGCCTCCACCGTCGCGTTTCCACCCTCGTGTTTCAAACTGGGTATTGCGTTCTTCCTCCAAACACTCTAAATAGATTTTGTAGCAAAAAAAGGTCTATCTTGGTCTCACCTAACCACATCCCTTCCTCTGGATCGTCCAGATGGTCACTGGCAAACATAAGACGGACCTGGACGTGTATTGGCTAAAGCGGAGGGAGCTTTGAGGCTCTTGCATCTAGCCTCAGGTTGCGGGAGATGTGAAAATAAGTAAATATCTTTTTTGACCTTACTAAAGTGAAAAAGATACATGTGCGGAGCCATAAAAAGCGCAGCACAAAAGCCTCCTTAAACATCAGCTGACATCAGCTGTTTGACTCGACTGAATCTCTTCATATAGAGCACATAAAGGAAGAAAGGACGTCCAGTCAGATGCACTTGAAGCTGTTTTCATCACTGTAATGTGATGCCTGGGGAGGGAAGGGGGTGTTTTCACTCTGCTTTTCCATCATGAAAACACCTCGTCTGCGTGTTTTTGCGGCGCAAGGCCCATTAAATACTGCGCGGCGCTTTGAAGAGACAAAAAGCCGAACGTGAACTTTCTGAAATGTGTTTTTAGCGGCTCGCAGCCGTCCCAGATGCTTTTCAAAAACACGTTGAAAGGCTTTGAGAAGAGTGAGGTGGGGGGTGGAGGGGGGGAGGTGTTAAGAGAGTGAGTCACTAATAAACTTGATGCAACAAAAGCTGAAAGCATCTGCGGGTGAGGCGAAAGACTACAAGGTGCATTTATGGCTGAAAGAGGAGAGGAAATAGATTTGGAGGTTTTGTGAGGCGAGTGGGATTTCCATTCAAGCAGGTAATGATTTAATGGTGGACATTAGGTACATTTGGACAGTGTTTGACATTTTCTCAAGACTGTCTTGGAAGTGCCGACAGGAGGTTTTTCAAGATTCAGTTCCTGAAGCCAATTTTATATCGCAATATGAAAGTTGGAAGGCATATCTACCACAAAAACACTCGCAAGAAATCATGCGCAAAAAGACACGAAAGGTCCTTCAAAGGCAAACTCCTAGAGAGTTTGTCTTTTCTATTTATCTATCTGTCATGAGCAGACTCACAGAAAAGTCTCAATAAACCATGCCCGGAAATACACAAGCTATTCTCCATTTTGGTTTGAAGCAACCATTCTATGGTCGCCAATTCTGATAAGTCACGGTAGTCTATGTTGTTGTTGTAGGCAGGCAATCGCATTGATCAGTTGCCTTCTTGTTCCAGGAATGCAGCCACTTCCTTCGGACATTTCCACAGGTCCAATACGGCCACCGTAGTGGGAGCCACTGCACGGTTGAAGATGTGCTGTGTATCATGAGGGCCCCGTCCGCATTTCGGACAGAGGTTGACGATGGTATTGTCGATACGAACGGTAGCCCGTCATGGATTTTCACAAATTTAGCACCGCCAGCTTGTTTCACATAGGAACACAAGATTTTCTAGGCAAGTCTATCATGATTAGACTCACAAAAATACCTCAAAAAAAGCCCTGCTTGAAAATAAATAATCCATATTTTCTGGTGTTTTGGTTTGAAGCACAACTTTTTAGGCCATTGGGTAGGAGCCGAGTTTCATGCCTTTTGGTAGTCTACACTGCATCATTTGTAAAATTCAGCAAAATTCAGGTGGCGTTTTGATGAGTCATGGTAGGTGGTATATCCATCCATCCATCCATCCAATTTCTCATCTGCTTATCCTCACAAAGGTCGCAGGGAGTGCTGCAGCCTATCCCAGCTGTCAACGGGCAGGAGGCGGGGTACACCATGAACTGGTTGCCAGCCAATCGCAGAGCACATCGAAACACATCAAACAGTTGCACTCACAATCACACCTTGGGGCAATTTAGTGTCCAATTAACGTTGCACGTTTTTGGGAGGAAAACCGAAGTGCCTGGAGAAAACCCACCCAGGCACGGGGAGAACATGCATATTCCACACAGGCGGGTCCTGGACTGACCCCGGGACCTCAGAACTGTGAGGCCAACACTTTACTAGCTGATCCGCCGTGCCGCCTAGACACAGGACCTCTTCCATTAAAATTAATGGGAAATTTGAATGACTTTTGGTGGTGGGTCCTGAATTTGAATTGTTTTTCCCTTTTAAATCAGCCCGTGAATTCAACTTCCCTTAGAAACATAAAATTTGTTCGACATGTCTATTGTAAGTAAACCCACAAAAACGTCTCAAGAAGCCATGCCTGAAAAAACAAAGGAAATATGAAATGTGATTTTTTTTTTTTTTAATTGAAATGGCCATTTGAAGCTCAACAAGCTCAGCTGCAGCCAGTTTAATTGAAAAGAAAGAAAATCCAAAAGCCTGATTCCCTCTGCAACTTAAAATCTGGTAGGCATGTCTATCATCGGTAGACCCGCAAAAACACTCGCAAAGAAGTCATGTGCAGAAAGACAGAAAGTCCTTCAAAGGCAAACTCCTCCTCGGGAGTTTGTCTTTTCTTTTCTATTCTCGTTTAATGATGCAGTCAAGCAGCATGTGATGAAGCGCTGAGGTCAAAATGCTTCACGGCAGCCTCATTGCTTGTTATTTATTCCACTCTCCATTTCCACTTCTTCTTCTTCACTTGATGATGACACACGTGCTCCATCATCTCCTCCTCGCATGTAAGGTACGTCCAGGTGCATCCATCCTTTCTTCGTTCCCGCCGATGATGAACACATCCGTTATTTCCCGAGACAGACGGGGGACAAAAATCAATTGTTTCGATGCAAATTAATCACGGGCGGCTTTGAATGTTAATGAGCGTGTGAGTGCGCGCGATAGCAGAATCCATTAAAAGGACAGAAGGAGCATTAAGTGGAAGTCCAGCGCACGTGCGCGCATCACAGAATGGTGAGGAACATCCGAGGATCCTCACTAAACCTCACAAATCAGAGAGAAATTGGCCGGCAACGCTTATGTGAATTAAGGAATCCCAACAGCGGGGAATAATTCACATCATAATCTCCACGTAAAGTGAGAAATGTCATCCATAGCGTGTGGTTACTAAAAGGTTCAAAACAGGAAACAAACAAATGCTGTGATCCTATTGCCATAAATCCGAGACCGTGGTCCTCAGTCGGAAAAGGGTGGCGTGCCCTCTCGGGATCGGGGATGAGATCCTGCCCCAAGTGGAGGAGTTCAAATATCTTGGGGTCTTGCTCACGAGTGAGGGAAGAATGGAGCGGGAGAGCGACAGACGGATCGGTGCAGCGTCTGCAGTGATGCGGACTTTGTATCGGTCCGTTGTGGTAAAGAGGGAGCTAAGTTGAAAGGCGAAGTTCTCAATTTACCAGTCGATCTGCGTTTCTACCCTCACCTATGGGCACGAGCTGTGGGTCGTGACCGAAAGAACGAGATCCCGAATACAAGCGGCCGAAATGAGTTTCCTCCGCAGGGTGTCCGGCCTCTCCCTTAGAGATCGGGTGAGAAGCTCGGTCATCAGGGAGGGGCTCAGTGTCGAGCTGCTGCTCCTCCGCATTGAGCCAGATGAAGTGGCTGGGGCATCTGATCCGGATGGCTCCCGGACGCCTCCCTGGTGAATTGTTTCCGGTATGTCCCAACGGAAAGAGACCCGGGGGTGACCCAGGACACACTGAAGAGACTATGTCTCTCGGCTGGCTTGGGAACGCCTCGGGATCCCTCCGGAAGAGCTGGAAGAAGTGGCTGGGGAAAGGGAAATCTGGGTATCCCTCCCGAAGCTACTTCCCCCGTGACCCGACCCAGAGAAGCGGTAGAAGATGGATGGATGGATGGATGGATGGAACAGTGGGGATTTATTCAATTCATAATCTCCAAGTAAAGTATGAAATCTTATTGTACATTACATTCATTCATAGCGTGTGATTACTAAAAGGTTCAAAACAGGAAACAAACAGATGCTGTGATCATATTGGCCTACAGTAGCTCTCAGTAGCCGTGTAAACAATTCTAATGAGATAAATAAAACGAGTTTTATTATTTGCAGCAGAGTGTTCCAGGAGCAGAAAATTCAAACTATCGACCGGAGGTAGTGCGGACTTTAGGATCAAAGAGGTTAAATAAAAGTGCTCGAACAGAGAGTGTGGATGGTGGCAGAGAGTGATGATAGGGCATAGTCTACCCAATGAATGTTTCATAAATAAATATTGAAGTAGTAAATAGTGAATTTGTTTACAGCGCAATGACAGGTGACATCACTCCATCCTTGTTAATGTGATGACAACAAAGAATACCACAAACATTTCTGGAAAAAACATCTACCACCCCAAACCATAGCCCAAACACAAAGCCCTGATGCCTGGGTAAGGACACAAGACAAATTTGGTCTTTTAGGATTGGACTAAATCAGGCTACTGCCATAAAATCTTACCCAATCTGGGTCAGACAGTGGCAACACTACACAACGTGTATTCCAATATCAGTGTTTACTGTCTTTTACGGTCAATGGGCTTTCGGAAAGGCGGAACCAGAAAACCTATCACAGGTCAATATAACATTAATGAAATGCACTGATGTGTTTGACCGGGAGGTGGTTGTCACCGGTACTTGGGAGAGGATGTTCATTCAAGGATTGCATAAGGTGTGTTCATGTGTTTTTAATACGATACAGCTTTCAAGCAGGTAACAAAACGTTATGTAGCCTTGCAAGCTAGTTCTAGCACTAACGGTTGTACCTAAACATCTCACTGTTCTGTCGAATTCTGCTCTAAAGTTTCAGTAAACATTTGCTAGTGCGCGTGACTAAATGTCAACAATGTCCACCAAGTATGTTGACAAGAGCAAGCACGGGAGGCAATGCGCCAGTCAAAATGTGCAATCCTGTAAATCGATGTCAAGGTGGGCTGTCGGAGAGTCCTTGCTGGTATGTCACAAAAAAAAAAAAAAAATACTAGACTTCTCTCATTTTGGCATCATAAAACTATCGTCGGACAAATTGTGGGTTGTGGATTATGTCATACAACAAGGAGCTTTGTCGTTCCTGAAAAAATAAATCAGGCCAATCTAGGCAATGGCGTTTATAGCCAATTGGTCCAATATTGGGGCTAAAATCCTGTCGTCTGATGCAGGCGTAACTGTAAATCTGAACCCCTATCCCCATCCCTAATCCGTAATCCTCAGCAACAAACGTATAACCACTAACACTGCACCCTAACTTTAGCAATTGGGCATTAATTCTAACTAGATCATCGGTCAGGTATTTTCTACCCACACAACTTGTAACTTGGAAATATTTGTAAACTGAGGCACTTGCAAATCAAGGCATTACCACACTCAGAACGCCGCCGCTGCCCTCGTACCCGGAGGAGGCGCTGCAGGTGAGAGCATTTACGCAAGTCTCCAGTCACCTGTCACCTCACCGTCACCGCTAGGGAGACGAGGAAGAAATATGGAAATGTCGGCCCCTCTGCTCCTTAATTATTCATACTTCAGTGAATAATCAGATTACAGTTGATGAGCATCCTGAATAATTCACCCAGCCGTGATTGGGCCCCGGGAAATCGACACGGGAAGCAAGGGGCTACCGGAAGCATCCCCATGACGGCAAGACACCCGCTCCCCCCTCCCAGCCACAGACCACCCCCTCTTTGTGCCCCCCCGACCACCGCCCCCTTCCTCGCTGGTCCCTTGCTGCCGTTTTCTGGTTCGGTGCCTGGGTTAATGACCATGAGAGAAAGGGTGAGGTGGTAGGGGGTGAATGAGGTGCCTCCAGGAGGTGGGCTTCATAATTAAAAGAGAGCGCCGAATTGATCAAATGCATCTCGGATTCTGGCTTTTCATTTAAAGAAACAACCCACCTGTTTCAAAATTCATAACCGGTACATTTCCAGGTTTAATTATCCCTGCTGACAAAAAAAAAAAAAAATCATTTCCTCAAAAAGCCTATCTTTCTTGGCGCTTCATCCAAACGGAACAAACCGCCTCACGCAGTTTGGGGAATTAGGAAATATCAGCGCCTCGAGGAGGAACACAAACTGTATTTAGCACCATGTTATGACCATTAACGCACGGGACAAAAGTCCTGCGGGGAATAACGGAAAGAACAAATCATTAAAGCCGCAAGTAATGGGGACCTTACATTCGGTTTTTTTTTTTCATAGCCAATTCTTGAAATTATCATCACACTTTGAAGCTGTAATCCCACTTTATTTTATTCTTTTTTTTTTTGGGGGGGGGGGATCCCACTTTAAATGTTGAAAGCAAAAAGACTTTGCTGTTTTGATGAATTCCCTAGAGGAGTTCCTAAAAGTACAAGGCCTTGAATTTGGACAAAATGATTGCTTCACACTACAGTGGCTGGCTCTAGTGTTGCCTTTAATGTCCGCCAAATTTCATCCCAATCAGTGAGCTAGTATTGGGTGCTTTCTTTCAATTATTTCATTTTAAAAATATTAAAATTTGTTTTAAAACTCTCAAAATGGCCATCAAACTTTTAACGCTAGGTTTCACCCACACTCGATGGACAGAAACAAAAAAATCAGTAACTACCCATTGCCAATCCATCCATCCATTTTCTTTCCCGCTTATCCTCACGAGGGTCGTGGGGGAGGGCTGGAGCCTATCATCAGGAGACCCACAAAAAAATCTCAAGAGGCTATAACTGAAAGGACAGGATGTCAGCCATTTTGTTTCCAAGTGGTGTTTAGATGAGTCATGGTAGGTAGTATATCCATCCATCCATCCAATTTCTTATCCGCTTATCCTCACAAGGGTCGCGGGGAGTGCTGGAGCCTATCCCAGCTTTCAGGCAGGAGGCAGGGTACACCACGAACTGGTTGCCACCCAGTCACAGGGCACATCGAGTTAGACAGCAGTCGCACTCCCAATCACACCTAGGGTCAATTTAGAGTGTCCAATTAATGTTGCATGTTTTTGGGATGTGGGAGGAAACCCGAGTGCCCAGAGGAAACCCACGCAGGCACGGAGAGAGCATGCATACGCCACACAGGTGGATTCGGGATTGAACCCGGGACCTCAGAATTGTGAGGCCACCGCTTGTGCTGCCCCCGTTGCCAATTACTTTTACTTTGGAACTTTGAGACTTTTTTTGGGCTGCCCTGCTATGATAAGCAAGTCCACCAAATTTTATGTCGATTCATGAAAAATCACGTACAATTTTTCAAATTTCTAAAAATGGGCAAATTGACCCACAATCAGAGCTTCAGTATTGACATACTGGACGTTCCTAAGACTTTTTAAAGCATCCTGTTATAAGTGATCACCCAATTTAAAGTTAAATGGTCTCACTGGTGCCATACCAATATTTCTAATGTTCCGAGGAATGTTACTTGGTGGGTTTTATGTTGGGAAAATTCCATTCGTTACATCAGAAAAATAAGAAACAAGGTGACTCCAAAAGATGTAAAATATGCATCCATCTAAGATGACACGCTAACGGGACAAGCCGAAAGGAAAAGAAGAAGAAGGTGACTCTTCGTCCTGCCTGATGCGAAGGCACATTTTTAGTTTTCGAACTTATGAAATAAAATGCATTTCCTCCTACAAATCTGTGCACCGAAATGATAGGAGATGACATCCTCATCAATCCAACAATTTCCCCGGTTTTGATTGACGTCTACAGTCGAGGACGCCCCAGCCCGGAGAGGTGAGCTTTTTAATTTACGAGAAAGTAAAGTTAATCAAAAGTTGCTCTCGCTAACTTCCGACGTTATCCGTCATCTTCGAGGACTGGACGGAAGAGCGGCTGTCAAACACCCGAGGAACAAGTCGACGTTGCAACTTTGCTAAAATGTTCGCAACTTCGAAAGGCTTGTGAACAGAAGCAGTCGATGTCGAGAGTGTGGCGGTTGATACCATCATTGTAAGAGTATGTGAGAGTTTCCTTGGGATTATGGTTTTTGTTGTAGGGATAGGTTCAAGGTTAAGGCTTGGATAGGGCTAGGGTTAGGAAGTGAAGGATAAAACCCCGCCAGTCTCAACCACGATCGGAATCACGAGACTGACGGGGGAGGTGCACGGGCCCTCTATGAACTCCTGAAAGTCCCAACTAAATAAGCCCTCCCTTCAAAAAAAAAAAAATCGAACATTCCCCCCGGGGAACCCGATCGATTGATTGATTTATTTATTAAATTTAGAATTTAGATTCAATAGGTCTTATTATGCGGGCCATCCTCCTTCCAGTTTAGTTATGAATTAGATTGCAACCAACCTCCGGATTTCACAGAAAGCCAATTACAAAAAAAAGAGTGAGTAAGCTTACATAGCGCAACGTTTCGACTCTTTAAGAGTCTTTGTCAAGCGCGTTTACTCACCAGAAGACGTCTTCTCTCTTCGACGTCCCAAGCAGAAATGGCGGACAACATGTCCGTCCCAGAAATGCAAGTTTAGGCGGGAAAAAGTGTTTGGGGATAAAAGTAAATGGACTTCTGGTTAGGATCAGGATTTGGGGAAGGTGATCGAAAAAAATAAGACATGGATCAAGGACTGAATTGGGCAATAACTCAGATAAGGATAGCAGGTAAGTGGAGGCAAAAGGTAGGTGGACTTAAGTTTAGGGGAAGGTGAGAAATAAAGCAAGGCATGGAAATCGGATAAGGCTTGCAGGTTGTTAGCTAGTGATGGGTAACAATTGGGTTCAGGATTAGCGTTAAAGCAAAATAGCTCCTTCTCGTGGGGAACAGCTGGGATAAGTGGATCAATTCAACGGTCAGGGGCAGAGGTGTGGGACTGAAGTCGGGACTTGGGTCGCCAATTTAGGGCTTGCGACTCGCTTGGCTTCAAATTTTCGAGAGGTTCGACTTGCCTGTCACTTGGTCCTCACGAGACACAAAATTGACTTGAACTACATGAAGTAACAAGTCATACTGGTTATAGTTGTCCACGTCCATTTTCCACGATGCATATCCTCACGAGGCTCGTTTGAAAATCTCCATTTTCAATATAGTGTACTTTTGTCTTCCAAGAAAAGTTTTTCATTTTTGTGTCCTGCGTAGCAACAAACCTGGCAACAACTGGCCACCAGTGAAACAGAACAAAGCAACCTCATGGAACAAATATTTCAGATGTCAAGGATAAAGTTTTTGATAAAAACGTGAAAAACCATGTCTGCTTTAATCTGTAACCATAAACCCAGAGAGACCGTAAGATAACTAGTTTAACTCACCGATAGCTAATTGAACGTTTACTAAACTGTCAGTTATGCATTTATTTGATAAGATTAATGGAGAATAAATCCATCCATCCATTTTCATTGCCGCTAATCCTCACAAGGGTCGCGGGGAGTGCTGGTGCCTATCCCAGCTGTCAACAGGCAGGAAGCGGGGTACACCCTGAACTGGTTGCCAGCCAATCGCAGGGCACATGGAAACAAACAGCCCCACTCACAATCACACCTATGGGCAATTTAGAGTGTCCAATTAATGATAGAGAATACGGAGAACAGAAATTGTACATGATGCTAAAACTTGGGATTATAAATGAGTTAGCATAGACGTAGAGTCCATACAGTACTTGAGTGGGTTTCTGGAGTACATCAGCACCTCTGCTAGATTTCAGGTGGCAGATCCGCATGATGTGACGTATACTTCTGGTCTGGTGTTCAGGATTACAATATAGGTTAGAGATAGACAGTAAGGGTTCGAGGCATTTTTTTTTCCTATCAACTATAATTAAGAAATGAAAATAAATAAAAGGTTTGTGGTTGGGGATCCGCTTGGACTTGAGTTCAGGGGTCAGGTAAACTTTGGGTTGGCGTTAGGCTCAACTCACCTAAATGTAGTTCAGAATGTAAAAGTCCCACAAATACTTGAATAAGAACATCCGGACCTTGTTGTCATGGTGCCTTTATGTTCGCTCACAAGATGTCACAAACTGAAGTTATTATAATTGTCACTGGCAAGGTCTTAGTCACGGGTAACAAGAATTATGTTTTTGCGTGAAAAATAAGCAGAGCTTCAGCATCTTTGTGTGCGAACATTGTAGATTTCCAGTGGTTTTTTTTTTTTTTCAGTCAACTATAATATAAACCTTTCAAATGTGGCAGCTATAATACTTTTCCTAAGGACTGTTTGCAAGAATAAATGTACCTTACCTTGTATTTTGTGTTGATGTATTGGTGTACTTCCCTTGAACAATCATGGCATTGTTACAAAGAGCACAAGCAGCCTAGACCTCTCCCGGCTCCCCGTAGGCGTAGAACTGAAGCGCACCCTTGGTCGAGCAATGATTCGTGTTTGACCACGTCCCCCCGTGGCAATACAGACGCCTGACCTAGTTCGGCCCAGACGCTTGGTGCTCCGGCCTGAAGACACGCGAGGCCTCGGTGGCGTCTTCAGGAAACCGATGAACGCGTCTGGAGAAATGTGTGTAACAAAAAACCGTGTTAATAATGATACTTTTAACGTCAATCAATTCTTTAAAAAAAAGCAATGAAAACGTGTAACTTCCATGGTTTCATCATTATTAAAAAAAGAGACTTTCCAAAGTAATAGCATGCAGTATGTACCGTTTTCATTACGGTCGATATATACCGTAATTCCCGGCCTACATAGCGCACTTGTTTGCTGCCAGCTAATGCTAGCGCTAGCGCCGTATAAACCGCAGGGTTGAAAGCGTGTGAAAAAACTCACGGCTTGTAGGCCGGAAATGATGGTAGATGATAGAAGAGTGTTTAAATGTTATCGTTGAAAATTTAATTATTGACCGAGATGAGTTTTTTGAAAGTGCAGCACCTAGAACAAGTTTTGGCTCGCAAAAAAAAAAAAATGAAAATTGGGAAAAAAATGACACTGGAAGTCTGTCGAGTTTTTTGAAGATGGCCTCTTGAGAAAAAAAGGACAGAGTATCAGTTGGCTTGGTAAAGAGATAAATATTCTCCGTCTCGTAATCGGAGGAGGAAGAGTGAAGCTCCAAGGAGAAGAGATAGCGAAGGTGCACGACTTCAAATACTTGGGGTCAACAAAAAGATGACTGTTGCTGTGGCGACCCCTCACGGGACAAGCCGAAAGAAAAAGAAGAATTTCAATTTCTGTTTTATCGGCTCCAGATTCCGAACAAAGATAGAAAAACGGGCATTCAACAGTTTTGGTGTTGAATTAGCTCAACAGACAACACCACAAAAAAAAAAAAAAAAAAAAAAAACGATTCTATTCATATTTAGGCAAAGATTCTTATTTTTTAGTTCTGATCACACATAATCTCACAAAACAGAAGAAGAAGAAATACTTCTGGATACGCATGACCAGTACAATTTGACATCATGCTCCGGAACAGTAGAGCTAATTCTTGTGTACTAATGCGATAAATTCTCAATTTGATGCACAATTGTGAAAAAAATAAAAGCTCAATTTAACTGTAGTTAAATGTTACCAGTATTATTCATAATCATGATGATATCCATCTTTGTGGAACACTCTAAGTTGACCCTAGGTGTGATTGTGAGTGCTGTTATTTGTCTCTATGTGCCCTGCGATTGGCCGGCAACCAGTTCAGGGTGTACCCCGCCTCCTGCCCGTCGACAGCTGGATAGGGTCCGGCACTCCCTGTGAGCCTTGTGAGGATAAGCGGCAAAGAAACTGGATGGATGATTTAGCAAGCTGGGAAGCAGATAAATATTGATACTCAACACTTTATTTTCGAGAAATCACTGCATGTGTTTACATTTTCACATCCACAACATTCCTAGGAAATCACAATCTCTTATCTGTGACTAATGTCTTTATTTTTTTGAACAGGCCTGAGCGGTATTCACGGGGTCCTCAGGGGCTGCGTGATGCACACGGGCACCACATAGGTGACCCCCCCCCCTCCGCTCTTCAATCGCAATCATGATAGCTTTTGTTCCCCGTGAACTTTTGTCCATATAAGCATCTTTCTGCAGCCAGCTTGTGTTTGCATTTTTTTATTTTTTTTTAAGCAAACAAGCGCTACAACAAGCCGGACATGATGTTTGCTCAGCTTTTGCTTTGTGTCAGCAAGCTTGTGGCCGCATTTCATGCCTCCGTGACTCTTAATGAACCCGTATGAGCTCCATTTTGGGGGCAGGAAGCTCCCCCCCCCTCCCCCGTTTTCACTCGTCCTCAAAATTGTCCCGAAACGACACAAAATAAACAAAGGCAACGTTAAAAACATCCCAGTTTGGACCCCTGGGAGTAAATATAACACCGAGATGGATTATTTACTTTGATATGTTGAGATTAATGGCTCACCAAGCAAAAATAATTCTGGTCAGTTTTGGTACGGTAGGGAGTTGCGTACAAACAATCAAAAGAACAAAATCATGCTAATAAAAGAAAAAAATAAAGTAGCCCCCTTTGGGGGGTGTGGGTGTGGCATGCAATAATCTACTGTCAGTTGGATTGCTATTTTTAGTACAACTGTATAAATCTAGACTGTCATGTAGACTGGTTGGGCAAGGTCCCTTGTACCCTCGAGAACCCTCCTGAGGGCCCAGAGCTAGCTGGTCTACAGTTCCACAGCCAGGAGCAAACACTGCTCCTCCTGGATCTACGATTTGTCTTCCAGATGAACGTTCCTCTTCAGAACCCCTGAATAGACCTCACCAGGGAGGCTGAGGAGTGGGATCCCTCTGTCGTTGAAACACACCATCCAGTTTCCCTTTTTTAAAAGGGGGAGGGCATAGAGCGAGCTGGTCTACTGTTCCGCGGTCAGGACAAAACACTGCTCCTCCTGGATCTACGATTTGTCTTCCAGATGAACGTTCCTCTTCAGAACCCCTGAATAGACCTCACCAGGGAGGCTGAGGAGTGGGATCCCTCTGTCGTTGAAACACACCATCCAGTTTCCCTTTTTTAAAAGGGGGAGGGCATAGAGCGAGCTGGTCTACTGTTCCGCGGTCAGGACAAAACACTGCTCCTCCTGGATCTACGATTTGTCTACCAGATGAACGTTCCTCTTCAGAACCCCTGAATAGACCTCACCAGGGAGGCTGAGGAGTGGGACCCCCCTGTATTTGAAACATACCCTTCAGTTTCCCTTTTTGAAAAGGGGGAGGGCGCATAGGTAGCTGGTCTATTGTTCGACTGCCAGGACGAAGCACTGCTCCTCCTGAATCTACGATTTGTCTTCCAGATGAACGTTCCTCTTCAGAACCCCTGAATAGACCTCACCAGGGAGGCTGAGGAGTGGGATCCCTCTGTCGTTGAAACACACCTTCCAGTTTCCCTTTTTTAAAAGGGGGAGGGCGTAGAGCTAGCTGGTCTACTGTTCTACGGCCAGGACCAAACACTGCTCCTTCTGAATCTACAATTTGCCTCCCAGATGAACGTTATTCTTCAGAACCCCTGAATAAACCTCGCCAGGGAGGCTGAGGAGTGGGATCCCCCTGTAGTTGAAACACACCCTCCAAACTCAACGCCCCGGGGGCCAGATCCGGCCCACCGCATGATTTTATGTGGCCCGCGAAAGCAAATCATATGAACCAACTTTCAGGATTTTTGTCCAAATCTGTACCAAAATTTCAAATTGTTATATCACAAACGATAACATTGAGATATCAGAACTGTGTGTGTTACCAAATAACAATAGTTGGAAAAACCCATCACTCTCCATTTCTGATTCCAAAACGAGTTCATAAATTTCACATGTAAATACGTTGAGCCGGTTACAGATTTTTATGGTTTCATAACGGCCCTCTAAATAAAATGTGGCCCGGGACAAAAAATGAGTTTGACACTCACAATTGAACTCAGAGCGGATCTCGACCACCACCACCTCGGTGACCTCGACCCCTGAGATAAGAGAGCCCACCTCAGAGTCCCGAACTCTGCTTCTTCTTTGCAAGGCTTCACTACTCTAATCAACTCAAATCTGACGCAAATCAATTAAACACTACTTCAACTTGAAAATGTACCGTCGTGTATCATTTTTCTTTCGCCTGCCTATTGTGTGTCAGCGATCCGTCTTGCGTGCGACACTTCTGTGCTGTTGGACTCGGACCAACATGGCTGATCCTGCGCAAGATGCTTGCCTCGACAGATGTTCTCCGCGTGCCTCGCCGCCTCCGATACAATTGCCTCCGTTTTCCCCCTTCCCGTGGTTCCTTGCCCCGTCTTTTGTGTCCGCCCGTACGCGTGGCCGGCTTCCCTGCGCCCCGAGGGCTTCTGGGTAACGACACACTCCAGTTGCAACAGAGCGTCCGATTGGCCGTAAATCACTCGCCGTTCAGCCGGTGGCATTTTGCGGTCTGCTTTGTGTGTCCTTGTTTACATTCGTATCGCGCACCCACACGCGGGATCCGTAGCGAAAGTCGATCCGGAGGTAGTCGCCTTCCTGGTATTGGAATTGATTCCCTCGGCCAAATATCAATGTTGGCAATTGTTACCCGAGATGGTTTAGCACATATGGATTCAGGCGTTTAAAATATCACTTAACTGCTTCTTGTCTATATATTTTGAATTACATTTATAATTTGTAATGATGTTGTTGACAATTTAAACGAACTTCATATCTTATTGGTAAAGATATTTTGGCATACCGCATCATTAACACACACCTAAAGCAGTACACATTGTCTGACCATCGATTCATCTATTATCCAAGCCGCTTATCCTCACAAGGGTCACAAAAGAGCCAGAGCCTATCCCAGCTAGCTACACCCTGAACTGGCTGCCGGTCAGTCACAGGGGCAGATATCGACACCGTCACTGAGTGGGCATCGATCCCACACTCCCCGTACTGAAGTCAGTTGTGTGTACCACTACACCACCAGTGAATTTCACATTAAAGGACCATCTATTCATCTGTTATCCAAACCGCTTATACTCACAAGGGTCAGACGAGAGTCGGAGCCTATCCCAGCTAGCTTCGGGCAAAAGGCAGACTACACCCTGAACTGGCCGCCGGGGTAGATATCGACACCATCACCGAATGGGAATCGATCCCACGCTGCCCACACCAAAGTCAGGCGTGTGTACCACTACACCATCAGTGCCTCTCACATCACGTGACCAATCTTCAGTTTTGGAAGTACCTAGAACTGATTTCTCATTTTATAGCATCGATGACCCAGCGTTAGATACTGTGATAATGTGCAAGTATGCTGTTTTACGTCCACTAACTGGGCATTTGATCTTAATGTGATCCATCCATTTTCTTCGCCGCTTATCCTCACGAGGGTCGCGGGAGTGCCGGAGCCTATCCCAGCTGTCAACGGGCAGGAGGCGGGGTTCACCCTGAACTGGTTGCCAGCCAATCGCAGAGCACATCAAAACCAAAACCTCTAATCTGTAGCATGTAAGGGATGTAAATCAGAATCCTCTTTATTGGCAATTATGTCAAAAACAAACAAGAAATTTGTTTACGGTAGTTGGAGACGGCTAATTGGTTCATGGTAAATTAGGCAGATCAATGCAAAAATGTTGTTAACAGTCGTAATACTTGGATCTTTTCCCATGGCAAAATATGGAATTTTGATTATCATATATTCCGCACTATAAGGTGCACATTCAATAAATGGCCTATTTCAAAACATTTTTCATACATAAGGCGCACCCGATTATAAGGATAATTGAGAAAATTAAAGGCTTTTGGGTGCGCCTTATAGTGCGGAAAATACGATACCATATACTCAGTTACTCCAGGTATATGTTACACCATTGATGGTTCAGATTTCAGTTAACTGCCAAATTGCATTTTTATGCATTTCTAGTGTTTTGAGTTTTAAAATACGAGGTACAAAGGAACGTGACTATTTTTATATGAGATGTCTAAGCCATATTGTCATCAGGATTACTATTTTATTTGGTATCATATTGGAAACGGAGGTTCGGGGCCCCGTATCGCGCACAGGTGTCAAACTCAAGGCCCGGGGGCCATGTCCGGCCCCCGGAGGCAATTCATGTGTATCAACTTCCATGATTTTTGTTCAAATCTGTCCCAAAATTTCAAATTGTCATGTATAAATGATAACGTTGAGGTATGACGAGCATTTTTATGTTACGAAACAACAATGGTTGGAAAACCTTGATTCCAAAACTAATTCATAAATTTCATGTGTAAATATGATGAGGCAGTTGAAGATTTTTATGGTTTTACGGTCATAATGGCCCTCTGAGGGAAACCCTTGGGAAAAATGTGGCCCGCGGCAAAAATGAGTTTGACACCCCTGGGTTAGAGGATTGGTTTGGTAAACCCGGGGTCGTGACTTCGGATCTCACTGGGGCCTCTTCTCCCCGAGAGGGGTTGCGTCAGGAAGGGTATCCGGCGCAAAAACTGCGCCATATAATTATGAGCGCTGTTGGCGACGCCTAACAGGACGAGCCGAAAGAAACTTCTTCTGGTAATGAAGTCGACGGTATCGATGGTCTTCTCAGCTCGTAAAGCGTTGGACTCACAGTTCCGGGGACCCGGGTTCGATCCCGGCCCTGAGTGTGCCGACTTTGCATGTTCTCCCCCGTGCTTGCGTGGGTTTCCTCCGGGCACTGCGGTTTCCTCCCACATCCCAAAAACATGCTACGTGAATTGGACACTCTAAATTGCCCGTAGGTGTGATTGTAAGTGGGACCGTTTGTCTCGATGTGCCCTGCGATTGGTTGGCGACCAGTTAAGGGTGTACCCCGCCTCCTGCCCGTTGACAGCTGGGATAAGCTCCAGCACTCTTGAGACCCTTATGAGGATAAGCAGATGAACGGCGCTTTGTTGCAGCTTTGGTTGTACAAATAAAGTTGTTGAGTTACTGGCATTGTTTTTCCTCCACTATATGGATGATCCCTGTATGTAATATCATAACTATGTATTGTGTTATTAGTTTTGTATTTTATAACAATACGATATTGCACGCATCTTTGTGATTTTAAACCTGACGACCAGCCAGGGCACGCCATGCTCCAGTTCACCTTTTCGCTATCTCGGGGGCCCTCGACGGCGAAGGAGACATTTGGCGGCACACATGTTCAGTGGAGTGTCGCGAAGTTGGCCCGAGTGGAAAAACAGGCGACGGGTCGCACGGACGACGCAAGATCGAAAAACAACAAGATGTCTGTCAAGTGGTCGGCTGGCCGGAAAACGGGAGGATCGGGAAACGCAGCTGGTGGGCCGGCACGCAACTAATTTTTTTCCCCGTTTTGTTTATACTGACAATAACGATAGTCGACAATTGTGATTTTGGACTAAGCCTGGTAAAATATCTAAAACCGGGCCTTATTTCATCTTTTTTTTTTTTTTTTAACAGACAGACGACAGATTATACATGAGATTAAAAAAAGAAAATAAAAGTTAAAAGAAGTATTCTTTGGGCAAAAGGTGGGGTACGCCCTGAAATGGTTGCAGCCAATCGCATGGCACGTAGAAACCAAAACACTCACAATCACATCCATCCTTCGATTTTCTTTTGCTGCTTATCCTCAAGAGGGTCGCAGGGAATGCTGGAAGTGGCTGTCAACAGGCAGGACGCGGGGTGCACCCTGAACTGGTTGCCAGCCAATCGCAGGGCGCATAAAAACCAAAACCATTTGCACTCACAATCACATCCATCCATTTTCTTTTGCTGCTCATCCTCACGAGGGTCGCAGGGAGTGCGGGGAAAGACACTCAATGGGCAGGAGGCGGGGTGCACCATGAACTGGTTGCCAGCCAATTGCAGAGCACATAGAAACCAAAATCATTTACACTTACATCCATCCATCCATTTTCTTTTGCTGGTTATCCTCACGAGGATCACACGGAGTGCTGGGAATGGCTCTCAGTGGGCAGGAGGCAGGGATCATGAGGCACCCTGAAATGTTTGCCAGCCAATCGCAGGGCACATAGAGACAAACGGCCGCACTCACAATCACATCTCGGGGCAATTTTGAGAGTCCAATGAATGTTGTATGTTTTTGGGATGTGGGAGGAAACCAAAGTGCCCGGAGAAAAGCCACGCAGGCACGGGGAGAAAATGCAACCTCCACACAGGCAGGGCCAAAATTCGAAAGCCCTGTCCTCACAACTGTGAGGCAGACGCTCTAACCAGTCGCCCAGTGTGAGGCCCTGCCTAGATATATTTTATCTAACCCACTTTTCTATCCTCCTCTTTCTCGTCGAGCACTTTAAGAAGGCTAAATGAATAAAACAAGGCTGACAGGACTCTTGAGAATGCAGCGGGCCATATGTAGCCCACGGCCACACTTTGCCTGCCGCTGGTCCGACGCTATATAGAAGCCTTCTGCTGGGCCGAATAAGCATCATTTGCACTCATAGTCGTATCACAACTCGGAAATATTACAGCGGCGACCATCTCGTCTCTAACTGGGGCCGTCTTGCGCACATTCGCCCCCGCCGGGGTTAATTCTGGTCAGTAGGCGACCCTTAGGCGCGCTGTCCAATTAGGCTCAATGCCACCTTCAGGCTGAATTATGTCAAAACCTTTTTTTTTTTTTACCCCCCTCTGACTTTTCCTAAAGTAGATCAGTGATCATTGGACCCCCCCTCCCCGGGACGCCATCATAATAATGAGATGAGAAAAAAAATACATTAAAACACAGCTGTGTAGAGGGGAAAATATCTACTATTAACAATAATTTTGAAGAAATGTGCCGCGGTTGTGTGTGTTGCAATATCGTGTCGCGTGCAATGTTGTTTACATCCGTGCTCCCCCAAGCAAGCGGCGCTATAAATGAGCATTTGCGCGCGCCTGGAGCAGTCGCGTCCATGCGGTGTCATTAACCTTCATTTATTGTTTCTACGACATCCTGCAAGTGGAGCGTCGGAAGTTGCTCCAGTCGCACAAAAAGCCTCGCCAATTTCAAGTGCATCCATTTTACTTGAGCCACCTTCTTCGGTGTCCTTTAACTTGTTAACCGGTAAGGTGCTTTTTTTTTTTTTTAGATAGATGGGAAGATGAGAAGCAATAAATTGACCTAAATTCACGTTTTTTTTCCATTTGTATGGATGAAGCATCCATTTTCCGAGGTGCTTATCCTCACAAGGGTCGGGGGAGTGCTGGTGCCTCGCTGTCATCGGGCAGGAGGCGGGGCACACCCTGAACTGGTTGCCAGCCAATCGCAGGGCACATAGAGACAAATAACAGTCGCAATCACAATCGCACTTGTGAGCAATTTAGAGTCTCCAATTAATGGTGGACGATGCAAAACAGAGAAAGTTTGGAAATGTCCAAATTTAGCCGAAAATTGATTTAAAGAACAACACTGTGTGTTTTCAGGCGTGGCTTTTTGAGATGAGACATTTTTTTGTGGGTCTTCATGACAGACGAAGCCAAATTTCACGTTGCGTAGTTAAACTGTCTTCGGGGGATGAATCAGTCATTCAAATTTAATGGGTGGAACTAAAATGGTCGCTTAAAACCAAAATGGTGGCCTTGGTGTGTGTTTTCACACATGTCTTCTCGAGACTTTTTGTGGGTCTACTCATGAAAAATAGGTCAATCAAATGTCATATTTGGATAAGCCATCCATCCATCCGTTTTCTTGGCCGCTTGTCCTCACAAGTGTCGCGAGGACTGCTGGAGCCTATCCCAGCTGTCAATAGGCAGAAGGTGGGGCAGCCAAACGGGGGCCAGGAACAAAACCAGGTCTCCCGAACTGTGAGGCCGACGCTTTACCGGCTGCCCCACCGTGCCGCCAAAATTCAGCCCGTGAAGTTAATTTCACTGAACAACCCGACAGACTTGTTGATCACGAGTTCCAAAAAGAACATGCGTGAAAAAAGTCGGGGCAAAGTGGCCATTTTGCTTCGAAGCTGCCATTTTACTTTCAGTGACAGCGCAATAACCGGCTACTCGCAGCGAGTCCTCGGTCTCCGAGCTTCCGTGCGACGTGAGGTGTCCCTCATTAGATTGTGCATCGTGAAGTGGCCACCGGTGGAAAAGTCCCGTTAAATCTTCACATGCAAGATGACAACATTCCCCAGTCCGGAATTCCCCAGGACTGGACGCATTTCATCCACCCGCCGGCCCCCCGTTACGCGTGCTTGCTCGATTGCTGTTATCACTTCCTCCGACGGCGACAGGCGACCGACGACCGACGGATGAGCGAACGCGTGCGTCGTTGTTTATGACGCTGATTACACGCCGCGGACGATTCGGATTTGTCCGAGGCAAATTTCCCAGCGGGGCGATGAAAAGCAGAAGAGCAACTCGCAGGAAATCCCCGCCGGCGGAGGTGGCGAGGCCCACGTTTGACAACATCCTCACAAACGCAAATGGCTTTCCGGAGAACGTGGCGGGACGTGTGACGGCAATTAAAAACAAACATCATTATCATGGCGAGTCATCAATTTCAAATAAAAATGCTCCGCCCACATGCAGGGACATTCACATCGTCCATCGGGTGTACGAGTTTGAAATCTAATGGCTCATTTAGTGGCTCAAATCTTCAGGAGCTTGTTTTTAAAGGACCCTTAAAGATTGTCATTTCTTGTCATTAACCAAGCCGCTTATCCTCACAAGGGTTGCGTGAAAGCTGGAGCCTATCACAGCTACCTTCCAGTGAAAGGGGGACTACACCCTGAACTGGTCGCCAGACAGATATCAGCACCATCACTGAGCGGGAATCGAACCCACGCTGCCCACACCAAAAGCAGGCGTGTGTACCCCCTCAGTGACTCTTCTTGAAAATTGAATAATATTAAAAAAAAAAAAAAAAAACATTAAAATAGCCGAGGCGGCACCTAACCCTAACCCTAACCCTAACCCTAACCATGGGGCAGCTGGTAAAGCATTGGCTTCACATTTCTGAGGTCCCCGGTTCCATCCCGGACCCGCCTGTGCGGAGTTCGCATGTTCTCCCCGTTCCTGCGTGGGTTTTCTCCAGGTTTCCTCCCACATCCCAAAAACATGCAACATTAATTGGACACTCTAAATTGCCCCTAGGTGTGATATAGAGTGTGATTGGCTGATGCCCTGCGATTGGCTGGCAACCAGTTCAGGGTGTACCTCCGTCCCTTAAACGTTGACAGCCGGGATAGGCTCCAACACTCCCGTGACCTTTGTGAGGATAAGTGGGAAAGGAAATGGATGGATGGATGGATGGATGGGCTGAATTTTGAAATACAACCTATTCAAGTGTCAGCTCGTCAACAAATTTCTCTGTTTTGCATCGGCCACCATTAATTGGAGACTCTAAATTGCCCATAGGTGGGTGGATGGGGTATTCTCATAATAGATATGACAACCAACTCAAATATTGCTTAGCCAAACCGACTCTGGGGGCTTAATTTTGCCCAAATTCCAGTGACGATGATCCCTGGAAATAATCCTTAAAATGGCCGCTGCAAACCAAAATGACCATTTTGTGGGTCTTCTCATGATAGATATGACTACCAAATTTCATGTTTGTCTTATTTTTAAAAAATTATCAAGCTTGTTGAATGCAACACAGTCAATTGAATCTAAAATCGTCGTTGTAGGTTTACTCGCGATCGACACGCCATCCGATTTCGCTTTCAAAGTTACCTTCGAATGTCAGCCCAAGTGTAAATACTGTAACATCAAACGCGAGAGAAAGTAAGTCGTTTCCCGTCTAAATCAAACACCGTTGGGCCGCCCAAGGAAGTTTTGTTGGATTTCTCGCAGTTTTTGTGGTCGGAGACGGTTTGAGCAGATGGCTGTTTGTGTTTATTTTTGAAAAAAAAAAAAAAAAAAAAAAAGTTAAACAGTATCAGCAAAAATAGATAACCATCTGCTCGTGCCGAGCAACTGCAGCAGATGCACGCAAAAAAACAAAACAAAAACACAAAATATGCACGTAAAAACGCGTAAAACAAAAGAGCGGTGACCTCGCTCCGCTCCACCATAATGTATACTTGAATCATTTTTACTTTTGTTAAAGCCTTCGCGTCGACGCATATGCGTTTAATATTTACTGACTATTCCCAAGTGTCATGTTGCATGGGAAAACTAATTGCTAAAATGAGAATCCATTTTGTGTAGAAATTGTGTGTGAAAGCCGAACTGAAAAGCTCATTAATATGATTTGAATTGTGGAATCGTATCGTGTGCAACTTGAAGGTGAAACGTTTTTGACTCGTCGAGAAATATGAAAGGAGGAAGTAAACATGTAAAATAGTTCTGCACTTGCAAATTTTACCGTGAAAATATTGGAATTCGTGGAACGTGACGAATTGTTCTGCGCATGTTCCGAACGAGCTGAATCATTTGGCGTTAGAATCGTTTGAATCGGTTTGAGAAACGTGGAAGGCGGTAATTCTGACGCTGTGTCACGTACCTCCGGTGCGGGGCGGACCCAAATGCAGGACTTCGAGGCAGAGGCATAATGTTCAATGCGGTTAATTCCTGGAAACTGGGTCCTACGATGTGTAGCAGCCCGACGAGGCAGAGGCAGAGAAAAGCTAGGCTGGGCGGGATCCAAAACACATGCAGCAGGGTCCGATGACTATGGGGCAAACTAACAAACTCAACAGGACAGAATCGCTGTGGCCCGCGACAAAAAAAAATGAGTTTGACACCCTTGGCTTAGAACTAAAGATTTTGTCAGTGTCACTCATGGCAAAGTAAAAGTAAAAGTAAAGTAACTTGCCATAAAATACGAAACTGTACTACCAAATCCAATGCTGCAAATGTACGTCGATAAATTTCCGGGAAAAAAAACAACGCTTGCGTGTGGACAAAAGGTCTGAATGGATAAATAAATGTGCCTTTTTTAAAAATATCCGTGTATATGTGGCTTAAAAAATGTATTGAAAAAAACAACACGAACCAGTAAAATGCCACAAGTGCGAAGCGAAATGTGTTTGGGCGTCTTTTGGGCCCTTACGTCTCTCATGAATCAGACATCAGCCGTCTCGCGTCCGCGTCGGCCTTGATGAAAATTGAAAAACAAACCCAGGATGCGTCATTTTTTTTTTTTTTTGTGCGTCCCCCGGCGAAATGATCTTTAACGTGATGTTTGAGCAGCTTTTTCCCGCCGCCGCCGCACCCGCACGACAACGACGCCGCGCCGCGCTAGCTATAATGGAAGCGTTGAATATAGATGGCATTGTTATTCAAGGACACGTGGACGCCGCCGGCTCGCCGGCTCGCCGCCTCGATCAAATTGCTCTCCCTCTCCCCACCTTCGATCGTCTGTGAAGACGCCATCCAGGAAGTGATAACCTCCTCCTCCGTGCATATACATATATACATGCTACATATTGTGCGTAGATATATTACGTGGAGGACGACGCATTCCTCGGGAGGACGCCGTCGCTCCCCTGGCAAATTCGCCGGGCGCTCTTGATGTTTTCAAGGCTTCGCGGGAGCGCACTGGGATGAAATGTCCCGCTTCTCAAAGTCACGCCACTTCCGCTTCAAAGCATCATCTAAAAATTATATATATATATATATATATATACAGGATACTGTTTTCATGCTTCTCAGGTCCAGTTAGGCCGTCTGCAATTCCTTATGGAAAACAAGATGGCGAAAAGGGAGACGGAAAATACTGTGTTGCGCGTGTGGGACTGTTTTCATGGCAAATATCAGTTCCGGGAAGTTGCCGGTTCAAAAACCAGAAAAGGAACTATGCCTGAAAAGAAAGCGGAAGACTCCCATTTAGGGTACGTTAGCGCTGATTTTTCGGTGGATCAGATGGTAAAGCGTTGACCTCACAGTTCTGAGGTCTCAGGATTGATCCCAGTCCCACCTGTGTGGAGTTCTCCCAAGTGCCTGCGTGGGTGTCACGACCCATCGGTACCCAAATCCAGGACTACGGAGACGCAAAGGTAGTTCGGGAAAAGTCTTTATTCGGTCCAAAGTCGGGGATCGGCCAGACAGTCAAGTGGGGGAGGGGTAATAAGGACGTCGGGCGTAGAGAGCAGGTACGGGGGCAGGCAGGGGTCGTTACACGGAAGATCGATCAGAGAAGGCAGGAGTATCAAAGACGTCAGGGTTACGGGGTCGGTCGGAGGACGGGCGGAGGTCGGTACACCAGGGTTGATCAAGAGTACAGGAGTCCAGGAACGGGGCATGAGTTGTGACGATCTGGCGAAGACCAGTCGTCCCCTGGGTCCTATACACCAGTGTCAATCAGCCAGCATGAGGAGCAGGTGTGCGACTCTTAATCAGTGGGACTGTGCGGGAACCTGCACAGCTCGGGCTGGACCGGCAGAACCATGACGGTGGGTTTTCTCCGGGCGCTCCGATTTCCAGTTTCAACCTTTTAGCCTGTCTACTCCAAAATTTCATCTTACCAAATCAAACTTGTTTCAAAGGCTTCATTTTCGTGTTGGCATGAATGGGCCAAAATGGCCCTAAAATGGTGGCTCCAAACCAAAATGGCAGATTTGCTCAGGGGTTTCTTTTTTTTTTTTTTAACTGGACATTCTCAGAATGGGCGGCACGGTGGATTAGCTGTAAAGTGTTGGCCTGACAGTTTTGAGGTCCGGGTTCAATCCCAGCCCCCCTTGTGTGGAGTTTAGATTTTCTCATTTTGACCCCCATGCCTCTGTGGATTTTCTCCTGGCACTACGGTTTCCTCCCACATCCCAAAAACATGTAAAATTAATTGGACACTCTAAATTGCCCCAAGGTGTGATTGTGAGTGCAACTGTTGTCTGCCTCTATGTGCCCTGCAATTGGCTGGCATCCAGTTCAGGGTGTACCCCACCTCCTGCCCATTGACTGCTGGGATAGGCTCCATCACTCCCCACGACCGTCGTGAGGATAACCAGCTAAGAAAATGAGATGGATGATTTTTCCATGTCAATGTGAGCAGGTGAATTTTTTTCATATCCAACCCAAGCCTCGTTCATATGCAGCTATAAATTGGATATGTATCCGACGTGAGTGTGATATGGACAATTACAAGGTACTGATCTGACTTGTAGTTCAGCAAATGGTGAAAAAAATGTCGCAAAAACTGACATAACGATATCGGTGGACGAAGGTGCAGAAAACAGGTTACAGAGTTTTGGGTGTTTGGTGGCAGCGGGGACATAGACAGAAAGGAAGCCGCACTTCCATCCCGTTAGTGTCATGAGCAAGGCTGTACCATGGCCTGGTGGTTTCATCCCTGACACGTCTCACCAGTCAAAAGCTGTCTCACATGAGGCACTGTGATTAGACAATGTATTTAAATTGGAGTTTTGTCACTGGTTTTTGCTAGTTCGTTGAGTATTCTTTCTCGCATCCAAGGTTACTCCGCCACTGCGCCATAATAGTCCAGTCACACTTTTGGTTATGCTCTTTAGTTGACTCATAATTATCGGACATTGTTTGTTGCGTTTTGGATCCTGCCTTCTTGGACTGTGTTGTCGTGCACAACTTTCGTTCATAATAAAACCAACTGAACATCATGTCCTCGTCTTGGAGTCCTGCATTTGGATCGGCCCGTGCACCGTTGGTCCGTGGCAGTTAGATAATGTGTGCAATTGCAAAGCATCTTTGTTGAAGTCCAGAGTAATGATCACGTATAAATTTCTAATAAGCCTAAAGGCAAAATAATTTTTTCAATTGTAATTTATAATGGGATGCTGCTAGTTTTAATTTGGTTAAAAGCACCCCTGAAGCTAAATCCAGCCATTTCGTTTCGGTTGTCATGTTTGATGTCATTTCTGACTAGGAGCCTTTTCCTGTATCACCGCAAAAAAATTATATTATAACCTTAAGATCCTGAACAGAGCTGAATAAATGGAACCCGATGTAAAAATATGTAACATTTGGGGGTTCATCTCATGTTAGAGTGCATCAATGGTTTGGAACGTGGCAGTTTTTCCGGGCAGTTGCAGTTATTGTTATCTTTAATTTATTTGTTGATGAACTTTATAATTGACCACTTGAATTGCAGCAATATCATACGGCGTGTATTGTTTTTGGTGTACGTGCGCGTAGTCGTGTTTGTGTGTACGCGTCAGCAAGCGGGCCCGCCAGGAGCATTGGTGCGCTTCGGAAGCGTGGGATTTTTCCAACTTGTGTTTGACCCGCGGCCTAAGCTAACCGAGCGCCGCTCGCAAATTATTCATGCGGGTGTCAGCGCGGAGGAGCAATGTCCGCCTGCAGGGACGGCAGCAGCGCAACGTGCGCATTGTGTATTTATGTGTGCGTGTATTTGTGTGTACTCAAAGCGCAGGGGGGAGCGGGGGGGGGGTCGTGTACAAGTGTGTGTGTGTTGTGTTGCGTTGTAATTCCCTCTCCAAATCAAAGTCCCTGACAGCTGCCTTAATGCCGACTCCCTCTCAGGTGATGAAGGGCCCACCCCCAGAGCTGGATCCCTCCATCACCCCCCTCCTTATGCCCCCCCTCCCAAACCCCGATCCCTCACTTCGGTCCCCACTTTTCCTCCCGTTGACGTCAAATCAATCACTCCATCCATATCCGTGACACCGGCATGTATAATTAAAGTTTATTCCCTCGGACCACCCCCCCCCAACCCCATCCCGAAGAAGAAGATGAATATAAAAAAAACAGTCATCCATATTTCACAGGTGTCAGAACATTCCTCGCGGCGCTCGGTCAGTGAAGGGATGTTTCAGACTTTTTCGCGGTGAAAAATGATCAATAGGTGACAAATTCCACAAGTGTAATGTTGTAAAAAAAAATTTCTGGGGGGGGGGGGATAAACATAGAAACATCCGCAGGCGAAAACACCGCAGTGCCTTGCTTGACAGGACTCGCAGCCTCAGCTGATTTTTGCGAACAACAGATTTTGATTTGACTAGTTTGGTTTCGGCAGCAATCGGACAATGAAATGTCCAAATTTAGCCGAAAATTGCTTTAAAAGATCCCACTGTGTGTTTTAAGGCATGTTTTTTTTTTTTTTTTTTTTTTTTTTTTTAATGAGACTCCTTTTTTTTTTTTTTTTGGGTGTTAATGACAGACATAGCTCCCAAATTTCACATTGCGTAGTTAAACTGTCTTTGGGGACTAAATTAGTCATTTAAATTTAATTGGAGGAAGTAAAATGGTCACTGGAAACCAAAATGGTGGACTTGGTGTGTGTTTTCACACGGTGCAGCGTCTGCAGTGATGCGGACTTTGTATCGGTCCGTTGTTGTGAAGAGAGAGCTAAGTCGAAAGGCGAAGCTCTCAATTTACCAGTCGATCTACGTTCCTACCCTCACCTTTGGGCACGAGCTGTGGGTCGTGACCAGAAGAACAAGATCCCGGATTCAAGAGGGCGAAATGGGTTTCCTCCGCAGGGTGTCCGGGCTCTCCCTTAGAAATCGGGTGAGAAGCTCGGTCATCAGGGAGGGGCTCAGTGTCGAGCCGCTGCTCCTCCGCATTGAGAGGAGCCAGGGGAGGTGGCTCGGGCATCTGATTCGGATGCCTCCCTGCTGAGGTGTTCCGGGCATGTCCCACCGGAAAGAGACCACGAGGACGACCCAGGACACGTTGGAGAGACCGTGTCTCTCGGCTGGCCTGGGAACGCCTCGGAATTCCACCGGAAGAGGTGGAAGAAGTGGCTGGGGAAAGGTTAAGTCTGGGTATCCCTGTTGAGGCTACTTCCCCCACAACCTGACCGGAGAAGGGGTAGAAGATGGATGGATGAATCAAAATATAAGATCTGGTTGGGTGCAACGTTATGAATTGAGGGTACGGTCATTATAAAGCAAAATGGCAGACTTACCGTCACTGTTCATACTTGATTAATTGCGACACTTTATTTTGTGAAAATACTGATGAGAAACAAGTTTCGTGTTGCTAAAACTGAAACTGCCTTCAGGGCCTGAATTTTGCAAAATCAGGTTGTCCACCTGTTCCCGAAACGAGCCTAAGATGGGGGTCACTTTAAACACTTCCTGTGCATTTTCTCACACGGCTTCATGAGATTTTTTTTGTTTGGTGTGTTTACTCCTGATTGACACCCGGAGCGGATTTCATCTCGCTCAGTGGTCGTTTATGTGTGAGTAGCGTTGCTATGGAAACAGTCTTATAGCAGCAGGTCGTGCCTGGGACTAAACAGGTGAGTGACTGCGACGTTTGTTTTTCTGTCCATCAGCGGAGAAAAGAGCGGAAAGCGGCCGCCGCCGCCGTCGGAGTTCACGGCGTCGCCGGCCGAGCGCGCCCGTCTGTGTGATGTTTTTCACGGTGAGGGCGAGTCGGGGTTAATCCCGTCTTTTGTTTAGCGAGGCGACCGACGCGCAGACTGGAAAGGTCGCCGACTCGGACGCGTCGGGAACAAAAGCGGCGGCGCGACGCCGGCGCTGAACTGCGGCGACCCGGCGGAGCAAACCATTTGTCGGGGATAAAAGACTGTTTACTTCTTCAGGCAGCAATCTCTCGCGCTTAAAAAGATGGCAGACAAACGCGTTGATTGGTTGCAATCAAAAGGAGAAACCCGCACGCGGTGTAACCCGAGACTTCAGTTCAGCGAGCGACAAAGCAAATCTGACGTGATTTGGGGCTTTCTTTGCCATTTTTTTAAAACTTTGCATGACACTTATTCCAAAAAAGGAGCAGCATCAACAAGACTGCATGCAGCTGTTTTCACCAAGAAATATACCATGTCATATTCCAAGCTGCTTATCCTCACAAGGGTTGCGGGAAAGCTGGAGCCTATCCCAGCTAGCGGGCTACACCCTGAACTGGTCAGTCGCAGGGCAGATATTGACATCACTGAGCGGGGCTGCCCACACCAAAAGCAGGCGTGTGTACCACTACACCATCATTGACTCTTCTTCCAAGAAATATGATGTATGAATATGATTTTCATTTTTTTTTTAAATGCAAATGACAAAGATTGATGACGTGCGATGTCGGGGAAAGATCGCCAAAGTTTCGAAGCGGAACAAAGAGCAACGCTTCCCGACGGAACCCGTCAGACGAGCGACATCTGTTTCCTCCTCTGTGGCGAGCGTCACAAGATGATGGGATGGCCTTCAGTCAGACGGTTGCCATGGCGACAATTGCCACTCAACCTGCCGTGCATACGCGAGTCGACAAACACGGCGGACGCTTGATTCCTGCATCACAAGACTGCCTGCCTGTCTTTTTTTTTTTTTTTTGCATGTCACTCACTCATTGCTCACACACACACAGACACACACGCAAAGCCCGAGTGCAAATCCCGACGCCTCGAGTGCGAATCAGCGGCTCTCGCGTGTGGAGCGCTGAAAGCTTCGGCGCGAGCCAAGTCAGCTGAATCAGACCTCAAAAGAGCAAAGAGTGACTGAATGAGTCTTTTTTTTATTTTTGTTTGTTCACTTGCTTCTTACATCAAACGCACAGCTTTTGCAACAATGCCATACTTGTCTCTTTTGGGAGGGGGTAAAAATTTAAAAATTTCACTACAATGGAATGCCTTTCAAGTATTTTGGCACAGAAAAGCACATTTTTCCAAGAATGGGGATGCCTTTGATGGACGAGCGAGCGCAAAGGAATTTTTGAAAAATCGGAAAACGCTGCAATATTAGACAAATAAATTGAAATTTTACATGGGTTATTAAGGGGAAAAAAACTTTTTTCATATCAAAACCTGAACTGTTATGTGGAAAATTAATTAATGAAGTAGTAGTTTTTTTAATGTTAGATTTAGACTAACCTCATAATATCACAAGATTTTTTTCCCTGTAAAATAAAACAAAAACATTACTTTTTTTGCTCATAGTTTAACAGCACATTTTCTTGCAAAAATGTTTTTCCCCTCATATAACATATATTTTCCCACAAAATTTAAAGATATTTTTCGTTATAATCTCAGTACAACATTTCTTGTAAACAAATATATTACTTATTATCTTCAAATAGGGCTATTTCCTTTGAAAAATACAACCCCGCCCAGTCTATATTACACTATTTTTCTCCTAAAAATTCTGCCACTTATTTCTCATACTTTTACCCATTTTATTTTGCTAAAATATGTCTACCCTCTTATTACATTTACTTTTTTTCCACATTAAAAAAAAAATATTTTTCTCACTCTTGCCCAAACTATAACAAAAAAGTTCTGGATTTATCCATCCATCCATCCATTTTCTTATCCTCACAAGGGTCGCGGGGAGTGCTGGAGCCTATCCCAGCTGTCAACAGGGAGAAGCCGGGTTAAACCCTGAAATGGTCGCCAGCCAATCGCTTGGCACATAGAGACAGACAACAGCCGCACTCACAATCACACCTAGGGGCAATTTAGAGTGTCCAACTAATGTTGCATGTTTTTGGGATGTGGGCGGAAACCGGAGTGCCAGGAGGAACCCCACGCAGGCACGGGGAGAACATGCAAACTCCACAAAGGGAAGGCCAGGTTCGAACCCGGGTCCTTAGAACTGTGAGGCCAATGCGTTTCAGCTGATCCACCGTGCCACTGCTCTAGATTTAATACCACTATTTTTCTTGCAAAATGAACTATTTTTTCATCCTCTTAAGTAGAACCCACCCCTCCTGCTCCCTCATAAAATACTAAACCATTTTTCTCCTAAAACTACAAGATTTTTTTGATGGGTTAGGGTCCCACATGCAAGCATGAATGGCGAAAATTCTCAAATAAGTGACGGTACCTCACAATTGCCATGAAAAGAAGAACATTTCAGAAAAATAAACAAACAGAAGAAAGGAATCCTGGGACATGGTTGAAAAAAAAAAAATAAAACAAGACCCGCAAAGAGTTACATTTTTGAAGGCTAAACCGCGACGGTACAGGAGGCCGCAGGACAAACATAATTTCCGGCCTACAAGCCGCGACTTTTTTCACACGGTTTCAACCCTGCGGTTTATGTGGTGATGCGGCGCTAGCGTTCGAGCACCTGGTTATAAGCCACTGTACATAGAAAGAGTTAGAGCGCTAACGCTAGCCCCGCGCTAACGCTAGCCCCGCGCTAACGCTAGCCCCGCGCTAACGCCGCACTAGCATTAAACTCTTTCTGTGGACTGAGGTTTATAACCAGGTGCGCTCTGTAGCCCGGGAATTACGGTACATACTGCAGTCTGTACATATTTTGTCCCTAATGCTCCTCCGTAGTAAATGTATATCCGTTGGCAATTAGGTTGCCTCGCCTCATCGGCTGCCGAGGTCCAAGCTTACCCGCCGTGGACGAGGAAGAAGAGGATGAAGAGTGAGCGCCTCTTCGGGGAAGCTCCTGTCTGTTAATTAGCGGCGAGCAGATGGAAGAAAGTCCGCACGTCGCGGGGGGAATCGGCTCTCGCCGAGAAGCTGCCGCGGAAAAAACGTTTTTATTTATTTCTCGGCTCAGCCGGCGTCACCTCCCCGAAGCGCACGGGCCCCTCAGGAGAGCCGAATCAGCGTCCTCCTCCTCCGAGACTTTGCCGAGGATTCTTCCCTCGTTTCGAGTTGAGTTACTTGTGGCGACTTTGTTTACAAACATCTGTTTACACTCGCTCGCATTCAATAAGGCGTGACCCCGCCGGCCTCCTGCGGAGGCATCTGCGCAATCGTCGCCGTCGCGCTGATGATGAATGTAAACACTCGGGGACGGAGACGCCGGAGGAACGTCTGGATTTACGCAAGTGACATCACCAGAAAATACAAACATCTGGGAATTAAGCACCCTTTGTGGTCGGATTTAAACAAACTTCTCCTGGTGTGTTTGTCTGATCGCTACCAAGTTGGAATCAAGTACAAGGGAAGGATGCGATTATCAATCGTGAAGATTTGAGTTTTTAAATGGTGTTGAAATTTGAAAATTTACCAGGGGAAAAAAAAAAACATTTTGGTTCCAAGCAACAGGGTCTGTGTCAACTTCTCAACAGGAATCCGACTATTCACCGACAAATTTATTCATCAGATATGTTTTTCAATAGGTAGGCATGGAAGATGCCCAGCTTGTCTGTGAAATTCAGTTTTGTAAACGACTGTAGTGGCTGACATACCCCAGTAGATGGCAGCCTTTCATGGATTTACCAACAGCACAGCTTTCAAGTGGAAAACAAAAATTAGGCGGGGAACACCCCCATGCTAAAAAAATTTCTATAGAACATTTCTGAAGAATTTCTAAGAACTATAGAACTTTAGGACCCAAATCCTGTAGAATTTCTTGAGAATTTCTAATGTCCTGTAGAATTTCTATAGAAAATCACAGCCAAAGTTCTATAGAACACGTTGTTCTGTACAAAATCTATAGAAGATTTATATCTGGGCCCCACGCTCGAACAGAGTACACATACTGAAAGTATGGTAGAAACAGTGCGTGTACTGTGGTAAAGAGTCGAACGTGTTTTGCAACTGTGAGAAATAAAATTACGCAGTTGGCGGAGCGAACTCTGAACGGAATTCTGAACAAAAGCCCTCTCTCACTACTGTATTGTCTTTGTTGTTTTATAGTTTGAGGTGGTTCTGCTTGACATATTTCATTTCATTCAAAGATCATTTTTCCACCTTTCGGTTAGAAACCGGTCTTTTTGCGAAAAACCAACACATTCTTCTGATTACTAAAAAAAGGAACAATCTAGAAAGAAACATTGTTTTCTGGTCAAATAATACAATCTACTCCTGTTTTGCTATTTTGTGTGCTTATATTGTCACAGGACTCACAATGTTTAGTCTTGAAAGATTGGTGAAAATGCCCCAAAATGGCTGTCCGTCATCGAGTTAACAGACAAAAGCGTTTTTAGTTTTCCCATGAAAAGGAAGCTCAAGTTTGACATATTCTGAAAAGACCCTTCATGTTGAACTTCTTTTTTTTTTTTTTTTTTTAATGTTGCACAGCGTAATATTTAAATAAGGGCGATGAACCCCAAACTTCAACTACACACTCAAAAGCGAAGCCCGTCTAAGAGGGGAGAAAGAAGGCCGGTTCCAGATCTGCCTGCCTGCCTGTGACTGATCTGAACCTCGCTGCCCTTAAAAGTAATCAGATTACAGGCTTTAATCTGCTCTAAAAGAAATTATCATTGAGTGTGAATGAAGAGCAGAGGTTGAAGCGACACATCTGCCCCCTGAAGAAATTCAATTAAAAAATGTGAACGGGCAAATCTAAGGAAATTCCCAAATATTAATGATGGATTTACATGCGCTTAGCACATGAAAGAGATCCTATCAGCAGCCAAAGAAGTTTCTGTCATGTTCTTTCGCTTCCAACAAAGAAAAGAGAAAGAAAAGCCTCGGATGAGCCGTTTCTCTCAAGCACTGAACACATACCAAAGTGTTGAATTTGTGCACATGCTCGATACGAGACTTTGGTGAACTTCATTCAGGATGCATTTCACACAAGAATTCGGAATAAATCCGCAACCACAATGCATAGATTTAATGATACTGGAACATTTTCATTGCTAAAAAATGAAGCAGAGAGCCAGAATATTAAACGGGCAGCCCAAATTCAGCACGATCAGTCAGTTTGATTTAGCAACATGAAATGTGGTAGACTTGTCTATGATGAGTAGCTATACACACCCAAAAAAAAGTCTAGAAGATAGATAGATAGATAGATAGATAGATAGATAGATAGATAGATAGATAGATAGATAGATAGATAGATAGATAGATAGATAGATAGATAGATAGATAGATAGATAGATAGATAGATAGATAGATTTATCAATTTGCTTTGAAGCAGCTGTTTTAGGCTTACTTTCCATCCATCCATCCATTTTCTGCCACTCATCAGAGGTGAGGTCCCGGGTTCAGCAACTTTAGCAGGCAAGCCCATACTTTCCTCTTCACAGCCACTTCCTCCAGGTCTACCGAGGGGATCCTGAGGTGCTCCCAAGCAAGCTGAGAGACACAGTCTCTCCAGCTTGTGCTGGGAAATCCCGAGGGTCTTCTCCGGGCGGGAAATGTCCGGAACACCTCACCAGTGAAGAATCCCAAACAGATGCCCCACCCACCTTGGTCTGCCCTTGATCTGTAGAGAGCGGCGGATGGCTTCTGAGTCGGCTGGGTCCATGTTGTGGCCCCTCTCAATGTGGAGGAGCATTACTACGGCACTACTCTGGGTCCCTCTCGGATTACCAAGATTCTGTCATGGTCCTGCCGGTCCCAGCCCTGGCGGTGCAGGGATAACTAACCCTAGTGTATATAGGACCCACTGGATGGTCTGGCTTTGCCAGATCTTTGCCTTCCATGCCTTGTTCCCACACTTCCTTGTTCTTGATCCTGAACCCCTGTGTACCGACCCCCGGCTGTCCTACGACCAACCCCGTAAGCTTGACGCTCTTGATACTGCTGCTCTCTCTGACTGACTCTCCGGCTTATGACATTGGAATGAATAAAGACCTTCCTTTAACTGCCTCCCTGTCTACCGAGTCGTGCATTTGGGCCCACGCTAGAGTTCTGGTCATGACAGATTCTCACCTTATCTCTCAGGGGGAGCCCCGACACCGTGCAGAGGAACCTCATTTCAGCTGCTTTTATCTGTGATCTTGTTCTTTCGGTCGTGACCCACAGCTCGTGACCATAGCTGAGGGTAGGGACATAGACTGGTCGCTTTCTGGTTTCGCCCCTACTTCACTACAACAGACCGATGAAGAGTACGCAAGACTGTAGACACGGCACAGATTTGTTCTATCCTTCCCTCTCTCATGAATAAGACCTCAAGATACTTGAACTCCTCCACTTGAGGCAGGATCTCATCCCGGACCTGGAGATTGCGCTCCGCCTTCTTCGGACTGAGGACCATGGTGTCAGATTTAGAGGTGGTGATTCTAATCCCAGTCGCTTCACACTTGACTGTGAACCACTCCAATGAGAGTTGGAGATTGATGAAGTCAACAGAACCACATTGCAAAAATTAGAGGCCACCAAACTGGACCCATCTATGTCTCAGTTGCGCCTCAAAATTCTGTCCAAATGTCTTTATCATTCCGTGTGGGCACCTGATGGCAGCAAAGTTTGTTGCCTCACCAAAAACTTTGACAAATCTGCTTCAAAATTATGGATGTACTGTATGAGGGCCCCTTCATTGCTGCACACAGCTTTAATGTTTGATTTGAGATTTGACAGGCAACCTCAAAAAGGAGGATTTGCTTGGTTGACGCCTCCAGTGGAGCGCCGTCTCCTCCATGTCCAGCATATCAGCGCTTTAACAAGTCAAGTTCCACACTGCCGATCTCATAATATGTAACACTAAACTCTCTGATGAGAGTTTTATTTTTCAACAGTCACATCTGTGGCCATTTTTTTTTTTTACCTTCGTTTCATCTTTTTATCAAGTCAGGAACAAGGCCATGTGACACACGACAGGCTCTGAAGGGTTAATTGCGGCGCGAATCAATACTGCAGCTCATGTTGTGCGCTCCCCGCGGCCCAAAAGGTCTCTGGCAACGCACGTACGCAGTCGATAAATCATCCAATGTGACTTTTACAGATGCTTTTATTGTGATGTGTTGTTGCTTTTGTGATGAATTGACAAAGTAAATTAGGAAACAGGCGTCAGGTGAGCTACGCCACCCTTGAGCGAGCAGGCTGACGCGCAATCCCCATTAAAGAAAAACACTGAATAACGGCAGAGGTGGTTCAACGGGTCAAGACAGTCGAAACAGTTGACGATGGAAATAATCAAGTATTATCAGAGACTACAAAGCATGTATTTTATTGTTCTTAAAGCTGAAATCTTCTTGTCGCCTAAGCCAACACAAGAGGAGATGACAAAATGTTGATTAAGTCCATCAGCTGCCCTAACTTTCTGTATTCTTCAATATTTTATTCGTATTTATATATTTTAGTGAATGCCCGATTCATTTTCCACACTGGCCCAGGTGGTGGCACACGACCGGCTTTTAGAGTTGCTGTTCTTGAACTGCCATTTTACTCGCCGTGTAAGTTTGCCTCATTTGTACTTGTAGGCGTACGTTACGCCTCAGACTAACATGAACGCAGCACTGCTAACAGTCGAACAAGTACACAAATTTGAGAAAAAAACACCCAGACTCACCCCTCATTACTCTAGGAGACTTCAACCAAGCTTGTCACGACCCATCGGTGCGGGGGAGGACCCAAATGCAGGACTCCGGAGGTGGAGAGGCATTTCGGGAAAAGTGTTTATTCGTTCCAAGGTCGGGGATCAAGCAGACAAGTCAACTGGAGCAGCGGTAACCAGGATGTCAGGCGGAGAAGGCAGGTCAGCGGGCAAGCAGGGATCGGTACACGGGAGATCAGGAACAGGACTGCAAGAGTGCGGGAACAAGAGATTGAGCAACGATCTGGCAAATGCCGGTGACAAAACTCCAACTTAAATACGTCATCGAATTACAGTCGCAATGTTAAACAGCTGAGAGCGGTGACAGGTGTCACCGGCCAGGGCAGCGGCCATGCCCCTCTTGGCCGTGGTCCACCCTGGCTCATGACAAAGCCATCTCAACAACGAACTCCCTTAAAACAAGAAGCACATCGACTGTCATACCAGGCAAAACATTTTAGACCACTGCTATACTAAAGTATATAACGCATACTTGCGTCATTGCCTGTGCTGCCCTAGGCTCCTCTGATCAATGCTTAATCTGCTTAAAACCGACATATTGGCAAGAACTTAAGTGAGCAAAGTCTTTGGTAAAATCGATGAAAAACTGCAAAAATAGTACTTCAACTGGTTTTGACTGCACAGACTGGTGCGTCTTTGATATAGCTGGAAACCTAGATGAACATTTGGACATTGTTACATCATATATCAGTTTCTGTGAATCGCTGCATGTACCAACAAAGTCATTTGGCACAATCAATAACAACAAGTCGCGGTTCACCGCCAAACTGCAGGAACTTCTCCAGGGTAAAGAGGTCGCATATCATAGTGGGGATCAGGCCTTGTGCAATCGTACTAGAAACCAGGTGACAAAAGAGATAAATGTAGCAAAGATGGGAAAACAGTTTAGCACTAACGACTGCACATTAGTCTGGCATGCAATACAATCGCTCACCAAGTACAAGCGACGATTCCCCCAGTGGATCAACAATAATAGACTAGCCTTGAACAAGCCAAGTTATGCGTTAATTTTTTTTTCGCCCTATAAAATCCCAGGGAAAATATGAAAATTATGACAAAAGGTAGATTCCATCTCCCAGAACCCATCAAAAACTGAATAATACAAAAACTCAGATATCGAAAAACTGAAGTTCCACTCTTGTTGAATATGATGGAGGCGTTAGAGATGAGTGACTGTATGAAATATACCGGAAGGAGCAGAAATATTCCTCAACGCGAAGATGATGTAAATATTTGAGGTAATCGGGATTGTGGAATGTGGCGGCACGGGGGCTCGGCTGGTAAAGCATTGGCCTCACAGTTCTGAGTTCCTGGGTCCAATCCGAGACCCGCATGTGTGGAGTTTGCATGTTCTCCCCGTGCCTGCGTGGGTACTCTGGTTTCCTCCCACATCCCAAAACCATGCAACATCAATTGGACACTCTAAATTGCCCCGAGGTGTGATTGTGAGTGCGGCTGTTTGTCTCCATGTGCCCTGCGATTGGCTGACAACCAGTTCAAGGTGTACCCCACCTACTGCCCGTTAACAGCTGGGATAGGCTCCATCACTCCCCGTGACCCTCGTGAGGATACGCGGCTAAGAAAATGGATGGATGGATGGATGGATGGATGGATGGATGGATGGATGGATGGATGGATGGATGGGATTGTGGAATGCGTCAGCGATCATACTTCAAACGATGAAGGTGGCGGCGCCGAAGTTTGAGGTATGTTTGCGAATCGTTGAAATACTCAAACTGGCCGAACTGACGGTTGAGAAGCTCCCCGCCGTTGCGTCTGAAATGTGATGATGTCACCTGCCCGATGTTGATCTGCGACATAGCCGGCAGAGTCAACCACCGTGCATGCTATCATTGCATCATTTCACGGTGTCTGCGTCAGTGCGGGTTCGGTGTGTGTCGGCGCGAGTGCGTGTAAGAGGATCGGTCGCCCCACATTCAAGGAAATAAATGCCTGACTGGATGTCACACTCCTGCTGGCACCCTCCCGTCACTCACGCTTTTTGCACTCACACATATGCGCCGCTTATCAGCGAAACGCAGCCTAGCGAGTGCACAACACACACACACACGAAAGGATGCAACACAAACACACACGTGCACCTACACACACGCGTTCATCCAACACAAAAGCCATAATGATGTGACCTTCACAAACACAAAGAGAATAATCAAAGAGCAAAGGTGACAACTTGTTATGATTACAATTATGATGATTTTATTATTGATGTCGTTTTCCCGGTGCATCGCTTTTGTCTTCCTAAGCGGGCGCGACTGTCATGGAAATAAATAGCCCCCCAGAGGATGAACAAACACGATGACGACGAGCAGCGTTTCGGTGCTCATTTTAAAAACAATGCATAATTCAGAATTAATAAGAATGATTGCTCTAATGGAGAAAATGCGCAAGTTCAAAAGGTGCCAATGAACCTCCAGGACATAAAGTGGGAGGGGGGAAAAAAAACCTGAACCCTTTGAATTTCTAGCATTTATTAGTCAGTATATTAGTCAGAAAACGCGATCCGAGCTTCATCCAAATCAAAACAATAAACAGTTTTCTGAAGGTGGGTGGGCCGGTCGCTTGGTTGATTAATCCATTCAGAGCTATTCCAAACAAGTGCTAAGTTGCATGAGGAAAACGGTTTTCGAACTGTCCCAGAAGGCAACACCTTAGATATAGACCGTCCTTGTCCTTCAGTGAATACAATTCAGTGACTGACTGTCCAGTCCCTCAGAGTCGCTTTAAAACGTCCGCTTTTGGGAAGCTGTGTCATTTTGTATGGCCAACTAAAACCTTCCCAAAGGTCTTTGGAGCTACACTTTGACTATTCATCCCGTTGTTGTGCTGCTAACTCCTGAAGAGGTTGCTCAGACCAGAATTTTCTGCTGCTCTCCTCACATCAAAATTAGGGCTGGGCAATGTTTGAATTTGAGCGATTCCAGTTAAATTCAATTCCAGTTCCAATGATTCTCAATTCCAATTATTTTAGGGGGCTGTGTCAAAAAACTTTGCATGGTTTAAATGAAGGGTGTCCACATTATAAACACTAATTTTCTTAGCAGCCTGCTATCAATTTGAACAATTCTGAATGTTATTCCTGAATCTAATTGGTTGTGTTTCCCCGATCTCCTACCCTAATCCAAATTTTAATCCTGTGAATAATCCACATTTTTATATGTTTGCAATTTTTTTTCTAGACCTGTGCCATATTACAGTTACAATTTTTTAATATCCTGATTATGTAACGCCAGTACATATTCTGTTCTGAGGTTAGACTGGAATCCGCTTGGAACTTGATGTTCACAGATGATATTGTGATCTGCAGTGAAAGCAGGGAGCAGGTGGAGGATCAATTTACTTATTCAAATTGGAACAGTGGTGAGCTGTAGATGTAGATGAAGAATTTAAGGTAGACGTGGGACTGCATCAGGGTTCCGGTCTGAGCCCCTTCCTGTTTGTGGTAGTTATGGATAGGCTGACAGACGAGGTTAGACTCGATTCCCTTTGGACCATGATGTTCGCAGATGATATTGTTATCAGCAGTGAAAGCAGTGAGCAGGTGGAGGATCACTTAGAAAGATGGAGGTATGGACTGGAAAGGAGAGGAATGAAGATTAGCCAAAGTAAAACAGACTATATGTGCGTGAATGAGAGGGGCGGTGGGGGAAGAGTGAAGCTCCACGGAGACGAGATAGCAAGGGTGGACGACTTCAAATACTTGGGGTCAACAATATGGAGCAATGGTGGGTGTGGTAAGGAAGTGAAGAAACGGGTCCAAGCGGGGCGGAACAGTTGGCGGATGGTGTCTGGTGTTCTATGTGACAGAAGAGTCTCCGCTAGGATGAAGGGCAAAGTTTATAAAAAAAAGTGGTGAGCCCTTTGAGACGGTGGCACTGAAGAAACAGGAAGCAGAACTTGAGGTAGCAGAAATGAAGATGTTGAGGTTCTCGCTCGGAGTGAACAGGTTGGATAGGATTAGAAATGAGCTCATTAGAGGGACAGCCAAAGTTGGATGTTTAGGAGACAAGTTTAGAGAGAGCAGACTTCGATGGTTTGGACATGTCCAGAGGCGAGAGAGTGAGTATATCGGTAGCAGGTTGCTGAGGATGGCGCTGCCAGGCAAAAGAGAGAGAGGAAGACCAAAAAACAGGTTGATGGATGTTGTGAGGGAGGACATGAGGACAGTGGGTGTTAGAGAGGAGGATGCACGAGATGGGCTTACATGGAAAAGGATGACACGCTGTGGCGACCCCTAACGGGACAAGCCGAAAGGAAAAGAAGAAGAAGAAGAAGCTCAATTTGTGCACAGAGTGAGAACATTTCAACCGATTTATTAGTGAATGAGACCCAATGACTTTTGTTTGTGGGTGTCTTCTCAAACCGAAAACCGAAAGGAAAAGAAGAAGTACGTATTCTGTTACTCCCCAAGCCTGTGTATATACACACACACACACACACACACACACACACCCTTTCTCTCTGCTGTTCATTTTAATATCACTGTCCAATCAAAATGATCATATCATGGACTTCTTCACTAAGTTTGTGGCAAGTCTTGGATCCGATAACATTGATACTCGTTTTAGTATTTGACTTTAAGGGCTGCTATGGATTAAAATGTATTCGTGATTGGGGATTAGAATGCAAGGGAGACGACTACACGCTCTTTCTGTACCTCAGAACGCTTCCTTTTACACTTTTGGACTTATGGACTAATAAATCTTTCACATTTTTGTATTTCACGGTGGGCGGAGATCACGCGGCGCTCTGTTAGCGCTTAATGGCTCTCTGCGCCTCCCGGAAGTTTACCCTGAAAGCAGACAGAACAATTTTTTGTGCCCGTGCAACGATTCAGACGGTTGTCGAATGACATCGTTTGCATTTTGAAACGTGTTGCTGACCGCTGCCTTTATCTTGAGCTCTTTGAGTAAACCAGCAACCTCAATGCACCAAAAAGCCTTTGGCTCACCTCTTCCACGGGTCCACATTCTGGGAAATCTTATCATCTAGGATTTAATGAGGCGCTTTCCCCTTGTAGGTTTTGGATTTTTTTTTTTTTTTGAAGTACAATATGTTTATATGTATCTTGAAATAAACATTTGTCTGTGTTTTGTATTTTTCCATCACAGTTCCAGATGATTCAACGCCTGGCCAAAAACCTAACGAAGGTTGTATTTAAATTCTATTTACAACTGGTAAATACAACTAATACTACAAATATGAAGTTTAAAAAGGATTTAGGGTGGGTGTCAGAGAAAGGGTTAAGGGTAGGTAATTTAGGATGTTGGGTTTCAGGTTTAAGACTACGGTTAGTAAATTCCCAGGGAATTCCACCATCAGGGTGTTTGGGTTGGGTTTCTTCATGAGTGAGGGTTTTGGGTGAACTTTCTGGTTTGGGCTATTGTTTGGATTTTGGAGTTAGGGGACAGGCATAGTGTTTTCATGTTTGGGTTAG
The DNA here is from genome assembly GCF_019802595.1 of Syngnathoides biaculeatus. Classification (NCBI taxonomy): domain Eukaryota; kingdom Metazoa; phylum Chordata; class Actinopteri; order Syngnathiformes; family Syngnathidae; genus Syngnathoides; species Syngnathoides biaculeatus. The sequence continues at coordinate 17,754,949 of NC_084650.1, read as the reverse complement.
GGTTTGGGGCTTGCCAGCAAATTCGGATTTTAGGGTGTTTTAGGGTTACGGCTTGGATTGGGCTTGGGGTTGTCTTATTTAAATTAAGAAAGAGGAAAGTGAAACCGACTGATGATCTCGACTCAATCCGAAGATTGAACAGGAAGTTGATCATTGGTTGGAGCAGCATTTTGTGTGATTTTTGTTCTTACTACAGAAATGGTCCAGATGCAAGCAAGTATGACTGATAGATGGGCAACGTTAAATGGTGATCAGTTTTAAGATACACCATGTATTGGAAGCAGAGCACGGCATCAGACATTGATGATTATTTCAAGGATTTTCAAAAAGTATACGTTATGTGTGCGTATTTTTATTCTTTATTCTCTTTATTTTCCTTTTATTTAAGTTGTTATGATGCGGTTCTTTGTCACGCTGTTTCCTTTCATACTTTTAAGTCATTATGACGCAGAACCTTTGTGATGCGGGTTCCTTTCATGGTCTTGGGTCATTGTGACGCGGCTCCTTTGTGATGCGGAACTCGGGAATGTTTCAAGGAGTGCCTATATAAGGATGAGAAAGACGGTCAACGGGGCTTCTTACGACCTCACCGCTGGTCTGGGAAAGTACGATGCTTGGAACTCACTACACAGACGCCGGTTGCCTTTCATTTTTGATACCTCCGGAACGAACATTTATCTGTTTGGGGAACGTTCGCTCAACGTTGGTCACTATTTGCTGTTTCGGCTCAACTATTCTGTTTTTGAACTTCCATTTTGTGTTCGCTATTTTGACATGTTTGTTGTGTTGATGTGTGTGAGATTAAATAGTCTTAAACACAATACAACTGGCTTGTCGCATTTTGCTGGTTTCAATAATGGGGACGTTATTCTAAATCCATACGTAACATAAACCCATCCCTCCATCCATTTTCTTCACCGCTTATCCTCACGAGGGTCGTGTGCTGGAGCCTATCCCAGCTGTCAACAGGCAGGAGGCGGGGTACACCATGAACTGGTTGCCAGCTAATCACAGGGCACATTGAGACAAACAGCCACACTCACAATCAAACCTACGGGCAATTTAGGGTGTCCAATTAATGTTGCATATTTTGGGGATGTGGGAGGAAACCGGAGTGCCCGGAGGAAACCCACGCAGCACGGGGAGAACATGCAAACTCCACACAGGCGGGTCCGGGATTGAACCTGGCACCTAAGAACTATGAGGCTAACGCTTTATCAGCTGAACCACTGTGCCGCCCCGTAACATATATATATATATATATATATATATATATATATAAAATTAGAACAAAATATCAGCTTCATCGAACAACGCATAACTGCATGGACATCTCTAAACGCACAAAAAAGCTACAAGGACGCATGCGAGAAATTTTAACAAGAGATTTTGATTTGAAGAAGCCATTTTGGACAACCTCCAAGGCTTGTACTTAGAGAAGCTCCTACGAGGGAAATTGTCCAAATTGGCTCCAATCAGCTTGAAGATCATTGCGTGGATCCAACATAAGAAAGGAAACCTTAATAACTTCACTCCACAAGAAATATATTATTGCATCCTTTAGTAAGGCCTTAACTGTACGTGTGTGTGTGTGTGTGTGTGTGTGTGTAGGCACATGTGTGTGTGTGTAGGCACATGTGTGTGTCCCTCATCCATCACTATATATTGAAACAGGCAGAAGCTCTCTGACTGACTGCTGGCTAAGCTAAAGCAGCAGAGCAAATTAACAAGTTTCACGTACACACACACACACACACACACACACACACACACACACACACACACACACACTTATACACACACACACACAATTGTGCATATAGACAATGTCAAAAGGATTTCAACCTGAAGTTCCAGGAGCTTTTTGGAGCTCCAATCAGATATGTTCTGACTTGCAGACCACATCCGATTCCTAGACCTCTGAAAATTCCTAACACACTTTGGAGTGTCTTCTTTCTGCACCAATAAATTACCCCTGCACCAAAGTACTTGCGAATATATGCAATAGCGTAGTAGTTTAAAAGTAGGTGGATGTGAATTTTGGATATGTTTCCCACAGATCCTCGCAGGAAGGTTATTAAGACCTCAGAGCTACATACGCAACCCCAAAGGTTCCAAGACCGCTGCAAAGTACTACTATACTAAGCACTGTTTTATTTATCCTGATATATTACTCATGGAACTTCATTTGGGCAACGGTTCGCCAGTTCTTAGTTCCTGCATTAAAAATCACCTTCACTTTTTATCCGAATTCAAATCCCCTCTCGGTTTTTGTTTTCCTGTGTTCTCTCCCAGCTCCTTCCTCTCTAATCCCGCATTGTTTTCATTTCAAGGTTTATATGAAGGTTGCCGTGACGAGCCGGGCCGCCTCCTCCTCCTCTTCTTCTTCCGCCTCCTCCATCTGTACAACCGCATCTCTTGCCTCAGAAGGCGTAGCAACATAACACTTCTTTTTTACAAGACAAAACATGCGGCGGGAAAGATGATCGCGAGCCAAAAGCCAGGCAGCGCAAGGAGGAGAGTTTCCAAAAATGTGTGTGTGTGGGGGGGGCGGGGGGGGGTAGATAAATAAAAAGATGTCTTCAGAGGCGGGGAGACAAAACGATCGCGGCAGGTGCACTTAAGTGGAGGAGGAGGAAGATGGAGAAGAGGAGGAGGAGAAAACGTTGAAATGAAACACTTCCTTCCTCGCAAGAAAGAAGACTAAACACACGTGTTAATGCTTTCTTCCTCCTTAGGGACGAGTTTGAGGAGGAGGAGCTGAGGCTCAACTCCCCCCGGATGCAAACACATGCGCTCGACAGCAGGTGGAACACACACACACGCACACACACACAGTGCCATCAAGTGTTTCCTTCAGGGAAAGTGCAAGAGGAATTCTGTGCAAAGGAACAACCAGCTGTTTTTTTCCCCCCCCCTTTCTTTTAAAGACACAGAAAAGACAGCAAAAGCGGAAACAGATTCAATCACTGATCTACCGATTGAGCCTCATGTAGACACTTAAATGTTTTTGGTCTTCATATGAAAAGCGAAAAAACAATCTATTCCTGACTGGTTCACTTTTTTTTTTTTTTTTAACTTTACGATGGCTTTTCCAATGGAGCTTAAAATGACTCGTTTCTCATTATGACGGCAAACTTTTCTCATCCTGATGAGAAACTTTCCTCATTCGAACAAGAAACTGCAGCCATGTGTAATGCAAACTTTAAAATGTAAGGTTTTTAGTTTAAAATGGAGATTTAATTATTTAATCGAAATTAGGATTTCAAAACAGCGGAAAGAGATTCAATCAGTGATCTCCCGATTGAGCCTCATGTAGACACTTTAATGTTTTCAGTCTTCATATGAAAAGCACAACAAAAATCTATTCCTGACTGTTTCACCTTTTTTTGGGGGGGTTTAGATGGCTTTTCCAATGGAGCTTAAAATTAATCGTTTCTCATTATGACGGCAAACTTTTCTCATCCTGATGAGAAGCCTTCCTCATTCTAATGAAAAACTGCAGCCGGACATCATGCAAACTTTAAAATGTAAAGTTTTTAGTTTAAAATTGAGATTTAATGATTTAATCAAAATTAGGATTTCGAAACAGTGGAAAGAGATTCAATCACTGCTCTACCGATTGAGTCTCATGTAGACACTTGGACGTCTTCATATGAAAAGCGAAAAACGGTCTTTCCTGACTGGTTCACCTTTTTTTGTTTGTTTGATTTTACGATGGCTTTTCCAACGAAGCTTAAAATGTCTCATTTCTCATTATGACAGCAAAGTTTTCTCATCCTGATGAGAAACCTTCCTCATTCTAATGAGAAACTGCAGCCAGACATTGGACACCCTAAATTGCCCGTACGTGTGATTGTGAGTGCGACTGTTGTCTGTCTCCATGTGCCCTGTGATTGGCTGGCAACCAGTTCAGGGTGTACCCTGCCTCCTGCCTGATGACAGCTGGGATAGGCTCCAACACTCCTGCGACCCTGGTCAGGATAAGCGGCTACAAAAACTGATGGAAGGTTTGGAACCAATGGTCGTAGTGGTGTGACACAAACAGATGGATTTTACATACAGAACATAATGTACGGAGTCCATTAAATGTCTGAAATGTTTTTGTGTGCATGTCTTGTGCTGGCAAATCCTCTCAGGCGAGGGCAAAAGTTAATTGCGTTGACGACAGCGGTGATCCCTCATCCTGTAAAAACACGAAAAGCTGCTCTGGCGGGAAGACAAACCGGGACGTAACAAAATGTGGAATCGCAATGCGGGCTCTGTTTGCCGCCAGGAGAATCCTTCTGTCCCAGGCCAAGTCAGTTGGCCCTGCCGCCGTAAATCTGCCGAAAATCTCGAGAAGCGCACTAATATTCTGCGGTGACGTGTGAAAGTGTGCGTGTCGTGAGTGATGTGTTTACTTTGGTAACAGCAGGACACATCTCAGCCACCAGCAGATGGCCGGAGAGTAAATATTGTCCACATTTTGGAGATTTATTATGGAATTTTGTTAGTCGGATACACGGATTTGCTGTCGTAAAATGGTTAGCTCCCTTTGACTCGGTAGTATGTTGTGGAACTGGAGATATTAAAAAAATAATAATAATGCTGTAGCCTGTTTTATTATAAATAGACCTGCAAAAAAGTCTCGAGAAGTGACGCCTGAAGGTCACTGATAATGTCGTGGTACACACAACTGACTTTGGTGCAAGCAGCGTGAGATTGAATCCCGCTCAGTGATGGTGTGGATTTGTGGCTTGGTACTGACTCGGGACCAGTTCAGGGTATGGTCTGCCTTTTGCCCAATGTTAGCTGGGGTAGGGGTCCGAGACTCCCGCAACCCTTGTGAGGATGAGTGGCTCGGAAAATGACGTGACAAGTGATGCCATTTCGGCATGAAAGTTTAGTTTTTATGGTTATTTTGGCCACAATTCAGGGGTCTTCCTAAGTCAGACTGTCTGCCTTTATTTTAGAGTAATACTTTCTTGTCATTTCAGAAAGTTTCTTTCCCGCCCTGATGTTTTTCCATCCTTGTGATCGTCTCCACCTGTCCCCGGTTTCCTCTCACAGTGTCTTCGTTTACTCCTGCCCTTGGTCATACCCTCTTGTTTCTTGTCAGGACCTGAACCAGCCATCTTTCTAAGCCTTATTATTTTCCATGATATCAAGAGTCCAGGTTTGTGCGCTTCCTGAGTTGATGTTTTGCCTCCAGCTTTGCTGAAAGACTTTTGTTGCTAGCTTTGTTTCTACTTTTTCTCTTATTTTTTTTAAACCAGCTTTGCTGAGATTTCGAGTTGTTACTTTTATAGCACTGTTTGGGTTTTTCTTCCCGATGTTGCAGTGATTTTTGTTGGTTACCTTGATTCTTTAAACTCGCATTTCATCTTTTTGAGTCTCTGAATTGACCATTTTTGGGTTATTTGGGTCATTTCCATGGGCCCCTTCAAAGACTTCTTAAAAATTGTTCTACTAATATTGTTCTTTGTATAAGTGATAGCGTGACAACCCCAAATTGTCAAAATTGTTTTAGTCATTGCGAGTACGGCAGAAGTCTGCTGATTCTAATGACGCTTTGTATTATTTCAGGTTGAGGCTACAAATAATTGTGATCGTGTATGAGAGCATTTGAATTCATGCGATGAGGCCTCGCGCCTCCCCAAGAACTCATGACTCACCAAGAACTGTAATTTACATAACATCTTATATCACAGTTTCAAGCAAGGTGAGAAATTTCAGCATTCTGCGTGTTGCTGCGTCGTCGCCGTCGAGGTGATGCATCACCTGAGCTAAATCGCGGCCTGCCTTCTGGCTACTCGGCGCCGGCGGTTTGCTGGGCTCGACATCACCTCGGTAAACGTGCTAATTAACTTGTTGTTTACACGCACGCCGCTGAGCAAATTTGTCCGACAACAATATATTCATGCTGTGGTATCTTTAATTACATATTAGTTGCCGCTAAGCAAAGTTTTGCCCCCCATCAGTAGGTTCCACGTCTGAAGCTCCACTTATTTTATTTAGTTTTTTATGGCTTCCACATTTTTGGTGTAAATCCCGCCTTTCTCCTTCAGGCAAAAAAAAATTCTTCTTGAAAGATCTCATGATGACCACCCGCCTCCGCAGTTAACTGCCTGGCCACTGTGCTCCTTGTGCCTCTTGAGCCCAACCCTGCTCCTTCTGTATTTGTCCAACGAGCTACTTTCTTGCCCTTTTACCTCAGGGGTCATAAATATTCATCCATTCCTTGAGTATCCGGAAAAATCGACTCCTGCGGCGCGCGAATAACAACCACCTGCCTCATCGGTCCAGAAGCAGCTGGCTTATCAGCTCCTTGCCTGCCCTTGTAGGGTCCAAATATCCCTTCTCAACCCTACCCTGCTCCTTGTGGATCAACCGGCTACAGTAATTGCATGCCCTTGAGGTTCCCACCTTTGGGTCATAAACTTTGACGCAGTATTCGAGTGACTGAAAAATCAGCCGTTTAACTTCCCTTGTGCATTCGAACTATGCCGGTCGTGTCCCCTTACTGGACCAACCAGCTGCTTGTCTGCTCTTGCGCCTCCCAGCCTGTGGAGGTGGCCATAAGCCTTGAGTCATTCGGTGAGCGTCCGGCTGTATCTCTTCAGCCCCACCCAGCACTTTCTGTGACTGTACAACCGGTTACATAACTGTTACACCCCACCCCGAATGGTGTCTTCTCAACCCTACTCTACTGCTTATCGGACTGGATCAACCAACCTCTGTTCTTCTGACCACTGGGTGTTATAACTCTAAAGTGTCCATCTTACAACCATTTCTCGACTCTTTCTATGCCCGTCGTCCTTTATTTCTTGCTTAGCACTGCACTCCTACAGCATTTACACTTTGTGGATTCTTGATGACTTTCCCCAGTTGAGAATGTGACTTTCCGCGGCGTACGAAAAGGAGATACCGTCCCCGTGTCCTTCGTCCTCAGAGGGTTCTAACCGGTGTAAATTGTCAGCGAGGAAGCAGGCCGCCGGCAACCATGCGTGACGTGGTCGCCGCTCGTATCGGCGCGAGAGGAGAATAATTGGACAAGGTGTTCATGTAAATGTCGGGCGGCCGCCGACTGCAAGGTGGGATCTGCGCATTCATGCGGGTGACAGCTTGAGCTCCTGCTTTTCCTTTTACCAACGCCATCTGACTAATATGAGAGGCTGGGCTTGCATCTGGAGTAGCACGCAGGTGCTGGGAATTAAGGTCTAAATGGTAGTAAAACAAAAATAAATATAAACAAGCAGGGGAAACAAATGTGGAAATACTGGAATACAAGAAATACTGTTGATGTTATGACAGGGGAAACTGGAAGAATGCAAATGGCAGCTTTGCTGTAAAAGCATAGCGTGTATGTTGTTGGCCTTGAAATTATCATATAGGGAAATAACATTTATGAAACGCTGTTATATTCCATTATGGAATTCTATTATGAATCCAATTAAATGAGCGCAAAGTACTGAAATGCTCTCTCAAGGACAAAAGCTTGATTTTAATTAACACCTAATTGTACCGCTTCAGATTTGCAAATCCTACTTTAAAATCCTACCCTGGTTTCATCCAATTTCAAATATGTCACTCCATTTTATCTTCTCTTGTCTTAGTTTACACCCCAGCAGTGGATCTGTACTTGAAAACCCTTTTGAGCACTAAACCATGCAAGTTAAAAACCTGCATTGAATCTAAAACTGTATTTTGATGTCGTGTTCGCTGTTTTGGTTGGGTTTGTTTTGTTCTTCCCGCGTTCTATGTCTCCCGTGCTAATTTTGTCGGTTGTGCCCACCTGTTCAACATTTCCCCTCCTCCCTTGTCCTAACCAATCAGGTTCCTTCCGCCACTCGTGCCTTGTGCAGGTGTTTCTCGTTGTCTCATGCGTACTTAACTCCCTGGTTTCTTCAGTTCTTTTCAATCCATTGCTTTGTTGTTGTCATTTCTGTCCATGCTAATGCCGTGATCCCTCTCTTCAGGTTTATTTTAGATATACTTTGTCTATTTTGTTGTTACCTTGAGTTGCCTTTACTTGACAATGAAATATTTTTTGACATTCCTGGATCCCCATCTTGCATCCCTGCTTCACTGTACTTGGGTCCTTCAAGCCTTGCTATGTTTTCCTTGCCCTTCACGAGCCTTGACCGTGACGCTAAAAATTACTTTTTTTGAACCCCTACCCCGTCTTGCACCATTATCATTTTTCTAAACCTCTCGTTCAGGCTTTAAATCTTACTTTGAAACCCCAACCCTGAGTTCGAAAACCCAATTTAACACCATAAGTGTATTTTGAAACATTAATTCTGACTTGAATCCTACCCTACACTTAAAACTACAATTTGAAACCTCAACCCTTGTTTAAAGGGGAAATCCACTGATTTGCATTAACAATGTATCCAATAGGTCACGTAATATGTACCCTATTGTGAGAATGTGATGTTAAATATTCTCTCATTTAATAGTGTTTTGAGAAGATTATTGACAATTACGAATTTTCAGGGGGACTGCCGTTTTCGCGAGTCACATGACCTACATGTGCGGATGTGACGCGTTTCGTGCTGCAATAAAGGCTCGATTACATGGGACACCATTTATGCCCAGCGCTGATTTCTCTGATTTATCCTCATCTAATGACGAAATAGCAGTATTGGGTGATAAGGAAGACTGAGGAATACTTCCATACAGCCGCGAACCACGTAACGAGTTAGCATGGCGGAGTCTCGCTCGTTATCGGAATTAACCAGGACCCGGAAAGGCGGCGGTTGGGGGACGGCACGCTGCGCAATTGAACTCTTCACCGGCAACCCAGTCCCGAGCCTGCGCACGTGTGGGTTTCAAGGGGGAAGTGTCAGAAAAGTTACCACAGGGATGACTGGCTTGTGGCAGCCAACTGTTCATAGCGACGTCGCTTTTTGATCCTTTGACGTCGGCTGTTCCTCCACAATGCGGAGGTAAAAGGCATGAGTGACGCGTGTTATGCGCGGGACAGTCACCCCCAAGCCGGCTTGCCGGCTCCAGTACACCACGGCACTGCTCACGGCTGTGTATGGAAATATTCCTCCATCTTTCCGATCAACCAAGTGGCCAAGCCGCTCACGGCTGTGTATGGAAGTATTCCTCCGTCTTCCTGATCAACCGATACTGCTATTTCTTCATCAGATGAGGATAAATCCGAGAAATCAGCGCTGTGTACATGTAATCGAGCCTTTGTTGCGGCACGATACACGTCACATCCGCGCACGTAGGGCATGTGACTGGCGAAAATGGCAGCGCCCCTGAAAATTCATAATTGTCAATAAAAATCATCTCAAAACACTATTGAAAGAGAGAGGATTTAACATCACATTGTCAAAATAGAGTACATATTGGATACATTGTTAATGCAAACCAGTGGATTTCCCCTTTAAAACCCTGCTTCTGACTTAAACCCTACTTTGAAACCACAATTCAGACCCCAAACCCTACATTTGTCTTTAAACACTCACCCTTCTTTGAAACCTTTAACCTATACTCAAAAACTTAATCCCATTCTTGACCCCCTACTTTGTAACGCTAACCCCTTGTTAGTCTGCATTTCCGACTCTGGTGTAAAATATATCTTCATTGAAAAAGTACTATTTAATTACATTTTTTTTTAATCACAAGAAACAAAGCAGACTTTGAAAAGAGTGAACGTACTGCATGGTTTTAAATGGGTAAAAAAAAAAAAAGAAAAAAAATCCCCCATGGAGTAAGTGACCTTTTATTTAGAAAAGCTGAACAAGTGGAGCATTGTATCCACACAAAGCAAACAATTAGCCTTGAGAACTTCAGACTTAACTTTGCCAAAGCGCCTTCAATTCATTAACGAGGATGAGGATTTGTGCGCGCGTGTCAAACAGTGTGCACTTAATGACGATGGCAATAAGATAAGCATAATTGCATATCTGGCTGGGCAACGTATTGATTTCCACTCTCTGCGTAATTAAAATCATTTGGTCTCTGTGAAGAAACACTCCACATAATTATTGTTTGCCTCGTGACTGATGCAGCCCCCGTGCTCGCCCCCAACCCACCCGCCACCTCCCCACGCGGCCTTATCGCCGCGTTAGAAAAGCGACACCTGTGACCCACTGCTGGGAATTCCATCATCTCGCCGTTGTCGGCGTCCAGGAGCCCGCCGAGGCCAGACTGAATCACCGGCTTCTTGTTTATGCACATACTGCTCATATAATTACACGTTCATTCATTCAGTCAGTCAGTCAGTCACACATACAATCCATTTATTGTTCATTCTTACCGCATGTGGGCTGATTGTTTGGCCGGAAAGCAGAGGCGGGAGGAAGTCACGTATGTGCAAGTCGCAAGCAGGTCCAAAGTCACAGTGGGGAGGGGGCAATCTCGCAAGCCAAGTCCAGTTGCCACTACATTTCAAGCAAGTCAAGTCCTTACTTGGTTGAAGCGAGTCAAAAGTCAATCTTGCTCGAGTCTGGTCGCAGCATATATTGACGTTTTAATCAAATGGCGTTTTTGTTACATTTTTTGAGTCAAGTGGGATAGTCCCGAGTGAGGATAGATGGATGATGAATAGATGAACTAGCTGGACGAGACCCTCGTCCACGCATACTGCTAAAATACGCACTTGACGAATATATACGTCAATCTCAGTAAACGTTTGGGTTCCAGTTGCCATCTATAAATAATCACAGCAGTCTAACACCTCACCTGAACAATATCCATTCATTTACTTAGCCTGTTATCCTCACGAGGGTGCTGGAGCCTATCTCAGCTGTCAACAGGCAGGAGGCGGGGTATGCCCTGAACTGGTTGTCAGCCAATCGCAGGGCACATCGAGACAAACAGCCACACTCGCAATTACACCTATGGGCAATTTAGCGTCCAATTAATGTTGAATGTTTTGGGGATGTGGGAGGAAATCGAAGTGCCCGGAGAAAATCCACGCAGGCACGGTGAAAACATGCAAACTCCACACAGGCGGGTCCGGGATTGAACCCAGGAACTCAGAACTGTGAGGCCAATGCTTTCCAGCTGAACAAACATGCCGCACCCATAAATCAGAACACTAAAATTATTATTTTCACTTGGTAAAAGTTAAAAACAACAACAGCAACTGAGAAGATGACTGATGGAAATTTTTGTACCGAATCGTTTTAACGCATTTCAAACTGAACTGAACGCATCTTAATTTCCGAACAAAGTCTGCTGTGCACTTTATGGTGACGGTCTTGCGACACCACTAAACAAAAGTCTGCTTTCGGTTCGTTGACTATAATTAGATGTGTGCCTACTGGGCTAATGGTGAATAAATAATTAAGTGATGAATACAGGACCAAAAAAAAAAAAAAAATGTTGACATCCTTGAAAAAAAAAAAAAAGGAGAAAAATGTGAGCAAAAGTTGCATTCCTCCAACGTCCTCCACTTTAATTAAACCACTCACTCAGACGAGTTTGTTTGTTTATTAAGAAGTACTGACTCTGGACAATTGCCACTTGTCATTACATTAAAGGTGCTGAATATTAAAAATAGAGCCAACAGCTTTTTTTCCCCCCACAGAGCCGACACAACAGATGACATTTTAATGGTGACACTTCAATAAACACGCTGAGTAGTGTGAAAATTATACTCGGGCGTAGCTACTCACAATTTGCACTGCACTTACTAATGGCGGAACGCACGTTTGTAAATGACTTTCTTCGTAACCGCGATCATCATGCAATTTTATCGCTTTGATCTGAATACAAAATGATTTGCCACAGAAGACATACAATGCAACGAATGCACCTGGCATCTTCTAGCGCCGACTCTTTCGTCACGCCTGCAAAAGTCTCCACACCTTTTTTTGAATCTCCACAACTGATCGCCAGCAATGCTAACGAGGGAGAGAAGGAAAACGTGAGTTTTGCTTCCCAATCAATCGAAATAAAAGGTTCAGACAATTATACTAAACCATCCCATTACTAGCCACATTACTTTGCTGTACTAAAATATTTACAATGAAGACTGTTTTACTTGTATTGCACTTTCATTATTTGCTTAAATATGACCTTATAGATTTAATCAAGAGATAAAGTGTTGTCCATTTGCTAAATCAGACAAGGATGTGTTGTGGAGCCGGTGGTTGTCCTTGATCTTTGTACACAGAAAACCAGCTGGTGGCTTCCTTCTCTCCCAGGTGTTGCCGTGGAGACGAACGACACCAGATTAAGGAGTGGAAAGTAACCATCCCCGGCCCAGGACCAGACTGCGGGGGGGGCAGTCACTTTTACCATGGACCCATACATATAAAAACCTTGTGTTACCGGTCAGCTTTTGTGTTCTTCTTTGGCTATCCTGCCAGAAGACACACGTCTCGTGTGAGGCAGATACCGAAATAAGACCCGGACGTATGTATTGCACATTCCTTTGTAATAAATCCATTTGCTGTTAACTTTTTTCCTAATTATTAGTCATATCTTCCTCGATTATCGAACACGCGTAGGGTCCAAACTCGCAAATCTGTGCATCACATACATTTTTAATCGTCCCAAACCAGTCCATGAAAGTTAGTGTTTGACCAGCCAGCTAAAGCAATAGCAAGCTAGCGAACAATCCATTAGCTTACCTATCATTGTTTGTTTTGTAGTAACCGATGAAGTTCAACATCATTGTTTTTGTGTCTTTAATGTGCGACTTGCAAAAAATTCAGGTTGCCATCCACAATTTTAAGACTTCATTGTCATCATACTTTAAATATATTTTTTTTCATCTTTGCAGCTCCTTCCATCATGGTTCAGCTAGTGGGTACATCACACTGGTAAATGCACAACTCAGATTGTGTTGACAGGTTGGCGCAAATGATCCCCCCCCCCAAAAAAAATATATATTTTTTCCTTTCAATAAAACTATTTTAATGAAAATCCAGATTTCCAACTCTCCACAAGATGACTTGTCAAGTCGAGTCTCTTGACTACCAAGTCTAAAGTCAAGTCTTTAAGTCTTTAAACTGGCGACTTCAGCGGGCTCAGGAGCCTCGAGTTCCCTCATCTCTGCCAGTAACTTGGTCAGGTCCAGTAAGTGCATGTTATTTCACCGGTCACTTAGCTATTTAGTGCGTTAGTTTGTCACTGAGTCGGACCGGTCACCCAATCATTCAGTGGACCAGTAAGTCATTATGTCACTCAGTCAAGCAAGTCAGTCTGTCAGTTAGCTTATATGTCACTTATTTAATGAATCAGTCATTTGTTCATTGAGTTTGGCCGATTAAATGGTCAATCCATCAGCTACTTTTATATTCACCCTCTGAGAGAGGCCAGGGAAGCCGGTTATTCATTTAATATGTAAATTGTTGGTGACCGCATACAATATGGCAGCTGGTCGTCCGAAGAGGTTTGGAATCAACTGAAGTGGACTCAAAATTTGTCCAACCTCTAGTTTATTAATTCCTCAAGTGACTTCAACTTTCTTCCTTCCTTCTCGTGGCAAGCGGGTTGGCATGTCCTAATCAGCTGTGATAGTCTTGTAATTAATGGAATTTGTTAATTGGCTCTTTCCTCTTCAGGGACACTTGCTGTGAATATTTACAAGACGCACCGCCAACCATCCACTCCAAAGCCTCCCCTCCTTCTTCCTTCCCCCTGGCAGTCGCTTGAACTCGGCCTGCCTTTGACATCTCTTCCCACGGCCGTCATCTTTGTGTTTACTGGCTCGCTACAAGGCCTAATAACTCCGACAATGGAATTCCAATCAAGTTGGTTTCCTCTTCAAACAAGACTCCCTCACACCCACAGCTCGCCCCGCCCGCTTCAACCCATTTCGGTGTTGTCGAGCTTGACAGGCGGGAAACCGCGATACAAGCGCCGCCGCCTCCAGATGAACAAGTTGTTTACAAAAGGCCGCAGTGATTTTAAAGGCTACCGGTGTACCAGGAGCAGTCGCCGTGCTCACACTGTGCCGGGAAGTTTGTGAAAGTCACAAGAAGCTTCTAGTGGGACAGCTACATTGTACATGACAAACACCACAACTGACTCATGGTCACAATGCTGACATCACTGTAGCAGAGTGACAAGATACTCTCCTCTCCTGTCTTGTCAAGGCCCCACCTGACTCGCATTTTGAAGAAAAATTCCAGATCATGGGGCCTAGACAGATGCTCTTGAGATTAATTTTTTATTTCGCTCACTGGAGAACAAGGAAAGGGTCCTCCCTGATAGGAAAATCTGAAACCTGATCAATAGGTTTACCATAGCAGTGAACCCATTCTGGCAGCATGATGGGTACTGGTTAGCATGTCCACAACACAATTTCAAGTTTCAGTGTTTGAGTCTAAAACTATATGTCCAGGGTGTACCCCATCTCCCATCCGAAACTGGAAAGGACTCCAGCTTATCTCTGACCCTAAGGAGGAGGAAATGTAGAATAGAAAATTGATGGAGGGATACACACCCCAAATCCCCTCAGCAGTCTTTTTAGGTGAAAAAGAACTGGTGACCTCCTCGAGAAAGTAGTCCCCTGGGATAGACTCCAGTGATATATGGGACCTCTGTGACCAGGCTCAAACACTCCAAAACTGTGGACTAAAAGTCAAATCATTTTATTTTTCAAGGTCAATGTGGCTGGGTAAGCCCAGACATGTTTGTCTTTAGTTCCACTCCGGTTGGATACAGAGGCATTCGCAGGTCAGTAGCGAGACATACTCCTCGCTCTCTCTGAGTCATCTGAGATTCTGGAGATTTGGAGGCACTTCAACAGACCCGAGAGCTTGAGGAGCAGTATATCTACTTTGGGTCCCTCCCAGATGACCAAACTGTTCACAATGTCTTTAAGGTTAAGTCCAGGCACACTCTGAAAGACAATCATTCTTTCCACTTGTATTGTGGCCACGATTTTGTCCATTTGGTCACTACGCACCGTTCCTGAACATAGGTAAGGATTTGTCAGGAAGTCAAGAGCTCTCATAACCACAACTATTCTGAACTTGGACTCGGAGCAAAGGTCATCTCTTCTTCTGCTGATCGTTTTTCTGTTCTTCTTTTGAAATCATCGATACATTCTTTAGGCAATTTGACGACGGTGTGCCTTTTTTTCTAACACCGCAGACACTCTTTTTAAAAATCCCTTTAGTGCTGTTTACAGGAGAAGTCTCCCTCCGTGTGCTGTGAAATCGCCTCCTCCCCGGGCTGCGCAATCCACGGCGGGATATTTAATGCAAAGCCGCGTCTGGTGCGACTGACAAACTTGACATGACAGTAAAACGAGCCTTTCACGGGCCTTGTCAGCCCGGCAGAGATTTAAATAAAACAAAACGGCCCGCCTCCAAACAAACAGGATAATTATGGCCTGGGGTGCCAAGCGCTGTCTGTCTTCCCGCGTTGACTTTCATTGCGCCGACATTTAAGCGGGAAAGAGTCGCCTCCCGCCACTGAGCGGGAGAGAGAACGGTTGGCGGTGGAAATCAAGCGTGTGACAGACGAGAATAAATCTCGCTCGGTACGGTGTGAGGACAGAAGCTTACATAACACACACACGGAGGAGATGCTAAATCCGCTTTCTTTCATTGCCTGTGTGGTGTTACTCATTGGCCACTTACACATTCCAAAAAGATCCCCATCAAACGCGTAAAGACGAATAATGTAAAAGAGCAAGTAGCAATTTGAGGCGAGTTGAGAGGAAATCTGAGCGGCAGGGAGTCCTTCGCTCAGGAGAACAGAATTGAGTCTCTTCAAGGGGTACCCTTCATCACGTACGAGAAGTCTGAAGATGGCCAAAATAATGGTCACCGGTTTTTACCGAATTGGTTTTTAGGCATGACCAAATTTCATGGTGTTAGGTGAAACTAGCTCCAGATGCTGCAGGATTTTCAAACTATACCCATTAATGTCTTGTATTAGACCAACACACTGAGAAGGAACGTCAAATGTCTCACTATTAAATCTAACCTATTTGCCTGGTCTCCAAAATTCTTCTTTTTTTCCCCCTTTCGGCTTGTCCTGTTTGGGGTCGCCACAGAGTGGCATCTTTTCCATCTAAGCCTATCTGGTGCATCTTCCTCTCTAATACCCACAGTCTTCATGTCCTCCCTCACCACATTCATCCACCTTTTCTTTGGTCTTCCTCTCACTCGTTTGCCAAACCATCGAAGTCTGCTCTCTCTAACCTCGTCTCCAAAACATCCAACTTTGGCTGTCCCTCTAATGAGCTCGTTTCTAATCCTATCCAACCTGTTCACTCCAAGCGAGAACCTCAACATCTTCATTTCTGCCACCTCCAGTTCTGCTTCCTGTTGTTTCTTCAGCGGCACCGTCTCTCATCCGTACATCATGGCCGGCCTCACCACTGTTTTGTAAACTTTGCCCTTCATCCTAGCAGAGACTCTTCTGTCACATAGAACACCAGACACCTTCCGCCAGCTATTCCAACCTGCTTGGAACCGTTTCTTCACTTCCTTATATCATGGCCGGCCTCACCACTGTTTATAAACTTTACCCTTAACCTAGCGGAGACTCTTCTGTCGTATAGAACCGTTGTCTCCAAAATTAAATTTTAATAATAATAGAGGGAAAAAATGTTGGTATCTGAAGGATTCCTAGAAATGGTCAAAACAAGGCAGTTTTTTTAATTGATTACCTCTTGGAGCTTTTTCACTGCTGTACTCGTGACAGACATCCCTCCCAAAGTTTATGCTGATAAATGAAACTCGTGATAGACCTTGAATTTAAAAACAAAAACAAAAAATAATCCCAGCATGCCAGGAGTCATCAAGCTAGGGAAAAAAAGACCCAAAAAAGGACTTCAAAATTTCCTGTTTGTTCATATTTTCAGCGATGGCGTCTTCGCACTTTTTTTGTGGGTCTGTTCATGAGAGACATTGAGTAAAACTAACTTTAGGAGCTGAATTTTGAAAGAAACTCTCGGGATACCAAGGACCTAATACTTACACCCACAACCACGTATCAAACATAAACTGTCAAAAGTGGAGTGTTGTGCCATAGCTGACATTCATGGTGCACCCGCTATGCTCGGCGGCAAGATGACGATGATTGCCTCCCCCGACTTCGTTTACTTAAAAGCTCTGTTGCTAGGTGACCGTCAACACAAATGCACTTTGCTCGTTCTACTTCTATATTTTGGGGAAAATATGGTATGAATGCAATGAAAGCAAGAAAAGTTGACCAAATTGGTGTCCAAATAAAACACCGCCTTCTCGGAAAGAAAAAAAAATGATAACATCCCAAAATAAAGCAACAGATAAAAAATAAAGATGTTGAAGGTGCTGCATCCGAAGACCTCATATCGGTTTTCACGCTCTTTATGTCCATCGGGATCATCCTTGAATAATATGTAAGGGAGTCTCACAGGGGAGATCCTCTGCCTGTTCCTGGCTTGTTCTCCTCATTTTTGTTGTTGTTTTGCATCATTAATGTCGAAAGATTAAACTGTCAAGATGGAGCACGGAGGCCACTCGTGAGATGGTTGAGCTCCGATCATCGTAGATAAGATGAATAAGATGATTTTAGGACACTGGCAAAGGATATTTCGTGGGGTCAGTGACTATACTGTATATGTTTTTGTAAATATGTGACAATTTAGAGGATATAACAGACTTTCATGACCACATAGACTATAATCTTCTAGGAACCTCATTTGCATGTATTGGTCAACTTCAATGAGCAATAAGAATCTTTACTTTTGTAAACATCATTGACAATTCTGAGTCCACGAGGAACTTAACGTAAGGTTTTTTGTTTGTTTGTTTGGTCAAAATCAAGGACAATTTCTAGTCTTCGATGACATCCTGTGCAATTTATCAATGTTCAAGTCTTGTCTACGAATGCCTTACATTTATTTTTTTTAAACATTAAAAATGATTTAGAGTAGTAACCAAACCTAACACCCACCCATCCGTCCATTTCCTAAGCAAAGGTAGAGGTACAAGAATCTGCAAATGATGTTTAATTCCAAAGACGAAGGCAAACAATGGTGATAAAAAGCTAAAAGCGCATGTGTGCACAAGTTCTTGTGACAGGTGATGTAGTGTTTAGAAAAAAAAAAAAAAAAGACAATCACATTAAACTCATGTTGAAAGGGACTAGGGCAGCACGAGTGGATCCGCTGAAAAGCGTTGGCCTCACAGTTCTGAGAAACAGGATTCAAATCCCGGCCCCGCCTGTGTGGAGTATGCATGTTCTTCCCGTGCCTGCATGGGTACTCCGGTTTCCTCCCACGTCCCAGAAACATGCACTAATTAGAGACTCTAAATTGCCCCTAGGTGTGATTGTGAGTGCAACTGTTTGTCTTGATGTTCCCTGCAATTGGCTGGAAACCGGTTCAGGGTGTACCCTGCCTCCTGGCCGATAACAGCTGGGATAAGCTGCAGAAATCCCATGACCCTCGTGAGGATAAGTGGCTAGGAAAATGGATGGATGGATAAAAGAGACTAAGCCAGTGACGGTGAATTGACAGGCGCATATGCGCCCGCGCGCCATCATAATTGCTAATCTGCACCGTCGAGCACAAAAGGTAGAAAATCACATGCCTAAAATTTGTTACGGGTAGAAATACATAGATGTTTAAAGATGTCGCTTATTTTGCATAGTCTTGACCAATGTTCCCTCTAAGATGCGCCACTGCGCAATTGCGCCCTTGTGGCACACACCCAGCACACATAAAAACCGATCCAGCGCAGTGGACCACAGCCTGACGTCTCTAACAACGAGTTGCCTCTCAGCCTACTTCTACTTCCTAGTTAACCTGTCACCGCCCCCCTCCGCTCTTAAAGGGCTACACTCGTAAATACAAACAGAGCACACACCCACAACTTTATATCTGCGGGCATTACTGGTGGACCACAACCATAACTTTATATCTGCGGGCATGACTGACCCCACATTTTTCCCCAAACGTGAGTGACTGGACGAAGCACACACACCAACATTTTAAGTGCCTCTGATTGACTTGAAAAGTTCAGCTGTTGTAGTAGGCTTTTCCAGATATTGTTTTGCTTTCTAGCAAACGCCTGAAGGTTTTGTGGGAACATTGACTGCTCAATGAAACTGTTCATAATTCCAATTTATCTCAGGCCCCAGTTCCACCTGAAGAAAAATCCATGCCAGCCTACCACGTGGCCCCTTAGATACACATACGAAGCCAACGGGAGATTGTCGCATGTCCTAAAACAGCCAGCACTTGCCAGAAATTACTGAAGCTCTGGATGTTTCTTTTCAACTCCAAAGACAAACTCGAGACTCTTTTTAATGCGTTTTGCGCCAACAGCATGATAGCAGATGGCGGTGTTGTGACACCATCTATTTACAACTGCATTTACGTTTGTCTCTTCCACTTCACACCTTTTCCTATTCTTCGTCACGTCTGCGCATCTATTTTCATACCTGTGTTATCAGTTTGCCTTCACACATCTACTTTTTTTTTTTTTTTTTTATATCGCCGCCTATGTACAGTATTATTATCCGACATCGCCGCACCGCCGACTTCCTCCTCCTCCGAGGCAACCTAACGAGCATCCCGGAATGCACCATTTTGCTCTGCGTGGGCCGGAGGACATCTATTCATAATGCCCTCATAAATAAAAGAGAGATGCTGGATGTGCGCTTGATGCGCTGCAGCGGGCGGGAGCGTGGAGGGCCTCATCCCGACGAGGACGGCCCACCCGTCGCTGAGCTCGCCTGGCTAACATCAGCGACGCCGCGGGCCTCACGGAGATCTCCGCGGGCACCGGCGTAATGTTTTTGTGTGGCTGAAAATGACGGCTGGGTAAAAAGCAAGGACAAGTTATTGTACACAGTGAATAAAAAGTATGAGATTCAGTGAAAGTCTTCAACGATGATATTGGGATGAATGAGGTGAGTTTTATTTTCATTTTTAGACATTTAAAACAGTCCTCAACAAATATTATATCCTTGCATTATTAAGTTTGGATTTGTGTCTTTGTTACAATAAAAAGACGGACTAATTCAATAAATCCAAAGTAATCATGTCTTTGTTAACATCAAATGTATAACAAATCTTGAAGAAATAAATGGATTTAATTTTACCTATTTTGCAAGACTTTTGACTTTGGCTTCTGTTAAGAAAATAGACTGGTTAGTCTTCACTTGAGTTAACACGTAAGAGTTTTTGCAAACAGTGATGACAAGTAGAGTTGTGTTTTTGTCAACATCAATGGCTATACACAAATTAGCCTTCAAATAATAACGTTCTTGTTATGTCAATGACTTCTTCTTCTTCAAGTCAAGGTACCACTGTACTCAAATTAGGCAACCAAGCCAGGGTTAGGGTTTGAAACAAGCTTGGGTTTGCCTTTAAAATAAGACTTTCCAGTAGGGCTGCAAATAATTATTTCAATAGATTAATCCATCAATTAACTCGGGATCGGATACTTTCTTCTTCTTTTCCTTTCGGCTTCTCCGGCTAGGGGTCGCCACAGTGTGTCATCTTTTTCCATCTAAGCCTATCTCGTGCATCCTCCACTGTCCTCATGTCCTCCCTCACAACATCCATCAACCTTTTTTTGGTCTTCCTCTCTCTCTTTTGCCTGGCACCTCCATCCTCAGCACCCTTCTACCAATATACTCACTCTCTCGCCTCTGAACATGTCCAAACCGTCGAAGTCTGCACTCTCGAACCTTGTCTCCAAAACATCCAACTTTGGCTGTCCCTCTAATGAGCTCACTTCTGATCGTATCCAACCTGCTCACTCCGAGCGAGAACCTCAACATCTTCATTTCTGCCACCTCCAGTTCAGCTTCCTGTCGTTTCTTCAGTGCCACCGTCTCTAATCCGTACATCATGGCCGGCCTCACCACTGTTTTGTAAACTTTGCCCTTCATCCTAGCAGAGACTCTTCTGTCACATAACACACCAGACACCTTTTGCCAGCTGTTCCAACCTGCTTGGAACCGTTTCTTCACTTCCTTACTACGCTCACCATTGCTCTGGATTGTTGACCCTAAATATTTGAAGTCGTCCACCCTTGCCATTTCTTCTCCCTGTAGCCTCCCTCTTCCCCCTCCACACCTCTTATTCACGCACATATTCAGTTTTACTTTGGCTAATCTTCATTCCTCTCCTTTCCAGTGCATGTCTCCATCTTTCTAATTGGTTACATCACAGACACTCGATGAATTAGTCTTTCAAGAACTTGAACATTTTTGTATACACTGAACATATTTTTGACTTGTGTCTTCGTGAACGTCAATTACCGAATGTGTTCTTGAAGACATTTAAAGATAATTTTGTCTTCAACTAACCAAACATAAGAATGACGACAATTTGACTCATGTCTTCGTCAATAGACTTAAATGAACGTATATTTGTGCAGACATTTGAGAGGAACTGGAGTCTGAACGCAAGACATTAATTTTTCCCATTGGAGAGTTGTTTCTATGTTAACATCAAACACGGTAAACTGCATCCAACGTACGTGTTTTTCCTCTCCATTGAAGACCATTTCAAGTCTAGAGAGAAGCTAACAATGCTTTTTCAAACTACAGTACACGCAAAAAGGTGTCAGTTCTGCCGAGGAGCTTCTTCCTGGTTAATGAGGTCCACTT
The DNA here is from genome assembly GCF_019802595.1 of Syngnathoides biaculeatus. Taxonomy (NCBI): domain Eukaryota; kingdom Metazoa; phylum Chordata; class Actinopteri; order Syngnathiformes; family Syngnathidae; genus Syngnathoides; species Syngnathoides biaculeatus. The sequence continues at coordinate 17,733,421 of NC_084650.1, read as the reverse complement.
CCTGTTGTTGTGCCTCCAGCTTCCCAACCCATCAACTGTTTAGCACGGCTAATGATTGGCAGGCCTAACGGATTACTGCTCCTTAATGAGCGGTGCCCGGGGTCGGCGTCCAACATGCCTCCGAATCATTTCTCCTCAAAGACGTTAAAGATTCGCACCTTCCTTGCTTGCCTTCATTAAGGTCCCTGATGGCCAATGGCAAGCTGCTAGCCTGTCAGCGAGCCTGCTCGCCGATGCTGATGATACAACTCATCCATAACGCTAATTGGGCAGAACAGCGGCGGCAGAGCCTTAGCGTGATCAAAACATCAAAGTCTTAAATATCAAATACATGTTAACTTTGTTAAAGACGAAATTGTCTCTGGTGTTCACCATAAAACCTACAAAAGGTTGAAGACTATTAATTGTGTTGAACGTGGGCCAAAAAACACGTTTGTAAAGTTCATTAAAACTTTGTTGTCTTTGATGAGTTGTAGGTTAGGCTAAAAATCCTTAATTGTCTTCAGTGTACACGGAAATATACTTAAAAGGGAAAACCTTCTTTGATGTTTAAAAAAGCACACACGCGAAGTTTATTGAAGACGCCGTCAGTATTTACAAAAATATGTGGTACATAAAATGGGTTGATGGATGGACGTTCATTAAAAACAAAATTGATCTGCTTTTCAATTTCCTGCCTCAAACGACTGGAACACTGCAACAAAAAATAAAACTCACCTCATTCATCCCAATATCATCGTTGAAGAAGTTATTGTACCCTACATGACTGAGGCAACTATTTTTAGCCTTTTATTCATCATATTCCGTGTTGTAATTATCATTGTGCAAACAAGCATCTATTCTCAATTATCATACCTGGATAAAGTTACAAAAAAAATGTACTTTGGATTTTGAAAAGCCTACATTGTTTTTGGTGTGAAATATTGCACAGGTTCCAAAAAGACTCATCTGCATTCATTGCCTACTAAAACTGTACATTATGTGGGCATTTAAGACTCTCATGGGTCTACAATATATCAAAAATGCATTATATTTGTTGAATGAATGAAACACGAAAACTTTGTTCATTGCTTCTGGACATGTAGATGCTAACGGTGATGCAGATGCTAAAGGGCACGTAATGGTCAACGGCAAATGTTAATGTGTGTCCAAAGGCTAACGGCCATCGAAATGATAATGGCTATCAAGATGCTAATGGGTTTATAGATGCTAACGGCTGCCCAGATGTCCAAACGCTAATGGCAGTCGAGATGCTAACAGACGTCTGGATGCCAACGGCTATCCATCTCCTAATGGTTCTGTAAGTTGATGCTAACGGCCGCATTTTTGCACGGGAGGAGGCATGCTAATTTCCCAGAGTGCACTCCTCTCCAGCGCCTTCCCTCAGGGCCCCAACTCAACCGTTCCGCACAAGTCAGGTTGACCCATCGATTCGCTTTTTTTAAAAATGTCTTTTTCATCAATGAAGTACAACTGCGTTAATGTGTTAGCATTTGTGTCACTTTTTCAGGCCGGGCTTGGGGTTTCAAATTGAAGTTTTGTACCACGGTTAGGGTGTCAAGACAGGGTTAAGGTTTTTAATTAAAGTAATGTTTGGGGTTTCAAAGCAAGGTCTAGAGAATTCTGTGTTTTTTAATAAGAGGGGTTTCAAAATATTCATTTTTTTTTTCCTTTGTGGAGCTGTGTTAAGGTTCCATTTTTTTTTCTGCCAACTTTTTACAACTTCGTATCAAAGTGATTGTGATGGCTCCAAAGGAGAGACCTGAGAAAACCTGTCAGGAACTGAAAAGTAACTTTGATGGGGACGGTCTGGTGAAAAAAAAAAAAAAAAAACCACCGCCTGGCTTGTGTGAAGGTTTTTATTTCTTTCCCCTCTTCGGCGGACAAGCGTGAAATGCAGCGTTTCCTACCTTTCACAGTGTCTTTCCGGAATGGGCTGACTTGTCTTGGTGCCTGACACTTGAAGAATTTTAGCTTGACAGTCGCAACGTTTCGCTCAACTGTTTGGACGGCGTCCCGACATCTTCAAATGTGTCGGCGGCGTCTCCTGCCAAACGGCACTCTCAACCTGGCGGGAGACAAGCAAGCGCAAGCTTGTGTTAGACGTAAACTACAAACATTTTGTCAGACCTCCGCCAAGGTCTGCCAATCCTCGTTTCGTTGCAAAATGTTCCACCCGAGTCCCGTAGGTGACGGGATATTATGTCAAGTTTTGCTGTCAGACAGAATTTGCTCATTTACTTTGGATCAGATGATGATTATTGCATATGTTTTTAAAATAGGGTTTAAAACGATGGTTTCGAGGTCCGGTTAGGCTTTACAATTAGCTTTTTGAAACAAGGTCAGGGGTTCGAGCTCAGGTCTGTGTTTCAAAGTAGGGTTTCACGCTGGGTTAACTTTCAAACAATGGTTAGTGTTCAAAATGAGGGTCTTAAGACAAGGTTAGGGTTTCAAATAAGGACTGTGATTTCAAGTCGGGGTTTGGGTTTCCAAGCCTGGTTTTGAAGTCTCAACTGGGTGTGAATATAGAGTTATAAATCAGATTTTGGGTTTCGTACCAGGTTCAAGCCTTCAAATTGGGGTTTCAAACAAGGGTTAAGGTTTTAAATGTGGGTTTGGATTTCAAAGCAGTGTTGAAACGAGTCGAGGGGGGGAGAAGCGGCAATAAAACAGGCCAAAATCCAGACAGGGTTGGGCTGTTAATTTGAAATTTGAAGCCCGAGTTGAGATTTCTAATTAAGGGTTCAAACAAGGGTAAGGGTTACAAATTGGGGTTTTGAGCCTTGGTTAGTTGGCTCTTGGTTAGGATTTCATCCCAAGATCAGTGATTAAAACACTGTAAGATTCATAGTTAGGGTTCCAAATTGGGGTTTTTGAAGCTTAGTGAAGGTTTTAAATTAAGATTCCATAAGTTTTGAGTCTCAAAATAGTTTTAAGACCAGGGGGATTCAAAGTAAGTCTTCAGGACCAGGTGGCCATGGCCTTTCAAATTAGGGTTTCAAGACATTGCTATTAAATCTACACACAAGTACACCGTCATTTTACAATTCAGTCATTTTCATGGCGCCGGCAGATCAACACGACCGGTCGCTCATGCCGAGCGGCTTTCGCGAACGCCTTTTCGAAAAAGCTGCTTGGGCGGCGACCAAGCAGCGGGACGACGGATTACTCTGCTCCTCCTGGTAATTAAACCATCTCGTTACTGGGAAAATCTAATGCAGTCAAGCGGGGGACGCCAACGCCACCGCTGTCAGTCAAAGAAGGACACCAAAATACAAATTCTTGTGGATTGTTGCCACAAAGAGCATGTTGAGCCCTTTAAAGTCTCTAAAATAATATAAAAAGACATCATCTTGACATTGTTGATTAAAGATGTTCTTGGCAGACATTATGAAACGTCCTCTAAGGAACAACATGCAGATTTTCCATTATAAAGAGTCAAACTTTATTAAGCGTTCCGCTTCATGTTTTAATTAACAAGACTGGATTTTTTTTTTTTTTTGAATGATGGATTTTTTTTTTCTTGTCATTTGATTAACTTGTATTGTGTAAGGGGATGGTTCTATCCATCCATTATCTTCCGCTTTTCCAGGTCGGGTCGCGGGGGAAGTAGCTACAGTAGGGATAACCCAGACTTCCCTTTCCCGAGCCACTTCCGGACAGATCCCGAGGTGTTCCCAAGCCAGCAGAGAGACATAGTCTCTCCAGCGTGTCCTGGGTCGTCCTCGGGGTCTCTTTCCGGTTGGACATGACCGGAACACCTCACCAGGGAGGCGTCCGGGAGGCATCCGGATCAGATGCCCCAGCCACCTCATCTGGCTCAATGCGGAGGAGCAGCGGCTCGACACTGAGCCCCTCCCTGATGACCGAGCTACTCACCCGATCTCTAAGGGAGAGCCCGGACACCCTGCGGAGGAAACTCATTTCGACCGCTTGTATCCAGGATCTTGTTCTTTCGGTCATGACCCACAGCTCATGCCCATAGGTGAGGGGAGGAACGTCGATCGACTGGTAAATTGAGCGCTTCGCCTTTACCACAATGGACCGACGATACAAAGTCCCCATCACTGCCGACACCGCACCCATCCATCTGTCGATCTCCCAGTCTATTCTTCCCTCACTCGTGAACAAGACCCCAAGAAACTTGAACTCCTTCACTTGGGGAAGGATCTCATCCGCGACCTCGAGAGGGCACACCACCCTTTTCCGACTGAGGACCATAGTCTCAGATTTGGAGGTGGTTGTCACGAATAAATGGCAAAAGGAGCAATTGCATTAATCATATGCCATGTAAAACTCTTCCACACTTGCCTTTGCTGTTTCACATATTTATTTTTAACTACAAATTTTGGAAAGAAAACTAGATTTGGAATTTGGTGGTCACACACATGCAACAAATCTGTGTATTAAGGCTACAAATTCAGTTTTTCCACACCTCACGTCGAGTGGTGCCTGCACACATGTCCAACCGGGTGACCAAAAATCAACCAAAAGATCAATATTTACACATTTGAGCGTGAACTTCAAGTCCACAAAGCTACGCTCGGCGATCAGCGGGCTGCACGGAACATGCAGGCAAGGCAGATAAGGCGGCCGGCCAGGTGGATTTAAGCGATGCCGCGAAGCGAATCAAACGCGCCGAGCGCGTCGGCTTTTGAAGCCGGATTCCACTTTAGATCCTTCACAGGGGAACGCCAGCAGCGCGGCGAGGCTCGGGCACGGAGGGCCGCTAAAACCTCTCGGCCCCCCGCTCCGGTGGTCTTTTATCGCTCCGCCCGCTAATGTCCGCCGGCGCTAATTCCGCCAATAAAGTATTTTTACAGCTGCGCCTCTGCTCGCAGTTTGACCCAACGCACACACACAGACACACACCTCCACGCACACAAGCTTAACTCTCGCCATAAACTGTCGATGGACTTGTATATCACTTCTGCGTGTGGCAATTTTTTGTATTCTGCACCTGTAGCACATGGTCACTTTGTATCACACCCTTTATAGGGACCAGGCAGTGCAGTGAACTATTTTTATTGCATGATATATTTCAAATCATTATTTATTTGCTTTGTACACGACTCTTTTTGTGAAAAGGAAAAAAAAAAAAAAATCCCACTTTCCTGTCTTTGTCAAGCCTTTTCTTTCTGGGTTTCCTCTATGCGTGCGTGCAGTCGCGGCCAACGACGAGGCGCTCTAAAAGGCCTTTTCACGTCGCATTTGGCTCTTGTCGACTTTCCCCATTCATTGTGTACGCGGTCAGCGGGCGGTACAACGTACCGTGTCTCGGCGCCGCGAGCTGAGAGGGCGTTTGATGCGACGGACCCACGATCAGAGCAAAAATTGCATTCGAGAGCTGCGTTGCGGCGACGACGGAAAGATAGGAGAGGACAGATTGATTTTCAGAGCTACTTTGGTGTATTTGTACTGTAAATTGCACGGGGAAAATGGAGGAAGCTGTAATAAATGAAATGGCCCACTATATAAAATCTTTGCGACAATAGAAAAAAAATGATCTACATGAGTATGAGGTGCACTTATTTTTTTATTTATTATTATTATTTTTTTTTTGCTGCTACTCCTTTCCTCCTCCTCCTCCTTAAAATGAGCAAAGCCACGGGTTCATTTTGCAATAATGACAAATATATAGGGTGGCACGGTGGGATCAGCTCGTAAAGCATTGGCCTCACAGTTCTGAGGTCCTGGGTTCGATACCGGACGAAGCTGTGTGGAGTTTGCATGTCCTCCCCCCGTGCCTGCGTGGGTTTCCTCCAGGCACTCCGGTTTCCTCCTACATCCCCAAAACACGCACCATTAATTGGACACTCGAAATTGCCCCGAGATGTGATTGCGAGTGCGGCTGTCGTCCGTCTCCACGCGCCCTGCGATTCGCTGGCAATCAGTTCAGGGTGTACCCCGCCTCCTGCCAGTTTACAGCTGGGATAGGCTCCAGCACTCCCCGACCCTCGTGAGGATATGCGGAAAAGAAAATAGATGGATGGACAAATATACAATTGGCAGGGTGCGGTCTACTTGTCTGCAAGCTGCCATGTCGACACTTGCGCCTTCGTCCTCGCGTGCTGCCGTGCGGACCTTTCACATCGAGCAAGTGCGGCGTGAAAACGCCTTAAAGCGGCCACGGCAGCTCGAAGCCGCAAAACACATGCTGGCTGTCACATCACATTTTTATTTCAGTTTTTATTCAAATCACCTCCCTCCTCCTTATTTTGCTTTACTAGACCATGACGTGCACGCACTCATGGCCAACAACGAGGCACGCTAAAGCATCCGCGCCAGTAGACAATCCAAAAGAGCAGTTGCGTGTTAAAGGTGGAGGCGTAGCTACGTTCTTAATATCATAGTTGTCCCATTTAACCACTGATGTGAACAAACTCCATTGGTTAATGGTCTTGTACTTGTGTGTGTGTTTAACTGTAGTGATTTATTTCTAATGTGCAAAGTGGTGGCTATCTCGCATAAGGAGTGATCACATTGCCGAATTTGAATATAAAATGAGCTCCCCCCCCCCCCATCCTCAGTATGTACCGCACTTTGATGCGTTTTGACTCATTTGTGCAGCACATGTAATATTGTAATGTAGTAATATTAATAACTTCTGTGTATATAGGCCTTTCATCTCTTATCAAGCAGACCACAACGCCTTTGATTTGAGTGGAAGAGCTGCTGGAAACGCTCTTGTTTCATTTCGCAAAAACACCTGGCAGTCATTTTGTACTTTTTTTGTTCCATTTCATTTCAATTTTTGCGCAGTGGAATGAGGCTGTTATTCGGACTGCTGCGGACGGACGTGCGGGGCGGACACCCATCATCCAGATTAATTACACCCCAGGCAGAACATCACAGCGCACCGGAGCAGGTGCGCCCAGTTGATGTGAAGACATTTTTTTTATTATTTTTCCCACACTCCGGTATCGCCTTTTCCAAACAATTTAAGCTATGCACCCCCTTTGAGGCCCCTGCTTGTTTGAACTACATTGTAACACAGGGTTTAAGACAAAATATCAAATTAGAGAGTTCTATTAATTTCATTAAATTGATCCCCAAAAAAATTCTAAATTGCTGTAAAATTCTTTATTTTTGTAATGCTTGAAAAATGGGAAAGTTTGACCTGCGACATAACAGGATGGTCATAAAAAATAAAATACATCTTTAAAAATACATTAAAATACAAAGACAAGGAGGATAGATACTTTTTGCCTTTTTTATTTAAAAAATATAATTATAATAATAAATAAGACAGTGGGTATGGAAAGTATGCAGACCCCCTTAAATGTTTCATCCTTTGTTTTTTTTTTTTTTGCAGCCATTTGCTAAAATGATTTACGTTTTTTTTCCTCATTAATGTACACATGGGACCCAAATTAACAAAAAAATGTAATTGAACATTTTGCACATTTATATTAAAAAAAAAAAAAAGTAAAATTGAAATATCACAGCACCAGACAGAATTATGAGTATTCAGACCCTTTGCTGTGATGCTCATATATTTAACTCTGGTGTGGTCCGTTTCTTCTGATCATCCTTGTGATACTTCTCCACCTTCGTTCAAGTCTCGCTATGTTTGATTATAATGATTGGACTTTATTAGGGAAGCCACACACCTGTCTTGCAGCTCAGAGTGCAAATGAAAATCATGAGGTTGAAGGAACTGCCTGAAGTGCTCAGAGAAAGTCGTGACAAGGGACAAATCTGGCCAAGGTTACCAAAACATTTCTGCCACACTTGTGGTTCCCAAGACCGCGAGGATGTCATTAATCCTAAAATGGAAGCCAAACTATTAGCTGTCACCTTCCAGCAAGACAGTGACCCAAAGATTAGAGAACAATTCAGAACAACACCGTGAACGTTCTTGTCACAAACGGGGGCGGCCCCAAATGCAGGACTCCAACACGAGGATATGGTGTCTGACGTGGTTTTATTTCGGAAGCGGGTCAATACCAAAAAATAAAAAATAATAAAAAGTCCAAAACAAGTCCGAGGCACAAAAACGCTAGGCTAGGCAGGATCCAAAAGACGTAGAGCAAGCCCCGATGACAATGGGGCAAACTAATGAGCGGAACAGGACGGGAGTAACCAAAGGGCACAGAATCGCTGTGACGAGGATAGCTCAACACTCCACTTACTCACAGAGGTGGGGAATCCAAATGCCAGTGAACGCAACACACTGACACAAGGCAACGAACTGCGAACGCCAGGGACAGAACTCCAAACTTATAGACATGGTCAAATTAGAGTCCACATGGAAAACAGCTGTGGCCGGTGACAGGTGTCAGAGGCGACACAGCCCAGAGCGATGGCCAGGCCACGTCCCTCTTGGCAATGGTCCAGGCTTGGTCATGACAGTTTTGAATGGCCCAGCCACAATCCTGACTTAAACCCAATTGAGCATCTATGGCGAGACCTGAAAATGGCTGCCACCAAACATTCGCCATCCAACCTGACAGAACTGGAGAGGATCTAAGGAATGGCGGAGGATCCCAAAATCTAAGTGTGGCAAAACTTGTTGTATCATTCCCCCAAAGTAAGTTTCTTTCGGCTTGTCCCATTAGGGGTCGCCACAGCGTGACATCTCAGATGAACGCTCATATTTGTTTGGCACAGTTTTTATGCCGGATCCCCTTCAAAGTGATACTTCTACTAGCTCACAAGTACTATAACAAAGAGTATTATATCTACTTTGTATAATAAATTTGACCTGTGACATTAATATTTCATGTGAAGCATTTTTTTACGTGTCCTCTAGATTTTTGTTTTTTTACCATTAAACTTCAGTTAGGGCAGCACCATGGATCAGCTGGTAAAGCATCGGCCTCACAGTTCTGAGGTCCCGGGTGTCACGTCCCATCGGAACGGGAGTAGGACCCAAATGCAGGAACTCGGAAGACGCAAGGTATTTCAAGAAGAGACACGTTTATTGTATGCAGGGGTCGGGGATCGAGCAGGCAGTCCGGTGCAGCAGCGGTAGTTGTGACGTCGGGCGAAGAGAGCAGATGAGCGGACAGGCAGGAGTCGGTACACAGGGAAACAATCAACGCAGGCAGAAGTATCAAGGAGTCAGGCTTACAAGGTTGGTCGGAGAACGGACGGAGGTCGGTACACACAGGTTCAGTCAGGAATACGAGAGTGCTGGAACGGGACATAAAGCTCAACGAACTGGCGGAGGACCAGTCGTCACCGGGTCCTATATATACAGGGGATGATCAGCCCGCATGAGGCGCAGGTGTGTGCCTCCCAATTAGCGCAGCCGCGCGGGCACCCGCACAGCACGTGCTGAAGCGGCAGGATCATGACACCGGGTTCAATCCCAGACCTGCCTGTGTAGAGTTTGCATGTCCTCCCCGTGCCTGCGGAGGTTTCCTCCGGGTACTCTGGTTTCCTCTCACATCCCCAAAACATGCCCCAGTAAAGGTCCCTGGGGAACTCCAAATTAACATTAATTGGACACTCTAAATTGCCCCTAGGTGTGATTGTGAGTGGGGCTGTTTGTCTCATTGTGGCCTGCGATTGGCTGGCGACCAGTTCAGGGTGTACCCCGTCTCCTGCCCGTCGACAGCTGGGATTGGCTCCGGCACTCCCCGCGACCCTTGTGAGGATAAGCGGCTAAGAAAATGGATGCATGGATTATTTATTGCAATCAGGTGTGTACTGTTTTACTTTATACTGCGGTCACATTTGAATTTTTTCTTCCGGGGCTCAATTCCGGCTCAAGTTTTAAAACTTGAAAACAGGCAAATCTGACCCGCGACTTAACACGCGGATTCAGAGGCCGCCGTACATATTACGTATCACAGTCCTGTCATTCAAATTTGTTTACCTGCTCTGCTCTTCTGTGAAACACTGAAGGATAATGAGAAGAGCATGTTGTACATTTCAGGCAGGAGGAGAAGAAAAAATTGGTCTTTTTTTTTTCTTCTTCCCCTCCATGTTTTTATTTCCTGCTCCAAACAATCACCAGCAAAGTGCTTTGGACAGATGCAAATCACCTCATTAACTCCACAACCTAAATCCATTCGGCGGCGAGCGAGCGTGAGGAGACGGAAGAGACAGCCGGGCCGGATAACGGTGCTGGCGGAGAAAAAAAAAAATGATCCCGCTAAAAACATCTGCCGGATTGGTCCATCTGCGCCAACGGGGGAACGAACGAGTCGGTGGGCGAAGACAAAAGAAAGCAGACGGAGATGGACGGCCCCATTGTGCCCACGCGCGTCGCTGACATAAATTGTTTGCAAGGAGGGGGAAAATGCAGCGGAACGAATTTTCAGACTGAGACGAAATCTCCTTACCGCCGCTAAAATTTTCAACCTACACGATATCCACAAATTCTCCATGCGCACCCATTTTCAACCTTTACAGCTCCGGTTACAGGTCAAACGAACATTTTTTTTTAAAATGCTTAAACTCTACATCGTGACCCCGTAGTTCAATTGTTTTTAATAATTCTTCGGGAGAGGTGGCTAGGTCGCACAAAACTCCCCCAGCTAACTCTAAATCCCAGAGGAAACAAAAACTACGCCATTGTCTCTCGCGGCTATCTTATTTATTTTTTTTTTTTTTGGGGGGGGGGTTAAAGACTGTTCCCTGACTCCGCATCAAGGGGATTTAGTCTTAAATACGCCGCCGGCCTCGCTGACGCCCGCGGTGTCGCTGGAGTGGCGCGGAGGGACGACCGGAGGGGGGGGTCAGCGCAGGACAAGATGTCTGTTCTGTTATCGTCGCACGGTCAGGATTATCCTGCCGCAGGAGGAGAGATTAGCACGCCGCCACCGACAAACACACTAAAAAAAGACGCGCCCGATGCGTCACCGGCGTGAAGACGATGTAATCCAGTCTCTTTCTGATATGCCGCCGGTCGAATCGACCAGTTTTGAGCGATGAAGCCTGTTTCGGGGGAAATACAGACTTTTTTTTTTAAAAACAAAACAAAATAACATTTAAGGTCTTGCACTGGTCAAAGTGACTGGTGGATGTGAACTCTTGTGTTTTTCTTTGACCTTTTAACCCTCCTCTTGTACTTCAGATCAAATTGATGGAGTTTTAAGCCTAATTGACCCACTTTAAACATTGACCCAGGACAAACATCATTATCTTTTGAATATTTTACTCTCATATTGTTCTGGCGTCAAACTGAACTGTTGCTGAGCAAGTTGTCTAGTTTCTAGTAACCCGTTATCCTCCCCCTCCGAGGCTGGGGGTAAAACTGACCGATTGTGGGTCAAACAGACCCACGTTTTTTATGTTTTACAGCGCTTCTGCAATGCGCATCACACCCGTTTTAACCTTTACACTCCTGTTATACCGCAGGTCAAACTCACGTGTCACAGGTCAAATTGATCCATTTTTAATTTTTAATCCTCATTTTATGCTGAGAAGTCAATTTTTTTGCCATGATAAAGTTTAACATTTCACTTACATAGCAGGTCAATTTATCAAATTGCTGTTTAATCTTCCAGTTTTAATGGGATTCAAACCATCCATCCATTTTCTTAGTCGCTTATACTCACAAGTGTCACAGGTGTGCTGGGGCCTATCCCAGCTGTCAACGGGCAGGAAGCGGCGTACCCCATTAACTGGTTGCCAGCCAATCGCATGGCAGATGGAGACAGACAACAGCCACACTCACAATCACACCTAGGGGCAATTTAGAGTGTCCAATTCATGGTGCATGTTTTTGGAATGTGGGAGGAAACCGGAGTGCCCGGAGAAAACACACGCGGACACGGGGAGAACATGCAAACTACACACAGGCGGGTCCGGCATTGAACCCGGGACCTCAGAACAGTGAGGCCAACGCTTTCCAGCCGATGCACCGTGCCACTGTATTCAAACTACCCCTTTTATATTTTTTAATATTTACCTGTTGTTAAATGAACACACGTTTTAACCCTCCTGTTCAATTTTGGGTGAAATTCTCGAGTCCGTGTCATGAGCAAGGCTTGGCCACTACCAGGTGGGGCGTGGCTGGGCCGCTGCTCTGGGCTTTGTCATCTATGAAACGTGTCACCGGTCACAGCTGTTTTGCATGAGGCACTGTGATTAGACCAAATATTTAGTTGGAGTTTTGTCATCGGATTTTGCCAGTTCATTGCTTTGTGTTAGTGAGTATGCTTCACCGCATCCCGGGTTGCTCCGCTACTTAGATTCATCGTCATCAAACCCCGTTTCTCATTTTTTGCACTGTGTAATTGTCCATCTCTTTACTTAAGAATAAAACCCACTGAACATTATGCCTTTGCCTGGGAGTCCTGCGTTTGGGTCCGCCTCCCCACCGCTGGGATGTGACAGTCGGTTAAAAATCCAAGTTTCCAAATCAACATCCAATCCGAGTTAAGAAATGCTGATATCTCCATCTCGAGTCTATTACACATCATTAATAGTTGATCGCTCTTATGAATCCAGCCCACCGCTTTCAAATGGTCAATTTGGGGCGCATCATGACAGGAGGATTAAAGCTTCATTAATGCGCACGCCGTGTTCCCCTCAGAGTGACACCTTCTCACCTTTTGTGTAACACCTCATCTTTGCTGGTTAATACCGCTAATCTGCGGGAACACAATGTGCTTCCATTTAATACATTTATTACCCGGAGTGATTGATAGCACTGCTTCTGTTGATTTTAATTAATTCGGCGGGAGGTGAAAGCGCGCCTTGCTTGGACAGAGATTTATGCTGTCGCTGCGGTGGCGGTCGGCGTTTTGGCAAAGTGTATAATCTGACAGCTCTTTAAAATGCAATTATGGATGATCGGACTAATGGCAGAATACAATCTGGGGCAGAGGAGAGGAGGCAGAAGAAGTAGCGGCTAATCATGGCGAGAGTGCGCTCCTGAAAAGTTTCCACATCAACTACGTCCGCTAATTAATTAAATCAATCATTTGAATAAAGATGAACTACCGTGTGTTGTGTCACAATTGGACATAATATTTAGGAAGAGTTTAAGAACCCTTGGAAATGGCCAAATTGACACCATAACGGAAGCTTCAGATCAATGTGGGAGACTTTGTCTTTTCGGACACGCGCTCTTGAGATTTATTTTCAGATTTTCGTAATTTTGGTGATGGTTGATGGCAGTTTTCTGACATTAAGATGGCATTTAAGGTTTTGGCTGGGAGATCCTCATCAGGTATCCACAGTTATGACAGCCACCCATGTCCATCAAAGTCAGCCAGCAGCTGAGCTCTGTGGTTGTTGGAAAAAAATGTCACTAAAATCAACTGCCTGCTTAATGTCATCCTCCGCAACTATTTCATCCAACTTTCAAACTCGATAACATAGTATGTACATTGTGACGGCAGGCGTCCGCCGTGACAGCCGGCAGTGCACATCAAAGTCGTGTTACACAACACCGCCATGCAGCCTACAGGCAGGGCCGGCCGGGATTGAACCCGGGTCCTCAGAACTGTGAGGCCAACACTTTCCCAGCTGATCCACTGTGCCGCCCCCTATCAATTATTATTGTCAAAAAATTTAACTTGATATATCAGGCTATCCAGTCCAAATGAGCCAATTGAGACTAAAATTTCCACTCTGAACCAAAGCGGTTGGCGTTCTGTCTCTCTGTTTAGTACAGTTGAAGTTTACTGCAAAACCGGCGCATAAAATCAAAGAGAATTATTTTTTTTTAATCTAAACAATAAAAATGGTTGAAAACGACCCTTATAATTTTATCTAAAGAACAGTGTGCTAGCTATATAGTAACTTATAATGCAAAATCCCTTATATTAGCAAGCAGAAACTAGCATAAATGCTATGCTAATTACGACAAAACCATCAAATAAGTGCAAATTCACACACACTGAGCAAGAACATATCCAAACAGAGAATACTACAATACTCAAAGGCATAAATACCCATTTAAAAAAAAAAAAAAAGCATCCATCCATCCACCTTCTGAGCCGCTTATCCTCACGAGGGTTGTGGGAGTGCCGGAGCCAATCATAGCTGTCATCGGGCAGGAAGAAGGGTACACCCTAAACTGGTTGCCACCCAATCACAGGGCACATGGAGACAGACAACAGTCACAATCACACCTAGGGGCAATTTAGAGTCTCCAAATAATGCTTGTTTTTGGGACGCGGGAGGAAACCGGAGTGCCCAGAGAAAACCCACGCAGGCATGGGGAGAACATGCAAACTCCACACAGACGGGGGCGGGATTTGATTACTGTTCTTCAGAACTGTGAGGCCAACGCTCTAACCAGTTGCATCGATGTGCCATCTATGAAAAATACATTTTAAAAATCTGTAGTATAGTGACATTTTCCCTAAATAGCAGCATATCGTTCATTTCACTTTCAGCTTCCGCACTCCTCCAGTCGACCACCTCACGGCCGTCTTTGCCCTCGTTGTCCCGGATCCAACCGATGCGCCGCTGATGGCGTTGCCACATAAACGCGTGCTAAAATCCATGCACCGGGGCGACCGTGACAGAGCGTCACCGCCACCTTGCGTGAACACAGGTGGCGGGCCGAAGGGGGGTGGGGACTCGCAACCCCCGCCACCAGCTCCGGGGGCAGGCAAAGGGGAGCAAAGTGGGCCTAACCTGATTTTCACGCCAATGATTGGATATTGAAAATTCAATACTGGCGAGAGAGGGGGGAAAAAAAAGAGGTGGCGAGGATCAGGTGGCCATTTACACCTGCCGTGTTGCCACAAGCACGGTTAATGTGCGAGAAGTGGATTTATCAAAGGCCGCCGGCGAGAGGACCGGATGAGTTTATTTGGGCGGCCTTGGGTTGGACAGATGAAACCGCTGGGATAAGGACGGTGAATTTTTTAGGTCAGTTTTACATAATTTACCCATCGAGCTTTCCAAGGAGTTCGCGGATGAACCACAGCCTTGTTTGTCATTAAACCGACATCATTTTGCCAGTATAAAACTGTAATAGACACGACACAGGCAATAAATCGTGAGAATTCATTATTGGAAATGACTCAAAATCGACCCGAAACACTACAGCAAGATTGAATGTTTTACTGTCTGAATCTGAGGGGTTAATATTTTTACAAAAAAGTTATGAGGGCGCCACGGTGGATCATCTGTTTAAAGCGTTGCCCTCACAGTTCTGAGGTCCCGGGTTCAATCCCGGACCAGCCTCTGAGGAGTTTATGTTCTCCCCGTGCCTGCGTGGGTTTCCTCCCACATCCCAAAAACATGCAACAATAATTGAAGACTAAACTGACCGTAGGTGTGATTGTGAGTGCGGGTGTTTGTCTCGATGTGCCGTGCGATTGGCTGGCGACCAGTTCAGGGTGTACCCCGCCTACTGCCCATTGTCAGCTGAGATAGGCTCCAGCACTCCTCGCGGCCCTCATGAGGGTAAGCGGTGAAAAAAATGGATGGAAGTTAGTTTGACATTAATTGGACACTCTAAATTGCCCCTAGGTGTGATTGTGAGTGTGGCTGTTTGTTTCCATGTGCCCTGCGATTGGCTGGCAACCAGTTCAGGCTGCACCCCGCCTCCTGGCCGTTGACAGCTAAAATAGGCTCCAGCACTCCTCGCCACACGCGTGAGGATAAGCGGTGAATAAAAAGGATGGATGGAAGTTGGTTTGACATCAATTGGACAGTCTAAATTGCCCCTAGGTGTGATTGTTTGTGCGGCTGTTTGTCCATGTCAGTTCAGGGTGCACCCCGCCTCCTGCCCGTTGACAGCTGGGATAGGCTCCAGCAATCCCCGCGACCCTCGTGAGGATAAGCGGTGAAGAAGAAGTTGAACGTTTAAAGCGGGTCAATTTGACCCACAGTAAAAAAAAAAAAAAAAGTACGGTTATTTCAATAAAATATTTTTTCCCATGATGTAACAGATCAATTTGACATAACTGAAGAGATAAACATTTCAACCTCGTCCGTTTTACTCGCAGTGCAACTGGAGGCTTCATATTAAAAACGGGTCAATTTGACCCGCATTATAACGGGAGAGCTGAATTATATGAAATGGGTCTCTATAACTCATTGTGCGTTCAGTGTGTTGAAACACTGAAAAAGGGTCAATTTGACCAGAAAAATAACAGGCGGGTCAATTTGACCCAAAGTCTAGCAAGGGGAAGGGGGGGTATTCCTTTTAATATCGTAACTGAAGGTTTCAACATTTAAACGGGTCAATTTGACCCGTAATTGAAGAGAAGGGGTTTTGTATTGGGTCTTCTTGCCTCATCTGTAACCCCACCCCGCACGTGCAGATAAACAGGAAGCGGCCATTATGGATTTCCACTCCGGCGGCGTGGCGATCGATGCATCATCCTAAAAGTAAAATGCGCCCGTGCCAATTATTGCGCGTGTCGGCCCGCCTCGCGTGAGTAATCGGCCAATTTAGAGGACGGCGGCGGGGCTAAGTGCGCCGGTCGTCGTCATAAATCGCGGGTGTCCTCGGCGGGCCGGCGCGTAATTAAGTTCCCAAAACGCACGTGTTAATACGGCCATTAAGGCGGACGCTTTCGCTGACTCGCCGTCTCCTAAGATGATCCTCATATCGGACATTGGCAATAAAGGCAACGGCTCAGCAGGGACCGAAGCAATGCAATGATCATCTGCAGTTATATATTTGACTTTTCAAAACTTATTTTACAGGTTATTTTTAATCACCTTTATTTTCGTAGTTTACTACACCACCATCACCATCATAAAAAGTTGGATTATTTTCTAAAACACGTGTTTGGATTGGGAAAATAAAAAATGTATATTGATTTTTTTTTTTTAATGTTTGATATCAGTATTAAAAAGCCATAAAGTATTGAATCCTGCCAAAGAGCCATTTACGAAAAGACAGAAAATCATCCATTTTGTTTTGTGTCATGAACTAGCGACACGGGGGCGGACCCAACTGCAGGAGTTCCGGGCAACGGCATAATGATCAGAGCGGCTTTATTCCAGAAGCAGATCAATAGAGGTCGTGCACCTACATCGTCGAATCACGTCGCTGGCTGGAAGGGTCGCTCGAGCAAGGCATTCTTCAATGCTAAGTCAATTGGAGATGGCACAAAACTATGTCTTGGAGTTTTGTCCGACACAGATAAAGTGATAAACGAAGGTACGTGGAAAAATTAGACACTTGGCAATGCTGAAGTCGATGTTTTCACCGATAAGAAATTGGACTATTACCTCGCTTGCACTTGTCTTGGACAACTGGATCTACGCATGTATCTGGTCAGTAAGTCGTTGGGATTTACACGGAAAAGTTTGAAATCGTAAAAATACTTCGTTGCTGGATCTGTTCTCAACAGGCAGACAGCTCGTGAACACGGAAGCGTGTTCGGCTACACGTTAGCCTTTGCCAAAAATCCATCAATCTTTTCAGATAGTATTCAATACAATTATTTAAAAAAAATGAACCCTGGTTTTACACAAACTCACATTCATTAACTATAATTGAGGGAAAAATAAATAAATAAATAAATAAAAGAGGACAAGCGAGTCGGCTTCTCTGTAGCATATCCCAAAAAGTACTTATAATGCCATGTTGGCTCATTTGAGAACAATGAGAAAAAAGATAAAAAAAGACTAAGTCGGCTCTTCCGTACACGAAGCGTGTTGCGGCCACGTTTATCTACGTAAACCTCTGTGTGACCGGTTTATTTTCTTTTGACTCATTTGAGAACAATGCATATTGTAATATTTTTTAATTATTTATTTATTTATTTTAAAGAGGAGAGGTTTACCGAAGTTTAACCCGTGGTCGCAACACGCTTCTGTGTACGTTAGAGACTACTCCCTGTCGTTTTTTTTTTTTTGTTGTTGTTGTTTTTTTTTCTTTTTAAATACGCGTTGTTCTCAAATGAGCCAATTTAGCATTATGAATGCTTCTTGGTAATTTGAGAAGAATAATTCCTACCAGAAGTGAAGCAATCACTACACAGTCGTGTGTATTTGGTTGGCCGCCATCCATCACGTTGAATTGCCGAAATCCATCGATCCTTTCTCGTCTTTTCAGCTGGTATTCCATAGAATGATCTCTTTGAATATCTGTCTCGGCTGTTGTGACAACCAACAGCACAACAAGTCTCGGGCGTCGTGAATATTCTGCTCCGGTTCAATGTCCCCCACACTGTCGAGCAGCTCTTTTTGACCGCCAACATGGCGCCGTGAAAATGGTGACGTCATGTGCGCGAGCTCTATACCAGGTGTACCAGTCAGACAAGGCAGGCTAGACTCAAGGCAGTATCCAAAAAACACGAAACGAGGTCCGAAGACTATGGCACAAACGAAGGAACTTGACAAGACGCGGACAAACTAAAAGGCCACAGACTCACTGTGACAAGGATACACTCAATAGCGAAGAATCCAACATGGAGTAAATGCATCTCCATCTTAAATAGCTGCTCTAATTACAGTCAAATGATCAACAGCTGTCAGACGTGGTCCCGCCCAGAGCAGTGCCCTGGCCACGCCCCCTCATGGGAGTGGCCAGGCCACGCCCATGACAGTTTTGTAGCATGGATTTTTTATTCTATTCAAAATGGCGGCCTATTTTAGAGTTTCTTGCTAGCTTATCCTCGATTTTTTTTATTTTTCATTATTATTAGGCACGAGATGCCGGTTTCACATATCAATGTGAGTTTTTTTTCGATATGTCTATTGTGAATAGAGATGCAAAAGTTTTTTTTCATCATAAATATCCAAGAAAAACACAGAAACGCTGGGACAAATGTAAAATATGTCATCGCTTCAGATGTTTGGATTTCTTTCAAACTGCATCCAAAGCCCCGTCCAACAGTTACTGCACGTCGAGGGTGCCCACGGAACAAAGTAAACAAAGCGACGGCAACATTGCGACCGTTTTCATTTTCCCCCGTCCGCGTTGCATCAAGTCGGCCCACCGCGCCGCATCCGTTGCGTCAGCTATCCAGAGCGCTCGTTACGGCACGCCGCAGGACACACACACAACAAAAAAAAAACAAAAAAACTCTGCGCCAAACAACAACAACAAAAAAAAAAAAACAACAGGATGATCAAAGCGCGTGTTTACGAGGATGCGGTCAGCAATACTCGAAAATCTGCCTCTAGGTGAGAGGATCAACAACACGGGTCGATCCACTTGCGAAAAGGCCTCATTGCTGCTTAATTACGGCAGCCAGCAGTAGAAATGCGAATTATTACACATTGGCTCTCAACCGTAGTCACCCCAGGATTCTCTCGTTCTTCTCGAGTCCTGACCCACTTTTAATCCGAGTTTGGAACAATAAAGAAATTCTATTGTTCATATTATATCGCGCACTACATCTTTGAACAAAACCCCGCAAAGTGGCTGTAACAGCATCGCGTTGTGCAAAAATGAAACCGTGCTCTCTATCTTCAATGTTAGTGCCTCCTGGGTTTTTTTTTTTTTTTTCGTCTCTTTTTTCTTTTTTAAATGTGTTTTTACAGGATACGGCCCATGTCCAATTTCGAGATTGTGCACCTGCGGTGTAGTTCAATGATGCTCCACAGCGGGCCGGGCAGCATTGAGCTGTACTCCTCGAGACGTGCCGTGGAAATAGAAGGAAAACGAGACGACGATTGACTTTTCAAAGAAGGAGAAAGAAAAGAAGACTTTGGGAGGAAGGGGGACTTTTTGAAAAAGAAAGACTTGGAAGAAAGAAGAAGACGTGAGACCTTTTGGAAAAGACGACGATTTCGAAAAAGAGAGAAGACTACTTTTTCAAAAAGAAACATTTGGAAGACTGATATTTTGAAGATGAAAGACTGCTTTTCGAAAAAGAAGACTTCACTTTTGTTTTTTTCACATTTCCCAATTCATCTCCAGTTATGATCTATTGATAATCAATGAATCTTTTCATCTCTTAGCTGGAAATTGTCCGGATCCTCTGAATCTCAGCCCGTCACCTTCTCCAATTTCTGTAATCCTCCATGAGTACAGACTGACTGTCTTTGTTCGTCCATCTGTTTTCTTAGCCGCTCATCCTCACAAGTCTCACGGGGAGTGCTGGAGCCTAACCCAGCTGTCAGCGGGCAGGAGGCGGGGTACACCCTGAACTGGTTGCCAGCCAATCGCGGGGCACATCGAGACAAACAGCCACAATCACGATCACACCTCGGGGCAATTTAGAGTGTCCAATCAATGTCGGACATTGTTGCTTGTGTTTTGGATCCTGCCTTCTTGGACTGTGTTGTCGTGCACAGCTTTCGTTTATAATAAAACCCACTGAACATCATGTCCTCGTCTTGGAGTCCTGCATTTGGGTCCACCTGTTGGTTTGTGACAAATTTAAAGTGTCCAATTAATGTTGCATGTTTTTGGGAAATGGGAGAGAAAACCCACACAGGCGCGGAGTGTCACGGTCCTGCCAGTCCCAGCCCTGGCAGTGCAGGTCCCCTATACACCTGTGTCGATTAGGGGGCGTACACCTGCGCCTCATCTGCGATAATGAACCCCAGGAGTTTTTAGGACCAAGCGGACGGCACTGGCTTTGCCAGATCGTTGCCGTCCATGCCTTGTTCCGGCACTTCCTTGTTTCTGATCCTGAGTCCCGGTGTATCGACCTCTGCCTGTCCTCCAACCAACCCAGTAAGCTTAACGTCCTGGATACACTGCTCTCTCTGACTGACCTCCCGGTTTACAACCTTGTAACGAATAAAGACCTTCTTTTAACTGCCTTCCTGCTTACCGAGTCGTGCATTTGGGTCCACAGTAGAGCTCTGGTTATGACACGAGGAGAAGACGAGGCCGGGATTGAACCCTGGACTTCAGAACTGTGAGGCCAACGCCTTACCAGCTGAGTCACCGTGCAGCCTGACTGTCTTTGTGTTTGACTGAATTTTTGGAGGGCGGCACAGTGGAACAGCTGGTAAAGCGTTGGCGTCACAGTTCTGAGGACTCAGGTTTGATCTCTATGTGGAGTTTGTTTTCCTCCATACCTAGGTGTTTATTCTCTTTTTTTTTCTCACTCCGGTTTCCTCCCACATCCCCAGATCATGCAACATCAATTGGACACTCTAAATTTGTCACGAACCAACGGGTGCACGGGTGGACCCAAATGCAGGACTCCAAGACGGGGAAATGATGTTCAGGGGGTTTTATTACAAACGAAAGTTGTCCATGAGAACACAGTCCAAGAAGTTAGGATCTAAAACACAAGAAACAATGTCCGATAACTAAAGAGCATAACCAAAAGCGTGACTGGACTATAATGGCGCAGTGGCGGAGTAACCCCGGATGCAGGAAAAAATACTCAACGAATTGGCCAATTCCAGTGACAAAATTCCAACTTAAATACATTGTCTAATGTGACACAGCTGTGACCGGGTGATAGGAGTCAAAGATGAAACCGCTCGGTCCAGCCTTGCTCATGACAAAATTGCCCCTAGGTTTGATTGTGAGTGTGCCTCTAATTTTTGAAGAATCGCTTTCAAGCTGGTCCTTCTGGTGAACTGAGTTGAGTTTAGGTCAGTGCCACCATACACGCAAGTCAAAACAAAAAAAAATCAGCCAAAACCAATACCTCAAAAATGGAATCATTTGTATCTCAAGGCACAATGATACTTGATATTAACGTCTTTTCAGCTGGTAAAGCATTGGCCTCACAGTTCTGAGGTCCCGGGGTTCGATCCCGGCCCCGCCTGTGTGGAGTTTGCATGTTCTCCCCGTGCCTGTGTGGGTTTCCTCCGGGCACTCCGGTTTCCTCCCACATCCCAAAAAACATGCAACATTAATTGGACGCTCTAAATTTCCCCTAGGTGTGATTGTGAGTGTGTCTGTTTGTCTCGATGTGCCCTGTGATTGGCTGGCAACCAGTTCAGAGTGTACCCCGCATCCTGCCCGTTGACTGCTGAAGATTGGCTCCAGTATTCCCAGCGACCCTCGTGAGGATAAGCGGCAAAGAAAATGGATGGAGGAATTTTTGGATCTCTCTGTTTTGTGGATTTTCACCTGTCATGGGCGGGTCCGGAAGTATCACCCACGCTCAACGGGGGTTCACTGTACATGTACTGTTCCGACCTCCAATTCGAAACGTCAGTATTGCAATCCTCAAAATATAATTTTCCAACTCAAAACCAAGTTTCACTTGTGATACATGTGAAAAAATTTCACACTCCTCCTGCAACATTTTATCAGCACCCATAAATGGGTCCTCGATCCACTTTTGGGTCCCGACCCCCCCATATGCGAATCTCAGAATTAGCAGACCTGGAGAAGGTGTCGTGTCATTGTGAGATGACAAGACGGAACGGGGAAGATGTGTGAATTTCCGACACACACACACCTCCCATGCGTTGCATAAAATGTTCAAAAGGCAGATGGTAATAAAACCAGCACATGGTGAGCAGGCGAGGGGGGGGGGGGGGGTACACCCAGCACACCCCCAAGGGGGCTGCCTGGTGCTTGCGATGAGAGCGAGCAAGCGATTCCACGTCACCGCTGCCGGATAAGCCAAGTGGGCGCCTCCTCGCCCTTTTTTTTTTCCTCCCCCCTCCGTCATTACGACGCTGAAACATTTGATTATGCAGGCTGTCTTGCAGGAAGTGTTTACTTGCTTTCTTCTATTTATTGCCACGAGAAAGACGCCGGCGGGCGCCCTAAACCAAAAAAAAAAAAAGGAAGACTGACATGCAAAAGACAAGTGTAGTATTAACGCCTTCATGCATAAATTTCCAAAATGTTTTTTTTATTACGACTCTTCAGGCATGACTGAAATGTTAACAAAAGCAGCACAAAAGAAAGCTCTTTTCTTCGATACGCGCTACGTGCTAACGTTGCGCATTCGTCGCGACGGTGGACAAGGACTCAAAACATTTGCACGAGTCTTGGTAGGAAAAACTGTATGCCAATTAATGAGCTGCTTTTTGATGTCAGAGTTATGGATCAGTGACAAGAAGATGAAGATGATTGCGGAAAGCTACGCAGTTATAGCTAGCTAACATTTAACTAGGTGGCTAGCATAAGCAGATGTTCCCGGCCAGCTTGCCTCATTCTTCTTTTCCTTTCGGCTTAAACGTTGGTAGTCGCCCACG
This sequence comes from Syngnathoides biaculeatus, assembly GCF_019802595.1. NCBI lineage: Eukaryota > Metazoa > Chordata > Actinopteri > Syngnathiformes > Syngnathidae > Syngnathoides > Syngnathoides biaculeatus. Next base: position 17,710,465 of record NC_084650.1, on the reverse strand, counting down.
GTCGCCGAGATAGCGCCAGAAGAGCGTTGTTTGAACGCTAGTGAACGTCAATGATCGCTGGGAATCGGCGGAGAACGCCGGTCCGGGAAAAAAAGGTTTGAACATGCACAAAAGTTCTCACCGAGACCAGCATTCATCAACGTTTAATTTTGAACGTTCAAGAACGTTCGTGGAACGTTTTACTAACATTCGCCGAGCGTTGCACGCGTTTGGCTATCGTTAGTCAGTCGTTACTCTGGCGTTACTTGGTTGTTACTTATCGTTTGTTACCGTCAGACCGTCATCACTGGGGTTTTCATGGTGTTTAGGGTCTCCAGGGGGTGTCACATGGTGTGTTACTTCTCGGACGTCCTCTTCCTCCTGGTGTTCTTTTTCCTCCAAAGACATCGCTAGTGAAAGAGGCTTTGCATTCTTACTTGCAGCGCTAGTTGCTCAAGTCCGCACCCCACCTTTTTTTCATCTAGGGGGCATGATGCTGACTGTTCAAACTCACGAGAACAACTGTAGTGACTACGAAATTTCCAACGTCTTCGTTCCGTTCCACTGTAAAAATTACACGCCAGCAAAACGCTATTCTGTCGTTATTCACCCGTTAGTCACACGCTCAACACGCCCGTCTAACGTTGACAAATCGCTCGTCGCGCGCCAGTGACACGTTAGCACACGCTAATGGTTTTTAGGGGTATCTTATTTGGTCGCTGTCACACACTTCTCACGTTAATCACACGCCAGATGTGTCATCCTCATTTGAGAACGCTGAAAAATAGAACGATTGGAATGTTCAGAGATCGTTGACCAGAACGTCATAGTGTGACGGAACCTTTACGCCCACTGTCCCCTCATGTCCTCCCTCACAACATCCATCAAACTTGTCTTTGGTCTTCCTCTCGCTCTTTCGTCTGGCCCTCCTCAAGACCCTTCCACCGATATACTCACTCTCACGTCTCTGGACATGCCCGAACCATTGAAGTCTGCTCTCTCGAACCTTGTCTCCAAAACATCCAGCTCCGCCACCTCCAGTTCTGCTTCCTGTTGTCTCTTCGGCGCCACCGTCTCTAATCCGTACACCGTGGCCGGCCTCGCCACTGTTTTATAAACTTGGCCCATCATCCTAGCAGAGACTCTTCTGTCACATAGCACACCAGACACCTTCCGCCAAGTGTTCCACCCCGCTTGGACCCATTTCTTAAATTCCTTACCGCACTCACCATTGCTCTAGATCAAGGCTCAGCAACCTTTTTGAGGCTGAGGGCTACTTCATGAGCACCGATCGTATAAAGTTCTACGTGACCTGTTTGCGGCAAATTTCAGACTCAGTTCATTACACGTACATAAAATATTGTCGTTTTAATTTATCGTAGTAAATGACATTACAGGTATTTTCAAATTTTAATTCACATAAGCAAGTCAGATTCAGAATTGAAAGCACAAATAATAGTAACCATTTGTGGCCTATGGTATGTTTAGAACAAAACTCGCAGGCTCGTTATATGGTCCTCGCGGGCTACCATTAACCCCATCGGTGACCCCTGCTCTAGATTGTTGACCCCAAGTAATTGAAGTCGTCCACCACGCGAAACGGACTAAGGCCACAATACAGTGAGGGATCCTGGGTAAAGTAAGCCATTAGAAATGGCAAAAGCAGCATTTTGGCAACTGCTTTTTACACGATTTAAGCGTAATATAATCCCCCTGCCCTGTGATATCGGGTGAGTGGCGGATATCTGAGAGCTGCCAATCATCGGGCATCCGTCTAAGTTTCCAATTGCATCAACGTTATACGGGAATGAAAGCCCCGCACGGCGGCATCTCCCCGAGATGAGGTGGAATACCGTAACATATCCCTGACATTTTCCTCCCAATTATACACTAATCCGGCATCCCCGCCGCAGTGTGTCTGCATTTATCAGTGGAAATTGATGCCATTTATATTCATTTTTGCCACGCCACACAATAGCGCTGTATGGGAATGGATTGGCCTCCTCAACGCACGTGCATGGAAATGGCCAGATAAGGCGTTCGGCAGCCCGAGCGGGAAGATGAAGATTTACGGATTTTGGATCCATTTTGTAAACTTTTTTTTTTTTTTTTTTTTGTGGCAGTTGGCTGTTGTCACCTGCGTGGAGAAATTCCAAATGAGAACGCTATCTCCCTCTGCCACTTGCTGGACTTACTTGGGCCCTGAGATGCTCATAAATTGGACTTGGTCGTTACCTTCCATTCAAAACCATTTTTTAAGTCTTGAATATTTAAACCTGCGAAATGATCTCCATGTTTTGCACTTGACTAGTTGTATGCCTCTCAAAATGGGCATAAAATGGTCTCGACCCAAAGTCTTGGTCTGGGCTCCCTTAAGATATCATTTTGACAAGGTCTCCACTCCACAGTGTCTGTTTTAGGCTTGGTCTTAACTCCTTACATTTTCTTGACGTGGTTTTAAGACCATTGCAGTCTTGAAAAATCATCTTCTTCTTCAACCCTTTTCATTACTCAATGAAGTCACACTCCTGAATTGGTCTCAACCCTCAAAAATCTTGGTCTTTACTTAATTTTAATCCTTTAAAGTCTGGGTATAGACTGAAACTTAATTATATAGAATCTCGGTCTTAACTCGATTTCAAGCCGTAAAAGCCTTGGTCTTTAATCCTTGGTCTCAGTCCTGATTTCAGCTGTCAGCTCCTTGAAGTCCTGATCTTTAATAAGTCTTAACCCCTTCAAGTTTTGGTATTAAAATCTCAAAATATTTATTGGTCTCCAATCCTTCAGAGTCTTGGTTCAAAATGGTTCCCCGCAAAACACTTTAAAGTTTTGACAATGACTGGGTCTTAGCTCAGATTATTGATCTGTTCTTGGTCTTGGCTATATGAAGTCATAATCCATGCATAGGCTAAACTGAGTCTATGATATGGTTTTGAATTTGACATTTGTATGGTTCGTCGATTGAATGCAAAGGGCAGTAAACGGCATCTTAGCCTTGGAAAACACGTGATTCCGAAATCATTGACAGTGACATAATTTTGTAAATGAATATTTAAGTACCTAGACAGCATGGTGGCCTCACAGTTCTGAGGACCGGGGTTCAAACCCAGGCCCACCTGTGTGGAGTTTGCATATTCTCCCCATGCCTGCGTGGATTTTCATCATTAACTGGAGACTCTAAATTGCCTCTAGGTGTGATCGCGAGCGTGACTGTTGTCTGTCTCCGTGTTCCCTGCGATTGGCTGGCAACCAGTTCAGGGTGTACGCCGCCTCTTGCCTGAAAACAACTCGTGAGAATAAGCGGCACAGAAAATGGATGGATGGATATTCAAGTACCTTCCCCTTTTGTAGTCAGTTCCCACCTACTCAACTCAGGTGAACGGCAACACGGCGTTTCTGGGTTTTAAAACAAGCGAGTCTCTGCCGCCGGCTAGACATGTACATCTAGTCTATAAAGCATATATATGCGGTTTTAAAACAATACTTTACTATAATCATAACGTATTATGTAACTGTGCGGTTTGGCTGCGCCCGTCAATCATTCGCCACTGTTCCCTCGCACTTTCTTCAAGTGCCACCCGCGAGTACGGCAACACGTAGTACAGTATCTAGTCGCCGCAAGCCTTTGCCGTTATCATCTCTCCCTCCTATTGCCTCGCCGTCTAAACCATCCGCGTTATTGTCGGCACATTTTCATTATCTTTGAGAGAGTCGGCGCGCTCGGCGCGCTTTGATGAGTTTATGAACAGTGGCACCTCTAATCGGAGGCAAGATGCTCTGGAGAGCTCACATCAGAGCGCCAGCAGCCGGGGGGGGGTTGGGGACCAGACTGATGCAATTTTACATTTGTAATAATAATCTTGGAAGCCTTTAATGCGACTCAAACAAAGCCCCGTCAAAAGGAATATGGCCCGGTTTGTGTGAAGTGTGAGGGAGGCTGGGGCTTTTGGGTTGTTTGTCACCTCGTGCACTCAAATGGATTTCTCATTACAGCCGCTTTGCCTCTGTACTTGTGAGGATGACTGACCCTCGCCGCCTCGCAATTAGGAACACTCGGAGGAAGCTGTGAATAAGTCGCTGCAAAGGTCATCTGATCGAAAGCTTTCTTCTCCACGCGTGACCCTCGATATCAACAATGGTCATCGTTCAATACCATGCAGAGCTATTAAAAACATCTTTTCTTAAACCTTTTATGTCTAAATATGGTCAACTTCACATTTTTTTCTGGGAGTTGTGCCCACCTTATCCTTAATTAGTGTTGAAAATAGCTTCAGAACAAATCTATTAACTCCGTTCCTCCACTGCGGCATTATGTCGACTCCAGATTTGAAGTCTGGATTATTTTGGGGTCCATGAAGAGCGAATATAGAGCTCATGCACGTGACATCACCGTTTTCACGGCGCCATATTGCCGGTCAAAAAGAGCCGCTCGACAGTGTGGGGGACATTGAACCGGAGGAGAATATTTCACAATACCCGAGACCTGTTGCGATGTTGGTTGTCACAACAGACGAGAGAGATATTCAAAGAGATCATTCCATGGAATATCAGATGAAAAGACCGGAAAATATTGATGGATTTCGGCAATTAAACGTGATGGATGGTGCCTGACCAAAATACACACACGCCTGTGTAGCGATCGCTTCATTTCAGGTAGGAATTATTCATCTCAATCTGAAATTACCAAAAAATATTGATAATGCCAAATTGGCTCATTTGAGAACAATGTGTGTTCAAGAAAATACTGTCTGTCGCAGAGGTTTACGGACGTTATGTGTGGCCACAATCGCCATACATTTTCATAGTTAATGAATTCGAGTTAGCGTAAAACCAGGGGTCATTTATTTAAATATTGGCATTTGTATTGAATACCAGCTGAAAAGATGTCGCCGGACACACTTCCGTGTTCACAAGCCGTCAAAACCGTCACTTTGTGTGATTTGTTCCTGCTTGGGAACAGACAAAGAATGAAGTATTTGTATGCCTCCAGACTTTTCTACGATTTCAAACCTTTCCGTGTAAATCTCGACGACTTACTCACCAGATCCACGTGTAGATCCAGTTGTCCAAGACAAGCGGAAGAGAATTAACAGTCCAATTTCTTTTCGGCGAAATCATCGATTTCGGTATTAAATTCGGGTCCTCTATGCAGAGTTTATCTCATTTTTCCATGTACCGTCCTTTATTTTCACCTTCTAAATGTCTGACTGTATCCGACAAGATTCTGGGCGTCATGCTCCAAGACATATTTCCGTGTGGTCTCCAACCGACTTAGCATTGAGCAATGCTTGGCTTGACTGGCAATATGGCGAGGTAAACCAAAGTTATGTGATTTTTATGACGTAGGTGCACGAGCTATATTTGTTAGACACGCTTTTGACCGTTCTATTCAAATGAATAGCTGCAATGCTTTGGTGCTAAAGGAACTAGCATACCTGTCAACTCGTATGGTTTAGCCGTAGTTCATACGGATTATGTGGTGAATCTTACGTATACGGATACAGATGGTCTGGATACGGATTCTGAAAATTTCCATTTGCTTTTGCGCAGAATGGCGCTAGTCTACTCTATTGTGGGGGGAAAACCCAAAGCTGGGGAATTCCAAACGTAGCCTGCATCAAAGATTTTTGTCACAGCAGGCATGATGATTAGCGCAGCAGCAAATGTTGATTTAGATTAGCAAAATACTTTCATTTCCGTTAACTTTGCAGTAAATCCTTGGCCCGGATCGAGCACCGCCGAGCCGGACACCTCACCACGGGAAACATGGACGCTGCAGCTACCTGTCACAATTGATCAATTCGTTAACGATACGCTATTGGTGACGCTGACCTATCGAGATAGGAGCTATACGGGGATATTACTTGACGGCAACAAAAAGTGAGTGTCATTTTTTTCATCTTGACTTTGATCATTTGTGGCTCAAATTAATTAGCTCGTAGCTAATGTAGCATGCATGCTCGCTAGTTAGCCGTCTGGGCCTCATTACAAATACATGGGATTATTGTAGCTGACATTGTAGCTCTCCTGCTAGCATTCTAGCTCATGATCATGTTACTGAATGCTGTGTTTTCACCGCAAGGGTATCAAATGTATGTCAAGATGGACGTTCCATTTACTAAGATTGAGAATGGCTTCATAGAAACAATAGCAAATCAGCCTGTGAGTTCATCTACAGCTTATTGTTAGCTTTATCATACAGATCAGCTCCTTCCTTATTCACTAAAAATAAAGAATTGATCATTGGGATTCAGTAGATATGTAATCTTTCAAAACATTTTTCTTCTACCATCACTGGTTCTCTTTGGTGAATCTCTCTTACAAATATCTGCGGTATTGTAGCCTGGTTGATAAATAGCCATCTTTTTTGATCATTCTACTTAGTAGAATTAGACAACTTCATATATTATCATAATGGAGATCTACAAGAAAAATCTTTGAAAAACTTTGTGTTTTTTTCCCCTCCGTTATTTTGACATATAATTTACTTCAGTACGTTATAAGGATTTTTTTTTGCTCTCTATAAAGATTTTTTTGGTAGTTTATACAGGTTGGTGCTCCGAAAAATTGACGGGCATGAACCTGTCAGCCAGAAATTTAAGCTTGTGTGAACATTTATCGCTGCTAATTACATCTTCGACAGGAATGAGTCCTGATTGTCACGACCAATCGAGACAGAGGAGGACCCAAATGCAGGACTCCGGAGACGCAGAGGCATTTCGGGAAAAGTGTTTATTTGTTCCAAGGTTGGGGCTCAGGAAGACAGTCAAGCGCAGCAGCGGTAGTCAGGACGTCGGGCGTAGGGAGCAGGTCCGCGGGCAGGCAGGGGTCGGTGCACGGGTGATCGATCAGAGAAGGCAGGAGTATCTAAGACGTCAAAATTAGGGGGTCGGTCGGAGGACAGGCGGAGGTCGGTACACCAGGGTTGACGATCAAGAGTACGGGAGTGCAGGAACGGGGCATGAGTTGCGACGATCTGGCGAAGACCAGTCGTCCCCTGGTTCCTATATCTACCGGAGTCAATCAGCCAGCATGAGGCGCAGGTGTGCGCCTCGTAATCAGTGTGACTGTGCGGGAACCCGCACAGCCCGAACTGGAACAGCAGAACCATGACACTGATATGAACATTGCTCATCAGTATTTCCATTGTTTTATATGCATATGACTTGATGACAGAGTTATGTATCAGTCACTACAACAGACCAGTATTCAAAAGCTCTTTTCGACTATATGTATAAATGTTGGTGTGCATGTTGTGTATCAGTAACCCCAGTAGACATGTACTGAAAAACTGTTCTCCCTATCTGCATTTCCCAGTTTGTTCTGTATTTATTTTTACTGTAATAGAACAGCGTGAAGCCTGTTACCATAGCAACATTTTTACTGTGTTGCTTTTCGGGCCTCCCACAAAATGAGAGACTCGCTGCGCCCTGTGGATGTGGTCGCCGCAGAGAGACGGAAAAGGGGGTGTTCAGACTTTTGAATTTATACACAAATACGGCAAAACAACATGACGGATCATAGTCCTTACCTTTCCTTCACTTGCCAATTAGCTTTAACGAGAGCGCTCATTTTAACGAGACGTGCCATTCATGTGCAAGCCGACGCAATAAGCCGAGCGACCGGTCAGCGAACGTCCGCCCCAATCGAGGTTGATTCCTTCCGACTTCACCCCCGTCCCGCCTTCCCGCCTCCGCTTTTCCTTTTAATTCTTTTCATTTATTTCTTTCCACCCCGAATGTCAGTCCATCTTATTCTAATGAAGCTTTGATTTTTTTTTTTTTTTTTTTTTCCCTACGTTCCGGCGCATCCGAGCCGTAACGATCCGCCGCCCGCAGCCCCGGCCTCAATTAGATTATCCGTGGGGGGGAAGGCGGGGTTTGGGGTGATGGGAGTGGGGGGGGGGGAGTGCAGCATGTTGACGATGGTGGTGGGAAGCATTAAAGGCACTGGCATGACTGACCTCGTGCCGGAGGTTTGATATAAATTGCGTTAATGGTTTTAATCCCTCTGAGTGCACAAGTTAGTTCGACAGAACTTTCTGTTCAACATGGCGGATGATGGAGAAGTCTATTAAAATATTGTTGTTGTTTCTTAGGCTCGGAATTTTCAGTGCTGTGTTTTTATCACTTGGAAGCTTAAACTCGACAACTGGATTATGATTTTTAACAACTGCTGTTGTTGCTCCAGCTCATTTCGGGCTGTACCAACTGCAGTCACTCACATTTGGTGTGGTCTGTCATGCCCGTGGATATAAAGTTACGGGTGTGGTCCACCAGTCATGCCCACATATAAAAAGTTACGGGTGTGGTCCACCAGTCATGCCCGCAGGTATAAAGTGGCGGGCGTGTGTTCTGCTTGTAATTATGCGTGTACCCCTTTAAGAGTGGAGGGGGGCGGTGTCAGGTGAACTAGGAAGTAGAAGTAGGCTGAGCAGCAGCTCGTTGTACAACGAGACCGTGTGCTTCCATGTTAAAAAAAAAAAAAAGACGTTCAGGCTGTGGTTCACTGCATTGGATCGGTTTTCGTGTGCGACAAGTGCTCAATTGCGCAGTGGCGCAGCTTAGAGGGAACATTGGTCAAGACTACGCAAAATAAGCAACGTCTGTCAATATCTATGTTTTTCTACTCGTAAAAAATTTCACACGCGTGAGTTTTCATGCTCGACTGTGCAGATTTGTGAGTGCGAAGGAGCTCGGGCGCATATGCACCTGTCAAATCAGAGTGACTGCAACTAGTATGAATCTGAATTCTCATATTCTCTATTCTTAATGTTGTCCCATTGGTACCTGTGCACATTAAAGCGATATCCTGTTACGATTCCAGACCAAATTCCCTATCTGGGTAGTCTCCAACCTGGCTGTTCCAATCTCAATACTCACCTCCACCCTGGTTGTCCTCGTTCCAACTGTCCCCTTGCCCGTCCCAAACAGGGGGGTTATCTATTTGGGTGATTTCGCTCCCAGTTGCCCTCATCCACATTCTGGATGGTTTATCCCATACAGTCACTCCCACCTGTCCATACTGCTTTCCTTGGAGACCTTTACTGCAGTACTACAATAAGAGGAGAGACACTGAAATTCGTCATCAACTTCGATTTACATGATCAGTGAGAAGTTTCCAGGTAGAGCAGGCGTGTCGTAAGCATTCTGTTTTTTTTTTTTTTTTTTAATATTCCTGCTATGATGACCATGAGCATTTCTTTTAATATCCCAATATGCGGAGCAGCTCCCGCTCGTCCCTGGCGGAGCCCGACAGCTGCAGATGACATTACGACGGAGATAAAGATGGATGCGGCAGTTCTGAAAGCACGGACCGCCCACTCGTCGACAGGTGTCGAGACATGCAGCTGTGACCGGGAAACAATTTATATCTTCTGGGCTCTCCATAAAAGTTGTCATAAATGTTGTTACATTGAGTGAAAATGACGTGTAAATGTGGGGAAATGTCCATATAACGTGTTGGTAACAAGCGGTTTTTCGGTAAAGCTAAAATCTCACGGAGGAAATGTCACTGGCGCTCGTTGTGGTAATTGCAGCCCAGCCACAATTACGGCTTCGCACTTTTTACTCCCACACAGACTTTAAATGCGATTTAGGATGGAGAATAAAACAGCTCGGAATGGTAGATGTGTGTAATTAAAGGGCAATAAGCGATAATGTGCATGACGCCGGGTCATCCTTTGAGTGCCACTGCAGGGATGTGCATAAAAGAACGGAACGTTTTGAAAAATATGCATATAGAGCATCATGAATATGGCATCACCTGCTAAATTTAGTAAGGTGCGGTATCACAATGTTCAGTTAAAGAGAAAGTTTCAAACAAAGTAAGGGCTTTAAAATAGAGTTTGAAACTCGGGTTTTGGGGTTTCAAACTCGGGTTTGAAGACAGAATTGGGGGTGTGAAATTTGGGTTATTGTTACAAATCAGAACGTGAAACTCAGGGTTTGGGTTTCAAATTATGGTTTGGAGACAGGATTAAGATCTTAAACCGGATAACATATACGGTTCTAGTGACCAGTGGCGTGAAGTGTGTTTGTATGTGTGTATTTTTATTCTTTATTCTCTTTATTTTCCTTTTATGCTTTTAAGTCATTATTGCGCGGATGTTTGTGACGCTGTTTGCTTTCATACTTTTGAGTCATTATGACGCAGATCGTGTCACGACGTATCTAGACAGAGGTAGGACCCAAATGCAGGAGTCGGGAGATGCAGGCGTAATTCGGGAAAAACGTTGATTATTCCAAGGTCGGGGATCGGGCAGGCAGTCAGGTGCACCAGCGGTAGTCGGGACGTCGGGCGTGCAGAGCAGGTCCGCGGGCAGGCGAGAGTCGGTACACGGGAGATCAATCAAAGCAGGCAGGAATATCGAAGGCGTCAGGTTTACGGAGTCTGTTGGAGAACAGGCGGAGGTCGGTACACACGGGTTGACGATCAGAGATACGGGAGTGCTGGAACGGGGCATGAACCGCAATGATCTGGCGCCGGACCAGTCGTCCCCATGGTTCTATATACACCGGGGCCAATCAGCCAGCATGAGGCGCAGGTGTGCGCCTCCCAATCAGCGTGACCGCACGCGCACCCGCACAGCCAGGGCTGGACCGACAGGATCATGACAGATTGTTTGTGATGCGGATTCCTTTCATGCTCCTGGAATGTTCCAAGGAGTGCCTATATAAGGACGAGAAAGACCTTCAACGGGATTTTTTACGACCTCACCGCTAACCTGGGAAAAAGTACACTGTTTGATACTAACTACATGGACGCCTGCTGCCTTTCATTTTTGGAAATCTCTGGAACATTCGCTAACTTGTCATACCCACTGGAAAGAACATTTGTCTGTTTGGGTAACATTCGTTCAACGTTGGCGACTATTCGTCGTTTTGGCTCGACTACTATGTCTGTGAACTTCAACTTTGTGTTCGTTATTTTTATCGTGTTTGTGTTGTAATGTGTGTGTGATTATGTTGTCTTAAACGCAATACAACTGCCTTGTCGCATTTTGCTGGTTTGAGCAAACGGGACGTTAGTCTAAATCAGTGGTTCCCAAAGTCAACCTGGGCCCAGTGAGTCGTTCAGAAAGTTCCCGGACCCCCAACCTTAACTTTCGCCAATAATGTAGTGTTGGACACAGCGATGCCATTCTGGTACAAAGAAATACTCAATTTTAGTGCCTCAGGTGCTTTTGCTTTTTATTTTTGCACAATAAATCAAAACGTGGTTCAACACTGGAAAGGGCAATTCTCACATCATGATTAGCTTCCAGACGATTTCATTTTTTCGTTTTCACATCACGGACCCCCTGGAAAGACGTTTTTCCACCCCCTGGGGGTCCGTGGACCCCACTTTGGGAACCACTGGTCTAAATTCACACGTAACATGTGCGCTCTGCGGCCAGACCCCGGGTCTTTGGCGGTAGTCCCTCGTTGCCCTCCCCTTTGGGGAAGAAGTTCCATTCCAACACCCACCACCACCAGACTTTCCTCCCAACACCTTTGACGAATAATAAAGATAAAAGCACCAAAGCCTCCCATTGACCAGTGTACTTGGACGGTGATACAATTGTCTGTTGGAAACAGAGTCTGGTGACCAAAAACAGTTCTCGTCAAACTCACAGTCGTGAGCCTACCTAGCTAATTTATCATCACATCATTGTTTAAAATTAAATGGCGTAACTGCCCTGTCGACTTGCGACGCCGCCGTCGGGATCCTTTTGAAAGGCGGTTAATTAGGCAAAAACAAATCCGTCTCGAGTCAAATGTGTCGTTCCGGCAGGCGAAACTGCTACTGCGGTTCATGCTAGCCAGCGACAAGCTAACTGCTAGTCACAAAGTCCGGTTTTGTCTTGCAAATGTTTGTCTTAAAAATGAAATCTTCCTCATAATATCCGTCACGCTGGTTATCGTACTCGGCCGCCGGTTTCACACAAAATTATGTTGGGAAAATCCACTCGAGTAGCTCTAAACCAATGAGAAAATGGAAAAGTTTTAACGTCACCGGAGGCCTGCTAGTTACCGGTGTTTATTGAATTTGAAATCTGATTTAAAAAAAAAAAACACAAAAATAGGAATCTGATATTTCAGTTGTGTGTATTTGGCATCCGGTAAAATAACGTATGCTGACACACATAGATGCTAAAATATGATTGGACAAAAATTGAAAATGAAAGCAACTTTGCTCATCCAAGACGCACGCGATGAAATTAATACCACAGACAGCTGGAAATAAATGAATAAAATTTTACAGAAGTTGTAAATGGTGGTTAGGTAAGCAGAGAAGGACCCCCCACCTCTGATTGTGACAAATTTGAGTTTGAAACAAGGGTTACACATTCAAATCATAATTTCAGTAAGAAATCCAGATTTCAAATTGGGGTAAAAATTACAAATTTGAGTTTGGTGCCAAAATTTACGTTTTTCATTTTGTTTTCAAGACACAATCGTGTTTTTAAATTAGCACAACTGTTCAAAATTAGAGGTTCAATCCAGTTTTACGGATTCTTACGAATCTGAGTTTTGAAGACAAGGATGGATTTCAGATTACGGTTTCAAGACGGAATTGCCGTTTTAAATTATGGTTGTCGCTCATTATTTCTTTTTATGAGAGGGTCTGGGTTCCAAGGCGGGCTTTCACGAAAGAATCAAACCAGGTTTCAGGGTTCAAATTAGGATTAGTGTTATGGTCACAAAACCGAATTAGGTTATCAAATTAGGGTTATTGTTACAAATTAGTGTTTGAAGGATTATGATTTTACTTTAAATCCGGGATAGGGTTGCAAATGGATTAGGTGTTCAAATTAAGGTTTTAAACAAAGATTAGGCTTTAATGCCTGGGTGGTTCAAGCACATTTAGTACCGTCAACACCAGGTGATGGAGTTTGTGTGTGTTTGTGTGAGCGATAGAGCGAGAGAGCGAAAGAGAGAGGAGCCTCGGGGTCTTTGTGAACAAGGTTTCGAGATGGAGTCAGAAGAGGACCTGAGGGGAGCACGCTGCCGTTTCTGGCGGCTCACATCTATCCAGAAAGTCTATAAAGTGTCATGTGGAGGCTGCATGGCTGCAGGTCCAAACACTCGTACATTCTGCCAGTATAAGAGAGAAAAAAAAAAAAAAGAACTCAAGCGAGGGAGAGCGAGCGAGTAGAACACCTGCAGGCTGATTTATTTTATTGCTCCACGTCCACACGGCGCTTTGTTTACAGGCGGGAATGTGAGGTGAATATCTATCACCGCTGTATATCTACAACGCGCATAATACACTTAGAAAGAACACATTTAACATGTTACGGTAAAGGGAAGAAAACGAATGCGGCAAGTGTGTCTTTAACTTTTTTTTTTTTTTTTTTTTTTTTAGCCTAAACGACTCCTATTTGTTTGGTTTTGGGCATGGATGCTTGAGTCTTTTTTTTTTTTTTTTTTTTTTTTTGTGGTTCTACTTATGGCCGAAATGGCTAACATTTGATGATTCAAGGAAACCTGGATCCAGGGGGGATGATTTTATTTTTTTTTTTTTTAAAACCAGGGGGCAATGATTATTAGAAATGAGTCTTAAAATGTCAAGTTTAGACCATCTATTTTCAAGTATGGCTTCTTGAGACTTTTTTTGTGGGTAATTTTATGACAAACATGGCAAACAAATTTTACCCTGCTATGTAAAATTGGCTTCTGTAGCTAGATCAAAAAAAAAATGAATCCAAGGGTTTAGTATCCCTGGAAATTACCAAAAATATTCGCTTTCAACCAAAACGACAAACATCCTGTCAGGAGCGGGGGTGGAGCACTGCTAGGAGGGGCGTGGCCTGGTCGCCGTTCTGGGCGGTGCCACATCTGGGACTCGTCACAGCTGTTCGCATTCGGCATGTTAATTGACCATAGATTTATGTTGGAGTTTACGGGCTTTTGCCAGTTCATTGAGTTTTCACCAGGTCACCGGGTGTGGAGACTACTTCTGCAGTAAAACCCACTGGACATTATGCCTCTGTCTCGGAGTCCTGCATTTGGGTCCTCCCTGCACCGATGGCTCGTGATAGAATGAACTGGCCAGACACAGACCCAGCGGACTTAAAGGTGAATCACGTTCCTGTCCTGGTGGCGACCCTTCCACGGCAGCCTGACGACCACGTCTCGGCGGCGACCTGTCCACGGTTGACAACCGCGTCTCGGTGGTGACAACCCTTCCACGGCTGCCTCACGTGCCTGTTTCGGTGGCTACAGCGACCGGTTCCCGCCTGCTTCACGTTTCTGTTTCGGCGGCTACGGCGACCGGTTCCCAGCCACTTCGTGACCAGGCCTCGGTGACGACTGATCCCAAGCTGGTGAGGGGATGTTTATGCCTTCTATCGGCTCCTCTTCTGCCCTCCCCTGGTCTTTTTTTTTTTTTTTTTTTTTTTTTTGCTGTGTCTAGGATCCGTGCCTAAGGGAGGGGGTTCTGTCATGAGCGGGGCTTGAGCACTGCCAGGAGGGGCATACCTGTGGCACTCGTCACAGCTGTTCCGCATTCGGCATGTTAATTCACCAGGTATTTATGTTGGAGTTTACGTCACGGGCTTTTGCCAGTTCATTTGAATTTGCACCAGGTCACGGGGTGCAGACACTACTTCTGCAATAAAACCCACTGAACATTATGCCTCTGTCTCGGAGTCCTGCATTTGGGTCATCCCCTACACCGATGCCTGGGATGACATTTCTTCCATGATTTTTTTTTTTTGAGTTCATCAATTTATGATCGACATGGATACAGTCGCACGTTTCACGTTGCCAAGTAAAACTGGCTTCGGTGGCTGGATCTAATAAACTCCAAGACGTAAGGAACCCTAGAAATCAGCTTCTGTCACCAAAATAGCAGAAGTATATTTTCAATACTGGCTTCTTGGCGCTATGAGTGGTAATACTCACAATATACGTGCCAATCAAGTTTGAAGTTGCTCAGGGTAACTGGCTTTGGGGGCTTATTTTCCAAATAATCAACGAGGCAATCAGTCTAAATTCCATTTAATGGGTCCACCACTCGGTACCCTTTTAGCTAGCGAGTCAACGGCTAACCTTGGTGGGAAGCGTTGACCGCAGCCCACACGGGAAGTGAGTCATTGCGGTTTATGAAAAACACCCACATGTGTCAACCACTTCACTAGGTTCACCTGCACAAGCTACTGCCATCTGTTAAAAGCGCTACATCAAATATGTATCCTTTTAATGTAATAACAATGTAATAACACCATACCAGTGGTGACATTTGGAACGATTCAAACATAAACTGGAGAACGGCGATGAAGACTTTTGGATTACGATGCAATAATTGGTCTTACTTGAAATGATTGACAGGTACACCAGTCAATGACTCAATGAGCTTTGCATGATAACAGCAGTCAGTGTCGGTGCTTTTTTAAAATAATCATAAGCTGCAGTGAAATGAAAGAACACACGCTGAGTGGGATAATAACCCTCCAAAAAAACTCCAGAAAAACAGGAGATCTGGTCACTAGGGTACAAATGTTCCCATTCCGGTTAAAAGTGCTCGCGCATGAGCGGCCCCCAGCTTCGCCGTCAAAGGCTAAAAGAGGAAGTGTATTATTAGGACGACTTCATCCTGAAGGTGAACAAGATGGAGTCTCATCTTCTTCGTCTTTCGGCCTCGCGAGATATAAAGATTCTCCCGGGGTGAGGAGGTCTCACTTGTAATGGCTACTCTTCACCCGCAGAGGAGGTGACACTTCCCGGGGTCGTGCCGCTGACAGTTTAAGGAATCCTTTGACCCGCCGTCCGGCGCGTCGCCAGCTTCCCCTCCGGTTATCTTCCCGCCCACGGGGAAGAACGCCACGACTACATTTCCCGCACGGCGCACCCCCCTCCGTCAGCCGGCGGGGCCGACGGGGGCTGACAGCGCGGGTCGACCTGGCCGCGGGAACGATGTTGTCGGGAGGAACGTCACTGGCGGGATGGCAAAAGTGTCTGGAAGCTTCCTCGTCAAAGCGACGGGGTCAATTTCAGACTTTGTCAAAGAAAGAGATTTTGTTTTAATTGGCAGGTCAAGGTTATTCTCTTCCCAGCTGAGGAACTCGACAATTGGACAGACTTTATGTTTGCGATCGCCGAGTAGAGTTCTCCGTTCTTGCTCCGTTTTCTTGGCCACTTATCCTCACAAGGATAGTGCTGGAGCCTATCCCAGCTGTCAACGGGCAGGAGGCGGGGTGCACCCTGAACTGGTTGCCGGCCAATCGCAGGGCACATGGAGACAGACAACGCTCCCGCTCACAATCACACCTAGGGGCAATTTAGAGTGTCCAATTAATGCTGCATGTTTTTTTTTGGGATGTGGGATGTGTCAGATGAAAATGATTCCACATGTTTGCTTCATTCTTTCACAAGACCAAAAAAAACAGAGGCAAGTTCTAATTTGGAGTTCCCCAGGGACGTTTACTAGGGCTTCTTGTGTTTGACATGAAGCTGATACCATCTTTTTTCCACTCAATTAATATGTGGATACCATATCCATCCATCCATTGTTTTTTTGCCGCTTATCCTCACTAGGGTCTCAGGGTGTGCTGGAGCCTATCCTTGCTGTCAACGGGCAGGAGGCGGGGTGCACCCTGAACTGGTTGCCGGCCAATCGCAGGGCACATGGAGACAGACAACGCTCCCGCTCACAATCACACCTAGGGGCAATTTAGAGTGTCCAATTAATGCTGCATGTTTTTGGGGATGTGTGATGTGTCAGATGAAAATGATTCCACATGTTTGCCTTATTGTTTCACAAGACCAAAAAAAAAAACCAATGCGCAAGTTCTAATTTGGAGTTCCCCAGGGACCTTTACTCGGGCTTCCTGTGTTTGACATGGAGTTAACACAATCTTTTTTTTTCCACTCAATATGTATATACCATATCCATCCATCCATCCATCCATCCAACCATCCATCCATCCGTTTTCTTAGCCGCTTATCCTAGGGAGTACTGGAGCCTATCCCAGCTGTCAACGGGCAGGCTGCACCCTGAACTGGTTGCCAGCCAATCGCAGGGCACATGGCAACAAACAACCAATCGCACTCACAATCACACCTTGGGGCAATTTAGAGTGTCCAATTAATGTTGCATGCTTTTGGGGATGTGGGATGTGTCAGATGAAAATGATTCCACATGTACGCTTCAATCTTTCACAAGACCAAAAAAAAACAAAGCACAAGTTGTAATTTGTAGTTCCCCAGGCACCTTTACTAGGGCTTCCTGTGTTTGACATGGAGCTGACACAATCTTTTTTTTTTCACTCAATTAATATGCGGCTACCATATCCGTCCACCGATGCATCCGTTTTCTTAGCTGCTTATCCTCACAAGGGTCAACGGGCAGGAGGCGGGGTACACCGCGAACTGGTTTCCAGCCAATCGCAGGTCACATCGAGACAAAGAGCCGCACTCACAATCACACCTAGGGGCAATTTAGAGTGTCCAATTAGTGCCTGTTTTTGGGACGTGGGAGGAAACCGGTGTGCCCGGAGAAAACCCACGCAGGCACGGACGGGGGAGGACACGCGAACTCCACACAGGCGGACCCACGATTGAACCCTGGACTTCAGAACTGTGAGGCTAACCCTTTACAGAACAATGTCAACAAATAATACGTTTTAATGATGTTGACAGCACACCTGAATGCTTTCTGAATCTTTCCCACAAGACTTTAACAAGTAGCTGTCAACAATTGTATGTTTGTCTTCCTCCACGTAGGCAACTTTTTATACCGGTTACGCTCTTTCTTTTTCAAGATGAACGAAAACTCTTGGTCAAGGATGTTTAGTATTTAAAAACAGCTACCATGTCGGAACTTCTGGCCTCCATTTTGTGCTTCCTTTTGATAAAGGTTCTCCTCTATTGCGAGCCAAGAGAGGTGATCAAATACTTCAAAGATAAAATACTCTGGAGTTTTTATGGCGGAAGACAAGTGCCATTACATCTCAATATCTGCAGAACAGTGGGGGAAACAAATCAAAAACGCTTCACAGCCAAATGGCGAACATTTTTTTCTTTTCTTTTTTTTTTTTGCAAAGCCGTTGTAAGATCATATTGATTTTTACAGAGTGGAAATGTAATTTTTCTTTGTCCTTCCTCGTCTGGCTGCCAATCAGAGGTGAGAGCGAGAACTCCCGCGGACGTCGCTCGCCTGACAGCCTCATTTCGAGGGCGGCGGGCCAAAGTGGCAGCCGAGACCGGCGAGCCGGCCAGCGGCGTCTGCTTTTGTCTCCTCTCATTTCCCGGGTTAAAAAAAAAAAAAAAAAAAAGGAAAGGAAAAAAAAAACAGCGGGAGGGTTTGAGATGGTCCTCCCGATCGCTCGGCCATTAACTGTCAAGCTGATTGCTTTGTGCGAAAGTTACCCAAAGAGAGAGGGGAAGGAAATTAGGGAATAATGGGGCGAGGGGTAATGGAAGACGATGAAAAGTGGCAGCCTGCCTCATCTTGGCAAAGTTGAAAGAAAAAGAGAAAGAGGTGGAGTGAGCGTCTGTGAGGAGAGATGAAGCAAATTCTGCCTATATATTTATATATACTGATGAATTTTATATACGCTTATCCTGCTCTGAAATAGAGCCTTAGAAAAGTGGAAGGAGTTATGATTAGTTCAAAATAGAATACAAAAATACAAATACAAATACAAAACCTTTAGGATTCTAAAAGCAGGGGGAAAAAACAAGAAAAGCCTTTTAGAACAACTGATATTTTAATTTAAACTGTCATGAAAGGCATGATTTTTAGTATGTTATTAATGAAAAAATGGCGGACGACATGGACCCATGTGTTTTTTCACCACAAAACATAATTTTGACGTATACAGCTTTTTGTAACTCCCGCCATGAAAATCCTCTCGAGGGATTTGTTTTCGAGAAGAAACAGGAAGTGACATACATGGGAGGACCGCCCTCAAGTTGACTCGTTTATTTCTATTAGTTTTACCTCCTGGAAGGTAACTCGTTCTTCCTTCGTCTTACCCAAAATGCCGGCTCGTTGCATCGCTGGACATTCCTTGAACACTCGGGAGGATGGATTTACCCTTCATAAATTTGCAAGAGACTCGGTTCGTTGTGAAAAATGGATTGTACGGGTGCAGTGGACGAGAGCTTCATGGGTTCCAAATAACAGGTAGGTGTGTATACAGCTACTAAAAAAATAATAATTTGGGGCGGACCACGTAATCGGTCTCTCATAACATAACAAATGATCCGCGTACGAAATATGTCGATGTGCACGTCGGACGGCGTCGGGCTGCTGCGCGGACGGCGGCGAATCTGAAGAACCCAGCCAAGAATGCCTCACTCAGCTGCATGCGCGCAGTAATGCGCCCCGGCTCGACGGCGTTCATCGAGTACTGCGGGGGCTATGAACAACCCCCTCAAGCAGCCCGGCTCGGCTCCGTGATAAGCCACCTCGGCGCCGAAAATGAGCCCCACTCGCCGGCTGCGATGAGCCGCGATGGCTCATCTCCGCCGCGGAAGTGGATCGGACAGGAAAGCGGTTAGGCCGTAATCGCACATCATCTGAATATGGTTCGAAAAAATAGTGTAATATTGTAACTTCACTCGTTTGTGTGGTGTTCTCCTTTTCGAAAAGAGTTTCCGTGTCAGAAGGGGCGCGTTTGTCCCCCGTAGTTAGGGTGCACCGCGTGTTTTCATTGGCGAATGTCCGGGCTGACGTCACGGACAGGAGACGCAGCCAATATGGCGACCACTTGGATGTCGTCGAATGACACTTCCGCAACTTTGTGCATGGAAGACACGCTCTCCGCTCACATTTATTTTTTCATATAGACATTGAAGTGAATAATGTTATATGTATTTTTCATTACAATATCTATTTTAGAATGTTTATAGGGATGACACTTGACGTTTAAATTAAAAGGTACTTCAAAGGGTGACAGGTTTGCACTAACTCGCATTTACTATAAGTTTGAATGTGATTGGTTCCTTCATTGTATTATTTGTTTGACTCAGAGGACAAAGCATATATTCCTGTGAGTATTGTTATGGAATATTTTCTGTTGACATGTGCAACGTTCCCTCTAATTTTTGACGTGTCTGGGCAAACACGCTAAGCCTGTGAGTGCCCCCTTTGACCACTGTGAGCAACGTAAGGCGTATGCAGTGTGGTCGGGTTACAGCATTGACATTATTACCACCAGAAAATTTTAAGAAAAATTTTATTTGTGTTTTTGCAAGCTTGCAATGAAAATGTCAATAAACGAAAAAATACATTGCTAACCAAACCTAGCCAACTATGAACTGTAAATTTGAAATGTCACCTCCAACTTTGTTTCATTTATTTATTTTTCACCCACAATGATATCCCCCGTCTGTTTTTCTCAGTGTAAAACTGAATTATTGCTTGCAGAATATCTTTAGCAACGCATGTTGAAATATGAATGATGGTCCCAAACAGTTTTAAGGTTAATGTTATGTTGCTTCCTATATTTAAAATACAGAATTAGCTTTTTATGCACTGTTTTGTCTGTGCTTTTATCCTCTGTCACGTTGCGCCAAGGTGGAATTTTAACATTATACACCATCTCATCCTGCACTTTCTACTTTAGCTTCAAACCAAAAAAAGAGAAAATCTTGTCCATTTTCACCACTTTTTCTTCTTCATTATTGTTATTATTATTATTATTATTATTTGCATACTGTGACATTCATTAAAGCAACAGTATTTTGTTTTTGTACTTTTGCCATTATTATTTAGAGTAAACATAAGCAGCATGTCTCACTCGTCTTTGATCTACATGCCCCAGACTTGTGTTTTTAACTAAAGCACCGGTGGTGGGCGGCGTTTATAATTACGAGTGTATCCCTTTAAGAGCGGCAAGTGGGCAGTGCCGGGTAAACAAGGAAGTAGAGCGTGTGGTCTGACGTGGCCGAGCAGCAGCTTGTTAGAGACCGTGTGCAGGCTGGATCGGTTTTCACGTGTGCTGAGTGTGCGCTACAAGTGCGCAATTGCGCAGCTTCGAGGGAACATTTTTTCCTTTCATTCAAGTTTTGACTCCGCCGCATAGATGGTATTGATTAGCCCGTCCATGGCATTTTTCATTTTTTCTTCGTTATCTTGTTAGCATTTATGATACATGAGGATTTGAAATTTTTGTACAGATTTTCTAAAGTAAGGAGTCACTGATGATGTAGTGGTACACACGCCTGCCTTTGGTGCGGGCAGCGCGGGATCGATTCCCGCTCAGTGACAGTGTCGATATCTGCCCTGCGACTGACTGGCGACCAGTTCGGGGTGTAGTCCGCCTTTCGCCCGTCGCGAGCTGGGATAGGCTCCAGCTTTCCCGCAACCCTTGCGAGGACAAGCGGCTTGGATAATGACATGACATTTTCTAAAGTATCATGGAAGTTGACAGAGATGATTTACCTTCGCAGGCCACATAAAACCACATTGTGGGCCGGATCTGGTCCCCCAGGCCTTGAGTTTAGCACCTGCAATATGGAGTACGTCTACCTTTGTACGTGTACTGTATATCCAGCGTATGTACTCAAGCCAGTGATTTTTCATTTCATTTTTACACTGTTTAACATGCTGGCCTTAGATAAACCACCTCCATTTTGCCCATCTTCTCCAGTTATTGATGAGAAAATGAAGAAAACGTTCTTTTTTTTCTTCTTCTTCTTTTTTCCCCCTCCCGCCCCCTTCCTTGCCTCCCGCCAATATTGAGCACAATGAAGCGCTCAGCTGGGCGCTTTAGCAGCGGCGCACCGCGCCGCTAACAAGCAGTTGAGGGAACTCTGGCTGATAAAGCGGAGGGGAAATCAACAGTTTGATTTGCAAAACGCCGCGCCATTACGGGAAGAAAAGAGGAGGACGAGGAGGGCGAGGAGGACGGGGAGGGCGACGCCGGGAGCAGGAAGAGTGTCGATATCGCAGCTCCAATTACGGCCTTCTAAATGGGGGCCCGGTGTCGGCGGGAATGAGAAGCTCCATCCATCTGTCCCGACAGCCGCACTCCTTAGCCCGTCACTCCCGCCCGCCGCCGCAATCTGTACGTTTCAACTTGGCCCCGCAAATTGATAATCCGATTGTGCCGTAACCCGGTTAGCCGTTAGACGGAGGAGAGGGAGGCGGGAGCGCGGGCGGAAAAAGAAGAGGAGGAGGATGAAGCGCGTCCGCCTTCCGGGAAATCCCGCTTGATCGATCATCGAGGAAATTCACAATCAATTATCTGCGACGGAGGAAGCCCGGAAAAGACGACACAATTTGTTGTGTGAGTGGCTCGGAGTGAAGCGATTCGCTCCGACGACAATACGATGCCATTCGCTGCTCTTATGTCACGATGCTATTCACGATTCGCTAAATTATGATGCGACGCTTTACTCTCGTCGCACCTAATATAATACAACACGGCGCAATAAGATGCACTCCAATCGCGATATGAAAAACATACGATAAGATGCAAACCGTATTATTCACTCCCGATACAAAAATTACAATATGACATGATTTTCGCTGTATTAAAAATATTTTACATATCTCTCCAATTTTGCTACAAAGGGATTCGCCGCAGTCACGTTGCAGTTCATTTCAATGACAAAATAATACAGCACAACGCATTTGACTCCAATTATGACAGGATTCGATGTCATTGATTCCAAATAGCTTAGCATGATGCAATATCTCACTTCAATTACAAAATTATTCTGTCAAATTATTAATTCAGAATTCATGACGATAAGGTACGACGCTATTCACTCCGTTGACAATACAATATGATTCACTGACAAAAATGTACAATACGATTTACTCCAACAATGATACGATTCACAAACAATACAACTAACTTGTTACATTGGAATTCACTCCAATTACAATCCGATTAACTCCAAATATAATATGATTCACTACAGCAGATGTGATTTTTCCGTTAACAGGTGGAATTCTGTCTTTTTAAATTGCATGATTTAATAATTGCATTTTTCTGCAATATTCCGACCGTAACCACTGATCTAAAAAAAAACAAAAAAAAGACTTGATGGCTCATTGGCCACCAAAACTGAAGTCGCCATCCGCCATCTTGATACTCCCAAAAGAACCCTGCCGACCTGTGCGTTAATCGCCATTTTCGTGGTGGTGAGAAAAAAATTCCACAGGTAAGTTAGAAAGATTTACTTTGACACTGCTAAAGTTTGTTTACCAAGGGTTTTTTAATTTTCTCACGAGTTTAATTCACTCGAACAAAGTTTTGTTCACGGTTGTTGCTGTTCACTGTTCACTCTCTGCTTCACCTTCATAGCCCGACGATTTTTCGCAAAAAGCGATGTAAATATTTTCTCAAACTTCATCAGTGAACAAGCAAGAAAACAAATTTTTTGGGTGAATTTTTTGGATGAATTTCATAGTACAGAACTCTGCAAATTGAATTTGATTTTCAAATGCGAGGAAACAAGTTTAAAATTTCTGTCTGAAATAGGACGTCGCAGAGCCAACAAATGTTTGGTATCTATTTTCCCATTGTGAGTCCTTATTTCCAAAAATATATCCGACTGATTGAGTTAAAAATTTAATGTTTTTGTGACCAAAAATGCTTACTTTTTTGTTTGTTTTTGCTTACTGTTATGATGATAATGCTTCACAGCGTATTTTGGGAAAAGTTAACATGTCAAGGAAATCATCAGGTTTCTGGGTAGTCAAGGTGTTTTATGTCTTTCATTTGCCCTTAGCCTTTTTTGGCTTACCAAATCGAATTAAAAATCCTTCATGTTACCAGAACTGAAGAAATTGTCAAGCTCACACGACTAGTTCAAGCAAGTTCAACCAATCGACATACCCCGAGATGTGTATGCGCTATCCAGTCTGTTATTTACTGATAACGACACATGACGTTAATAATTGTCAAATTCATGCATTTCAATCATTTGCTAAAACAAGAAATTAAAACGTTTTTGAATGGATACGATATACACGCTATGAAAGCATGCTTGCGTGCCATGACGCAAATCTGAATTCAATTTAGTAGTTGAATTTGTAATTTTTTGGGGTAAAGGTATGCACCTAAATATTGAACGATCATATTGTGTACATTTTGAAAACAGAATAGCATTTATTTGATAGATGTACCAGATATATTTCATTCATAATACTGTTTATAAAACGTGCACGTTAAAATTGGTGAACATCCTTTGATCCTCCCCCCCCGGTTATTTTTCACTCTTTATCACGTCTGCTACAGCTACTATACAATATGGTGCAATGCAATGGGTTATTTTCACTGACGTTAATTTTTTTTTGCTGAATTACCCGCACGCCACTGCGTGCCGCCATTTAACCTCTCTACCTAACGCCTACCAATGTGGAAGTCTCTGGAATGCTCTCCATTACTGTTTGTATTTTTGTGTTTCACGGCCGTCTCGGGACTCAAGTACAGAAGAGAGGACTTGCTAACTATCAGAGAGCCTTCGTCTGACTTTTTTTTTCGACAACTCTCGCCGATTCACTGAAGCTTTTTCCAGAGTTGCTAGTCGGCGCACTCTTCAAAGCCTCGCGATCCGCGACACAAGTCCGGCTGCGTAAGCGGGGACATCGTCTAACGAAGGGGTCACCGACGCGGTGCCCGCGGGCGAATGGTAGCCCGCGAGGACCATATAAGGCGCCCGCGAGGTATGTTCTAAAAATATAATATCCCACAAATTATTACTATTATTTATGCTTTAAATTTTGAATCTGATTTGCTTACGTGAATTAAAATTTTAAAATACCTTTAAATGTCATTTACAACAATAAATTAAAACAAGAATATTTCATGTACGTGTCATGAACTGAGTCTGAAATTTGCCGCAAACAGGTCACGTAGCCCTTCATACGATCGGTGCTCACGAAGTAGCCCTCATCCTCAAAAAGGTTGCCAAGCCCTGGTCTAACGCTTCCAACGAAAGACTTTGGACGTTCTGCGGCTCTGTGCTTCACGGAGACTTGGATTTGTGGACGGTTATCCGACGCTGCTATCCCGCTACCCGGTCTCAACCTCCATCGTGCTGATGTGTCGCCGAGCGAAGCTAGCAAGCTTAATCGATCCTCCTTTCAGAAGGCCAACATTACAGTTAAGATTGTTTTTTTTTCTTTGTCACTTGTAAGATTTGAGAATTCTGTAAAATACTGGATTTGTTTATTCTTTCGTCTTTCTGGCATTGTCATCAAATTTTAAATAATAATAATAATAATTTCGCTTTGTTTGTAGTGAACTAATATACAGGTTTTACTTTTTGAAAAACTAGGGGAATAAATTGAGTTATTTTTGAAAAAATAATATTCCACTGCCTGTTGTTTTCCGTGTTAGCATACAGGTAAGTACTCCCCCGCCGTGATTTCTGTCACGTAGAGTAAAAGATCAAGGGCACAATATTGCGCCCCCATGACGTGTGTATGCCAGGTAACCTCGTAGTCAGTCTGGGCTTGATGCACTGTCGGTCGCGTCTTCAATAAATGCAGTTAGAAGCATAATTTCGTCCACCTTGCCTATGTGTGAGTAACGTAGCTCAGGGGTCGAAAATGGCCGCCGTTCAAGGCAACCCAACAGATGAAAACGACCCATTCACTCCAATTAACATACGTTCACTTAATTACAGTTCAATATGATGCAATTCATTCTGATTTTACAATATGATACCATGATTCATCGCAATGACAAAGTCGCGTAAGATACGATATAAAGCAATTCATGCGTTTAAATGATTCACTCCAACTCCTATGATTCATTCTAATTGTAATCTGATAAGAAGAGATTCACTCCAAATAAGACAAGATTTCAAGCGCCGTTCACTTCAATTCAATCCCATTCACTCAAATTTCGTATTGATTCCATGACAATACGATTCGGTATAATGCGATTGGCTTTGCGGCGGGAAAAGGTTTGCCGTAAGTTCACTCGCAATCGAAAGCCTTCGAAATGTACCTTTTTGTACATAGATTTGTTGTGATAGTTGAGGAAACTCAATAGCTGTGCAGCTAGCAAAGGTTAATTTGGAGACCGAGGACAAACAGCGGCTCCTCGGAGCGCGTGCTCTCCGCTAGATATAATATTTCACTCCGCTGCAGTTTTGATCTTTATGGATCTTTTGAAGTGGCGCAGGTAGCGAGCGGCGTTCACGCGCGAAAGCGCCGCGGAGCTCGCCAAGACGATCGTTGGCCAAGCGCGATGGGGGCCGGCGATCCTTCGCCAGGCTCCGTATTGATCCCGGAGCCCTTCTCCGAGCCCGGAGCAGATGAATGGGGCAGCGCAAACGTAATTGAGTCTTTACGGAGCGCACGTGGAGACGGCAGAGGTGGAATGGCTTTCAGATTGTCAATCTGCTCCTCCATTACACTTCGGTGTGTATGTTTGCCACCGGGCCCGCGTGCATCAAATCTGTTTTTGTGCTGAGAGGAGCTCTGATGACGAGCCGGATTCAGTGGCTTGAGTTTAGCTGGGGAGGGCCGGGGGGGGGGGTCATTTGAATGGCTGCTGCTGCTGAGTCTTCAGGTTTTCATACATTGACGGCAACACTAAAGGTCCTCTGTCATCAAATGCATGATTTTTAGTATGTTATTAATGAAAAAACAACAGCCGGTATGGACCCAGCTGGTTTTATACCACAAAACATGATTTTGACACATATGGCTTTTTGTAACTCTCGCCATGAAAATCCTCTTGAAAGATTTATTTTTGAGAGGAAGCAGGAAGTGATGTACAGGGCAGTAACGATCTCGTCAATTTATGCTAGTTTTACCTGCTGGAAGGTAGCTCGTTGTTCCTTTGTGTTAGCCAAAATGCCGGCTTGTATTGCTGGATATTGCTCGAACACTCGGGAGGATGGATTCGCTCTTCATACTTTTCCAAAAGATCCTGTTCATCTTGAAAAATGTATTGCACAGGTGCAAAGGACGAGGACTTTGTGGGTTCCAAATGACAGGTAGGCTATGACTCTCGGCTGGCTTGGGAACGCCTCGGGATCCCTCCGGAAGAGCTGGAAGTAGTGGCTGGGGAAAGGGAATTCTGGGTATCCCTGCTGAAGCTACTTCCCCCATGACCTGACCCGGAAAAGCGATAGATAATGGATGGATGTATGACTTGGGACAAATTTCCTATTCCTTGACGAGCTTCTCACAATTTTTTGCCCATTCCTCCTGATAGAACTGGTGGAACTTGGCCAAGTTTGGAGGCCACCTTGGTTGTGCATTCCTTTTCAGGTCTGCTCATACATTTTCAATAGAATTGAGAGATCAGAGGTTTGCGATCATGGCCACAACAATTATAGTTATCTTTTAGCTACTTTGGAACCAGACTGGCTACATTCTGGTTATGGTCATCCACCATTTGGAAGTCTCAAATGCACGTCTCAAATGCAAGTCCCTTGAGCTAGTTTCTGTAGCCAGGGATTGGATCGCCAAGGTCTTCGGCTTTGGCCAGCTCACATCGCACCATACCCCTATGGCCCCTCTTACAGGTGGTGAGCCCATGGGAAGGGGGGCCCATGTTACCCTTTCGAGGTGTGCCCGGCCGAGCCCCATGGGTGCAGGATCGCCTTCAAGCCCCACCTCCAGGCCTGGCTCCAGAGGGGTGCCCGGGTGACCCACATCCGGGCAAGGGAAACCAAGATCCTGGGGCATCTCATTTAGATGCCTCCTGGACGCCTCCCTGGTGAGGTATTCCGGGCATGTCCCACCAGAAAGAGATGCCGGGGACAACCCAGGACACACTAGAAGGACTTAGTCTCTCCACTGGCTTGGGAACACCTCGGGATCCCTCCGGAAGAGCTGGAAGAAGTGGCTTCGGAAAGGGAAGTGTTAGATTTATTATTTTTCGTGCATTTGTTTACATCATCCTTGCCCGGCGAGTGGCTGTGTGACCCGAAGTGTGACCCAGCAACATCTCGGGTGTTGATGCACCCCCTTGCTGACTTCAAAGCAGATACTCCTCAAATACCATTGTTGTAAATGTTTATCTTAGTATTTGTCTTTGTGTTGGTATTGCTATCTGTTCCTCCATTTGTTTTTTGATCTTGTGACCCTTTGTTTTGAGAAACTAATAAAAAGGGGGACAGTGGTAAGGCTGACTCAAAGCGGGTGTTGGCGTTGTCGCTGGTCAGTCAAACCCGTTTCTCTTCTAGAGCTAAATTGAAGACCTCTCTTGTCCCCTCATTTGCATAATTCATCCAGCGGTTGGGTTTAAACCTAACAGGAAGTCTGGGTATCCCTGCTGAAGCTACTTCCCCCGTGAACCGACCCGGAAAAGTAGTAGAAAATGGAAGGGTGGATATAAAGCCAAGTGTTAAGTTCTTGGCAGAAGCTTTGAGCCGTCGCTTCAGTAGTTCCACAACATGGTCAATTTTGCGAAGAACATCAGTCCCGATCCCATATTTCAAAGTTGGGACGGTGTTCTCATGCTCGAAAATTTCCTCTTTTTCCCCAAAAAGTAGTGGTGTTCACTATAGTCAGTTTTTTTTTTTTTTTTTTTTTTTCGGCAGACCACAGCATGTTCCAAAAATGGAGGCGTTTATCCCTGTGTGCATTTGCAAACTGTCGTCTGGTGTTTTGATGTTTCTCTTGGAGCAATGGCTCATTCCCACGGCGTTAATACTTCCATATACAGTAATTGAACAGGTGAACGTAGTACATTCCGGTATTTGGAAATTGCACCCTGGGATGGAAAAAAAAATATCTTGTGCAAGTGTACAATTCTCTTTTCAGGTTTTGTGCGTGTGTGTGTTTTCCTGGCAGGATGCCGCCATCTCATAACGAAGTGAGTAGAATGGAAGAACACAGTGTAGCTTGTAAAAGTAAAAAGTTCATCAAAACGTCCCAGCATGCTCCGCTGTGACCACCGCGTAGCTCAGGTGAATTAGTCACGCAACGGCGAGGACCCCATGAATATGGATGGGCCGGCCGCGGTGACACCTCTGCACCCGTGCCTGCTTTTGCTTTTCCTTAGCCGGTATCAAACCGGGGATCTCGTTCTCCAGCTGCGACAAATCTACACGGCGTAAACAGCATCTGTGCGTACGTGTGCTTGCGCTCTATTTTCGTCTTTATGTTTGTGTGCTCATTTTTTGGATTGGGCGAGTGTGTCTGGGTTTGTTTTGTGAATTTGTGTGTTTTTGTGGGGGGGGTTCTTTATATATGTATATACTGTACGTGGGGTTTTTGTTGGTTGGGTGGATGGTTGGTTTCATTTGTGTGTTGTTTTTTTGCATACATGTGTCATGAGCAAGCCTGGATGTGATTAGACCATGTATTTAAAGTGCCACTGTCATGAAATGCATGATTTTTATTATGTTATTAATGAAAAAACGGCAGCCGACATGGACCCATGTGTTTTTTTTTTCACCACAAAACATGATTTTGACATATACGGCTTTTTGTAACTCCCGCCATGAAAATCATCTCGAGGGATTTGATTTCGAGAAGAAACAGGAAGTGACGTACATGGCAGGACCGCCCTGAAGTGGACTCGTTCGTTTCTATTAGTTTTACCTCTGGGAAGGTAGCTCGTTGTTCCTTTGTGTTAGCCAAAATGCCGGCTCGTTGCATTGCTAGACATTGCTCAAACACTCGGGAGGATGGATTTACGCTTCATAAGTCTCCAAGAGACCCGGTTCGTCGTGAAAAATGGATTGCACGGGTACAAAGGATGAGAGCTTCATGGGTTCCAAATGACAGGTAGGTGTGTATACAGCGACTAAAAAAAAAAAAAAAAAAATAGTTGGGGAGGGGTGCGTAATCCATAAATCTGCGTTGCTAAATGTGTCGATGTGCGCATCGGAAGGCTTCTGTGCAGCGGCCGCTGAAGGACGAGCTCCACAGGCTTTGTGGATCGCCACCGGACTTGTCGACAAGGCCGAGCCAGCTAGCTCGGCCTTCCCCGCCTTGTTGACAAGGCCGAGCTGGCCGCGGGCTTGTTGACAAGGCCGAGCTGGTTGAGGCCTTATTGACAAGGGCGAGCCTTCTGCCGGCCGGGGTGGCTCGTCGCCGCGTTCGCTCATCTCCACCGCAGAACTGGGCTTTTGTCACCGCCGCGCGGAGGTAGATAGGGCGGGGAGGTGGTTTGGCCGTGATCGCATATAATCTGAATATGGCTCGAAACGATAGGGTAATATTACCTCGGACACTTCACTCGGTTGTGTGATGTTCTCTTCTTCGAAAAGAGCTTCCGTGTCTGAAGGGGCATGTCCTACAGTAGGGGCCACAGCGCGTTTTCAATGGCGAATGTCCGAGTGTGACGTTTCCTGATGACGTTGCAGCCAATATGGCGACCACTTGGATGTCGAATGAGACTTCCGCAACTTTGCCATGGATGACGGACTCTCCGCTCATTTATTTTTTTTTTGTCTAGGCATTGAAGTGAATAATCATAGCTATTTTTCATTTCGATATCTAGTTTAGAATGTTTATAGGGATGACACTAGACCTTTAAGTTGGAGTTTTGTCACTGGCATTTGCCAGTTTGTTGCGTTGCCTTTACTGCATGTTGGATTCTCCGCTACTGTGAATAAGTTGCAAGTTGAGTGTTGAGCTTTCCTTGTCACAGCGAGTCTGTGCCCTGTTGTTTATCCACGTCTCGTAAAGTCTTAGTTTGTGTCATAGTGATCGGACCTCGTTTCACGTTTCTGGATCCTGCCTTTAGTTTGCGGTTTTTGTGCCTCAGCCTTGTCGGACTGCTGTATGATCCTGTTTCTGGAATAAAACTACTCCGAAGACTATGCCATTGTCTGGATGTCCTGCGTTTGGGTCCGCCCCAGTACCGCTGGTACTCGACAACATGAATGATTGTTTGTTTGTTTGATATTTGTGTGTGTGTTTTTGCCATTTTTTTTTCGTCTATGTTTTCTGCGCCTGTTTCGGTATTAGGCAGCACGGTTGCTCGGCTGGAAAGCGTTGGCCTCTCAGTTCTGAGGTCGAGGGTTGGATCCCGGCTGCGCCTGTGTGGAGTTTGGATGTTCTCCCCGTGCCTGCTTGGGTTTTCTCCGGACACTCCGGTTTCTTCCCACATCCCAAAAACATGCGACATTAATTGGAAACTCTGAATTGCCCCTAGGTGTGATTGTGAGTGCGGCTGTTGGTCTCAATGTGCCCTGCGATTGGCTGGGAACCAGTTCAGGGTGTACCCGCCCTCTTGCCCATTGACAGCTGGGATAGGCTCTTGCACTCCCCGTAATCCACGTGAGGATAAGCAGCTAAGAAAATGGATGGATGTTTAGGTATTTGTGTTTTTGTATTTTCTTTCATTTTTGTGCATTTGCATGTTTGTGTGTCACTCAGTCAGTCCGTCAGTCATTCGGTAAATGGTTGAGTTACTTAGTTGTGAGTGAGTGAGTGAGTGAGTGAGTGATTGAATTGATGTGTGCGAGCAAGGGAGTGACTGAATATGTGCTTGAGTGAGTTACTTGATGAGTTGCTCAGTAGTGGGTGAACGAGTGAGTGCGCTTACGAGCAAGCGTATATACGTTTCCGCTGACGTAGCAGAATTCAGTCATTTTCGTTCCCAGCCGGTCATCAGGAGTGGAATATCCTGTAATATGTGACAAACGGCATGAGAGGAGACGAGAAAAGCCACTCTGTGGAGGGACCGTGCCTGGCTCCCACGCCCAGACTTCACCTAATATGTGTCGCCGTCGCCATGGCGATGTCGGGGACTCGGGGGAGGATTAATGGCCGTCGGATGGCGAGGCATCTGCAGCTCGCTACGCCGCCAACTGCTCCTTTTCACGTGACGAAAAAGACCCTCTTGGAGCCCGACGCGTGCTTTTGTGATTTTGCGTTTATGTTTCACACGTCCCAAGCTGCTTTTCATGTGCATTATCTACCTAATCATCACAAAATCTGGATGTTTGCAAAAACAAATAAGGTGTTTCGTCACAGGAGGCAGACTAACATCTTTCCAATACCAAATTCTTTACTTTCATATCAACTTTTGTTTACACAAAAGTTTGTTACAATTTGCATATATGAGGGGTAAAGGATAGGACAGTGTTCAGTAATGAGTAGCGTTAAGTGAGTTACATTTTGACGCAAACTCCTTGAAAGTTCAGTTCACAACCATCCTTCCATTTTGTCAGCCGCTTATCCTCACGAGGGTCGCGGTGAGTGCTGGAGCCTATCCCCTATAAGAGATTTTTTTTTAATTGGCAGGTCAAGGTTATTCTCTTCCCAGCTGAGGAACTCGACGATTGGACAGACTTTATGTTTGTGATCGCTGAGTAGAGTTCTCCGTTCTTGCTCCGTTTTCTTAGCCACTTATCCTCACAAGGATAGTGCTGGAGCCTATGCCAGCTGTCAACGGGCAGGAGGCGGGGTACACCCTGAACTGGTTTGGCAGCCAATCGCAGGGCACATCGAGACAAATAGTCGCACTTACAATCACACCTATGGGTTGGCAGTGCGGCTGCCGTTCTGCGTCCGCGGCCCCGCCGCCACCAAACATCCAAAACGCTGTAACCTGTTTTCTGCACCTTCGTCCACCGTTGTCCTTATGTCAGTTCTTGCGACATTTTTTTTTCGCCATTTGCTGAACTGCAGGTCAGATCCGCACCCCGTAAACGTCCATATTGCACTCACGTGGATATATATCCAATTTATAGCCGTATATGAACGCGGCTTGGGTCGGATATCCCAAAAAATTCAACTGCTCACATTGACATGGAAAAATCATCCATCCATCCACTTTGTTAGCTGCTTATCCTGATGAGGGTCGCGGGAGTGCTGGAGCCTATCCCAGCTGTCAACGGGCAGGAAGCGGGGTATAACCTGAACTGGTTGCCAGCCAATCGCAGGGCACATAGACAGAGTCAATCGTCGCACTCACAATCACACCTTGAGGCAATTTAGAGTGTCCAATTAATAGGGTTAGGGTATATTTTTGTGACGTGGGAGTTCTCGTCTCCTCTCATGCCGTTTGTGACATATTACAATATATTTCACTCCTGATGACCAGCTGGGGACGAAAATGACTGAATTCTGCTACGTCTGTGGAAACGTACGTACGCTTGCTTGTAAGCGCACTCACTCGTTCACCCACTGCTGAGCAATTCATCAAGTAACTCACTCAAGGACATAGTCACAACTCACTCACTCACTCCCATGCTCACACCCATCAATTCACTCACTCACTGACACACTCACTCACTGACTGACTCACTCACTCCCTTGCTCACACACATCAATTCACTCACTTACTCACTGACTCACTCACTCACCGACAGACTCACTGACTGACTGACTCACTCACTCACTCCCTTGCTCACACATCAATTCACTGACAGACTCACTCACACCCTAACCCTGAGCAATTCATCAAGTAACTCACTCAAGGACATAGTCACAACTCACTCATTCACTCCTTTCCTCACACACATCATTCACTCACTCACTGACACACTCACTCACTGACTGACTCACTCACTCCCTTGCTCACACACATCAATTCACTCACTTACTCACTGACTCACTCACTCACCGACAGACTCACTGACTGACTGACTCACTCACTCACTCCCTTGCTCACACATCAATTCACTGACAGACTCACTCACACCCTAACCCTGAGCAATTCATCAAGTAACTCACTCAAGGACATAGTCACAACTCACTCATTCACTCCTTTCCTCACACACATCATTTCACTCACTCACTCACTGACTGACTGACTCACTCACTGACTCACTCACTCCCTTGCTCACACACATCAATTCACTCAGTTACTCACTGACTCACTCACTC
Organism: Syngnathoides biaculeatus; assembly: GCF_019802595.1. Lineage (NCBI taxonomy): Eukaryota > Metazoa > Chordata > Actinopteri > Syngnathiformes > Syngnathidae > Syngnathoides > Syngnathoides biaculeatus. The sequence continues at coordinate 17,676,781 of NC_084650.1, read as the reverse complement.
ACCGACAGACTCACTGACTGACTGACTCACTCACTCACTCCCTTGCTCACACATCAATTCACTGACAGACTCACTCACACCCTTACTGACTGACTGACTCACTCACTCACTCACTCCCTTGCTCACACATCAATTCACTCACTGACAGACTCACTCACTCACTCACTCACTCACAACTAAGTAACTCAACCATTTACCGAATGACTCACGGGTTGATTGACACACAGACATCCAAATGCACAAAAATGAAAGCAAACACAAATACACATCCATCCATCCATTTTCCTAGCCGCTTATCCTCACGAGGATCCCGGGGAGTGCTGGAGCCTATCCCAGCTGTCAATGGGCAGGAGGCGGGGTACACCCTGAAGTGGTTGCAGTGCACATAAAGACAGATGTACACACAATCACACCTATGGGCAATTTAGAGTATCCAATCAATGTTGCATGTTTTGGGACGTGGGAGGAAACCGGAGTGCCCGGGGAGAAACCCACGCAGGCACGGGTAGAACGTGCAAACTCCACACAGGCCGGTCCGGGATTGAACCCGGGACCTAAGAACTGTGAGGCCCAACATTTTCCAGCTGATCCACCACGGCCAGTTCACAGCCATTTTCCAGAAATTCCCCGATCAGATTGTGTTGGGGTTACTCTCTAACGGGTTTTTATTTTTCTGGTGTGAGTGAGTGATTGATTTGTTGGTTAGTTGATGGATTAAGTGATCGAGCGATTGATTGAGTTCAGGTCGGAGTTATTCTGTAAGTCTTTAAGGCCCAGTATTGCGGTTCGGGTTTGGTTTACTGTACTGTCTCTGTTTCTTGCTTCTTCTCTCCCCGCTGTGAATTCAAACGTCTTAATAACAAAAAGGCGCTGGCACGCATCCGAGTGTGAAGAAAAGTCATAAGTGTCTTCGTTCCGCTGTAGAAAAGGGAGGTGAACGTGTGAAAAAGAACACACGCTACCAACATTTTTGCAGCAGCAATCCTTGACAAGCTAAAGCCTGAAGGACGTCACACGTTTGCCTTCCGGGCCGCGACCTCGACCCGGACGGGGCCCACGAGTCCGCCTGACAAGGCGAGGTCAGCGACCTGGACCGCCTGCGAGTCATCAAACTTTGAGGCGGGAGAAAAGTCCAGGCTTTGGCGAGTCGCCCTTATGTCCGAGTTCAGGGGAAGTGACGCAGAAAAAAAATCATAAACTTCTTTTGGACTTCATTGTGTCTGGTTACAAAAAAAGATGATGTCATCTAGTTGAAATTGTACAAACAGAAAGGAAAGTTTTTATTCGGATTTTGTGTCACTTCGGTGGCTGGGGTGGATTCAGGCTGGAGTCCGACAACACTCACATCTGAAAAACATTATGAACGGTTAACATATTAAAAAAAAAATTCACATGAGCACAAGAATTAATAATTGAAATTTTGGCCCAGTAGAATATATTTAGGGTCAGCTGATAAGGTAAGAGTTTGAGTTAGAGTTAGTAGTTTGGGAGTTCCGTGTCAGGATTAGAGACAGGTCTTGGTGTTGGGATTAAGGTTCATTATTGTTCAATTGAGGTTTTAGACTCCAGCACACCCCGTGACCCTTTTGAGGGTAAGCGGTAAAGAAAATGGATGGATGTTGTTCAAGTGAGGCGTTAGACTCCTGGGAACATTTGTAGTTGGCAACTGAAACCCAACCGTTTACTGCCATTGACGTATATATTCGTCAAGTGCGTATTTAAACAGTATGTGTGGATGAGGGTCTCGTCCAGCGAGTTCATCTATTCATCATCCATTCATCCTTCTATCCTCACTAGGGTCTATCCCAGTTGACTCGGAGTGAGAGGCAGGTGCATCCTGAACTGGACGCCAGCCAGTTGCAGGCATATGTAGACAAAAATTCACTTACATTCACACTTATGGGGAATGTAAAGTCTTCAATAAACTTACCATATACGATTTTGGAATGTTGAAGGAAACCGGAGTAAAACCCATGCAGGCACGGCGATAACATGCAAACTCCACGAAGCGGAGGCTGGATTTGAACCCTCAGAATTGTGAGGCAGTTGCGCTAACCAGTTGCCCACTGTGACACCAGCTTGTAAACCAGTGTAATGAAAAACCGATTCCAGTACATGGTGGCGTTCCGTTGCTTTGGATTTGAGATTAAACCAGGCAACTTTTAAGAACATCACATTCCAACTGCGTTTATGTTTATATATTTGGGGTTAGTCGTATATCTCTAAGGGCGGCACGGTGACGCAGCTGGAAAGCGTTGGCTTCACAGTTCTGAGGTCCTGGGTTCGATACCGGACCTGCCTGTGTGGAGTTTGCATGTTCATCCCGCATCCCAAAAACATGCAACATTAATTGGATACTCTAAATTGCCCCTAGGTGTGATTGTGAGCGCGGCTGTTTGTCTCTACGTGCCCTGCGATTGGCTGGTGGACCCTCTGCCACCTGCCCGTTGACAGCTGGGATAGGCTCCAGCACTCCCCGTGGCCCTTTTGAGGATAAGCGGCAAAGAAAATACATAGATATTGTTCAAGTGAGGCATTAGATTCTGTGAACATTTATAGTTAGCAACTGGAACCCAACCGTTTACTGCCATTGACGTATATATTCGTCAAGTGGGTATTTCAACAGTATGTATGTATGGTTGAGGGTCTTGTCCAGCTATTTCATTGATTCATCATCCATTCATCCATCTATCCTCACTAGGGGCTATCCCAGTTGACTCAGTGAGAGGCAGGTGCATCCTGAACTAGTCGTTAGAGGAGACGAGAACTCCCACATCCCAAAAACATGCAGCAATAATTGGACACTCTAAATTGCCCCAAGGTGTGATTGTAAGTGCGGTTGTTTGTCTCCGTGTGCCCTGCTATTGGCTGGCAAACCAGTTCAGAGTGTACCCCACTTCCTGCCCGTTGACAGCTGGGATGGGCTCCAGCACTCCCGCAACCTTCATGAGGATAAGCAGCTAACAAAGTGGACGGATGGATGGATTTTTGCATGACAATGTGAGCAGTTGAATTCTTTTCATATCCGACCCAAGCCTCGTTCAAATGCGGCTATAAATCGGATATGTATCCGACGTGAGTGCAATATGGACGCTTACGGGGTGCGGATCTGACCTGCAGTTCGGCAAGTGGCGAAAAAAATGTTGCAAAAACTGACATAACGAAGGTGTAGAAAACAGGTTATAGAGTTTTGGATGTTTGGTGGCGGCGGGGCCGCGGACGCAGAATGGCAGCCGCACTTCCAACCCATAGGTGTGATTGTGGATGCAACTGTTGTTTGTCTCTACATGCCCTGAGATTGGCTGGCAACCAGTCCAGGGTGTACTCTGCCTCCTGCCCGTTGACAGCTGGGAGAGGCTCCAGCACTCCCCGCGACCCTCGTGAGGATAAGCGGCTAAGAAAATGGATGGATGGATGTATATCTGTAAAATCAATGAAAATCACAATTACAATCGCATTTAGTGGTCAAGTATGTTAAAAATATATCTGGTAGTTGTAACTACTCGAGTACTACCGCAAATAAACAAGCCGATATCTCAAAATATGCATTTGGGGCTTAAAACGCACAAGTACAAAGAGTTATTAAGCAACGTCAGAGTGGCAATACTGATCCAAAGACGAGCAGTTGAAAGCATCCAGTAGTGAGGTAATAATACTGATCGGCGAGAGATAAACAAAATGATTAATCTGCCAGCAAAAGCATTTCTCGTCTTGATTTTGTTCCGCTTGACTGGTCGTAGCACAAAAAGCTCATTTTTTTCCCCCCCTCTTTCGTTACGTCAGCGACTGGCGTTATTGGTGATTGTGTTCTACCTGCAAAGAAAGGAAAGCGGGAGAATGATTTTTTTTGGGCGGGGGCGGGGGGGGGGGGGGGGGGGTTCTTTTTGGGGTAGGATTGATGCTTATCTTGTTGCCGGACGTGATATTTTGTGGCGGTTTGAAAAGATCAGTCAAAATGAAAACATTTCATGTGCCTTGATTGCATGCGAGGGAAACACACGAGCATCGTTTTAGACGTGTTGAGCATGACGCAGCAGCCACACGCACACACGCAAAAAAAAAAAAAAAAATAGAAGAGGTCTTCCTTCCCACGCAGGCCTGTTTTTTTTTTTTTTTTTTTTTTTCTTTATGGTAGTCGGTCCCGCGGTCTCGTTATGTTCCGGTCGTGCGGGTCGCCGCGTCGCTCGCTATCTCGGATGGCAGCGGCGTGACCTCTGGCTCTCATCCGGCTCTCATCTCCGTCACACCTGCCCGCGCTCGGGCCGGGACGCACTCGGCGGGATCACGGCGCCCCCTGGAGGCCGACCTCCCCCTTCCCTCCACTTCTTCTTCTTCTGCATCAGCGGGGCACCTCATGCATATTTCATCAGGTTTAACTCCACTTAAAATATGCATTCTAATTGGGCCTAAGTGGCGCCGCTCGGCTCCCTAAGTAGCTCCTCCGCTCGTCCTCCTCCTGACGGACACGTTTGGCGTCGGCCCGCGTTCTCCCGCTGGCTGTCTCATCTCCTCTCCTTTTCCTCTCCCCTTCGCTTCCTCTTCTTCACAGATTTGACGGTGTTCATCATTTCAGATTGATTTGTTGTTACATTTTTGGGATTTTTTTTTCTTTTTTTTTGCCCAAGAGGAAGGAAACGGTGCGCCGCTCTCGTTTGCCCGCCTCGATGGCGTTGATAGATTAGCGTTTGGATTCAAGCGTTAACGAGGTTGAAATGACACCAAAAAAAAAAAAATGAAGATGAATTTGATGTGGAAAATGCCATTTTTAATGTGGCTGCGTTTGCAATGAAAATAAATAGTGAATCCCAACTTTTGTAATGAACATTTAACTGCATTCGGTAGAGATGTTTATTTTTCTTCATAAAGAATATTAATAATGTTTGTCAGTGTTTTTAATATGTGTTTGTGTGTTTTGTACTCTGTGTGTGTATTGTACCCTGGTAACGTGTGTTTGTACATGAAGCATATATGCGTGTACGCACGTGTATTTGTGAGCGTGTAATAACAAATATGATTTTGTTCTTCATTTGTGGGTGGGGGAGTTCGCGTATTACGAACGTGTGTGTTTGTGTATTTGTGTTTATGTAATTTGTAACTGTGCATGTGAATCAGTGCAGGTTTGTGTGTTGTGCATCATTTTCAGTGTGTATGTTTGTGCGATTTTTGCATAATTGTGCGTGTGCATACAACTGTTCGTGTAACTTTACAGGTCCTTAACTTTGAATTAGTACTGTAAATGTTGGTATGTATACTGAATATATTCATGTACACTGTATGTATAAATTTTTTCAACGACATACAAGCATGGTGGCCCGGTGGCACAGCTGTAAAGGTTTGGCCTCACAGTTCTGAGGACCCGTTTTCTCCGGGCACTCCGGTTTCCTCTGACATCCCAAAAATATGCGACATTAATTGGTTACTCTAAATTGCCCCTTGGTGCGATTGTGAGTGCGGCCGTTTGTCTCTTTGTGCCCTGTGATTGGCTGGCGACCAGTTCAAGGTATACCCCGCCTCCTGCCCAATGACAGCTAGGGTAGGATGGATGGATGGATGATGGATGGATGGATGGATGGATGGATGGATGGATGGATGGATGGATGGATGGATGGATGGATGATGGATGGATGGATGGATATGGTAGCCACATATTAATTTAGTGGGGAAAAAAAAGATTGGGTCAGCTTCATGTCAAACACAGGAAGCCCTAGTAAAGGTCCCTGGGGAACTCCAAATTAACAATAATTGGACACTCTAAAATTTCCCATAGATTGTGAGTGCGGCTGTTTGTCTCTATGTGCCCTGCGATTGGCTGGCGACCAGTTCAGGGTGTACCCCGCCTCCTGCCCGACGACAGCTGGAATGGGCTCCAGAATTCCCGTGACCCTTGTGAGGATAAGCGGCTAAGAAAATGGATGGATGGATATATATATGTCTGTGTGTGTGGTGTGTGTGTGTGTGGTACATTAATGTGTATGTTTAACAGTTTAAAAGGTGTTTAAAATAATGCAAAGTGTTTAAAGAGTATGAGTTTAATAGGAGTGTGGGTAAGATTAATAAATCTAGCGAGCTTCATTCAGTTTCAATATATATATATAAATACTCAAAGGGAAAAATTGTACGACTTCATTGGTTTCATCTACTGCGGGGATGGTCCTGGACGTAACCCCTTGCGATAAATGAAGGATTAGCTACTTTGCCTGTGTGTCACTCACACACGCACGCACAAAGACACACACATACACAAACATATGGTGTATGTGATCTTAGCAAGTGCACGACGTACGTGGTGGAGTGTGTCGGGGGCTCAGCGACATGATGGAGCACACGGTGAGGCGGGAGGCTGCGCTTTGTTTCCATGGCGATGGCAGAGCAACTAATAACATGGTGGTGGCAGATAAGGCTGTACACACAAACACACGCAGGAATAGAAGTTGTGCATATGTGTGTGTGTGTGTGAATGATAAATGTCCAATCAATCACTCAGCAAGTAAACATTTTTTTTGTCAACATAAATTAAATGAAAGCTGCAAGCAGCCATGCGCGGGCCCTCACTCTCACTTCTTAGTGTTGAATTTTCAAAATGGTGCTCAAACTTTGACGTTATGCTGTGCCGACGGGAGTTAAACAGTGGAGGCAAAAACGTTTTTTTGCTTGTCTGGATAAGATGCCTGCTTTTATTTCGGACGATTTGGGCACATTTCAACGGAACGGAATTTCTTGTGGTTCTTGACACTTTTTTTAGTCTCTTGCTATTATAAAACTGTCTACCCAATATTGTGTTGACGACTGAAGTCTTTTTTTTTTTTTTTTTTTTTTTTTAATTTGCACAAAAGGTCAACTTGACCTGAAAATGGCATGACGCCTGACTTCCTGTTCAATTTGGTGCACGGTTCTTTGAGATTTATGATAGACGTGTTCAACCAATTTCAAGGCGACGTGAAGCTGCCATAACGGGCATATTGTCCCAATTCACGTGGCAATTCCTGACAAATTTGGAGCCCTGGAAGTATTATTCATCGACTCTCCCCACGATAATCTTTTACCTAATTTGGTGACTTATTTAGGCACGGTGGCGCAGCTGGAAAGCGTTGGCCTCACAATTTTGAGGACCTGGGTTCAATCTCCTCCCTGTGTGGAGTTTGCATGTTCTCCCTGTGCCTTTGTGGGTTTTTGTCTGGGCACTCCGGTTTTCTCCCACATCCCAAAAACATGCAACATTAATTGGACACTCTAAATTGCCCATAGGTGTGATTGTGAGTGCGGCTGTTTGTCTCTATGTGCCCTGCGATTGACTGGCGACCAGTTCAGAGTGTACCCTGCCTCCTGCCCGTTGACAGCTGGGATAGGCTCAGTACTCCCAAAACCTTTGTGAGGATAAGCGGCTAAGAAAATGGATGGGTGGATGGATGGATATGGTATCCACATATTAACTGAGTGGGGAAAAAAAGATTGTCAGCTCCATGTCAAATACAGGAAGCCCTAGTAAAAGTCCCTGAGGAACTCCAAATTAACATTAACTGGCCACTCTAAATTGCCCATAGATGTGATTGTGAGTGCGGCTGTTTGTCTCCATGTGCGGTGTGATTGGCTGGCGACCAGTTCAGGGTGTACCTCACCTCCTGCCCGATGACAGCTGGGATAGGCTCAATACTCCTGAAACCTTTGTGAGAATAAGCGGCTAAGAAAATGGAGGAGGTTACTTTCGGCTTGTCCCTTTCGGGGTCGCCACAGCGTGTCATCTCAGATGAACGCACATATATGTTTGGCACAATTTTTATGCCGGATGCCCTTCCTGACGCAATCTTTCTCAGGGAGTGGAGGCCCCAGTGGGATACGAACCCACAACCCCTGGTTTACCAAACCAGTGCTCTTACCACTGAGCTACGGTGCCTCCAAGTGGCTTAGGAAATGGATGGATATGGTATCTGCATATTAATTGAGTGAAAAAAAAAAAAAAGATTGTGTCAGCTCCATGTCAAACACAGGAAGCCCCAGTAAAGGTCCCTGGGGAACTCCAAATTAACATTAATTGGACACTAAATCGCCCATAGATGTTATTGTGAGTGCGGCTGTTGGTCTACATGTGCCCTGCGATTGGCTGGCGACCAGTTCAGGGCTTACCCTGCATCCTGCCCGTTGACAGCTGGGATCTTCTCCAGCACTCCCGCGACCCTTGTGTGGATGAGCGGCTAAGAAAATGGCTGGTGAGGCCCCAAAATTCGTCACATTGAGCGAGTCTTAGAATTTCCTGATGACATCACTTGTTGCTGAGCAGATTTGTAGAGCATGTTGTTGTTGTAGCCAAGTACGTTCTTCCGTCTCGAGGTCCAGAAAATGAGCCACAAGGGCCAGGGCGCTCCACAGGTGTTCCACCCTCAGCGTAGTCGGTTTTCGAGTACAGTTGAAGAGATTAGACAGACAGATAAGAGTATCGGGGGCGACGTCACACAATGGGCATTTATCAACGATTTTGTTGTCGAGTCGATGCCGATGGTCGCTGAGCATGTGAGTCGCGATAGCGTCGACCTCACGGGCCGCGGAAGTCGTCTTTCGGATTTGGCCAACTGGTGGCGGGTGGCCGCCCGACGATCCCATTGGACGGATCGCTCCGAGGCCGCGCCCGTGGTCCTCTGAGTCAACGGACGGCTGATGAATGTACCACTCAATAGGCGGCCGATCCCGATTTTTTTCCCGATTTACAAATAATTTCTCTGCCATTTTCTTTATGAAAACCAAAATATATTGTAACTGATTCGTGGTACAACATTTCCTTTAATTGCAGTGGGGGAAATTGATTTGAGCTATGAGCGTGGTCGTGGAAGAAATGAAACGCCTAAGTCAAGGGTGTGTGCACTTTTGCTATCCCGACATGCATTAATCCGTGTATGTTCCAAATGTCCTCGTTGGATTACGTGCATTAGAACGACACACACACGACAAGTAAACACACGCGCATTACACCCGCGCGCACATTAGTCGCTCAATGATCCAATTAATCACTTTTTTTTTTTTTGTGCTCGGGGTTAGAATACTGATTTCCCCGGATTTTCTCTTTCCGAGCTGGAAATCCATCCGTCTGTCGGAGGCGTTTCGGCCAGGAGGCTCGGCGCCTCCCGTCGAGCTCGGCGCCATTAAAACTCCAAAGTGTATAGATATATATAAATATATAGATATAGATGTATAAAAAAAAAAAAAAAAAAAAGTGTCGACAGACGGGTTGGAGGGCGGCGCGGCGGGCGCCCAGCTGGATGCCGCAAATGAAGCCGAGGCGGGGCGGGCGTCTTCCGTACGGGCCTCCGCGCGCTCGCGGGACCTCAAATGCGGTCGGCTTGACAGAAATTGTCGGAATATCCTTTTGATAATGGATATCTCGATGCGAAAAGTAGACGTGACGGGCCAAATCTCTTCCCTCGACGCTTTAATTTACCTTTTTTTTTGTTTTGTTTGCAGTTTGCGTGCGTGCATGCGTGGGTGAATGCATCATGTATCTTTTTTTTTTTTCAATTTTTTTTCATCACGCACCACGTCTCTTTATCCGTCTCTGCTTTTAACAGTAATTACACTTTTTCATTTTTGCACGTGCTATGAATGCGACGATAATGACGACGATGATGATGATGATGATGATGATGAAGAGAAAGGCAACAGTTTAGCAAGGATGAAATAATCCCCTGAAAAGATTTCGCTTCCAATATCTCCTCCTTCTTCTAAAAATCATCATGCTACCATTCAGGTGTCTTCAAACCGCTGCCCCCCCCCCCCCCCCATTAGCACGACATTGGTGCCTTTAAGACGTCAATACTATATTGTGTGCGTGTGTGTGCGTGTGTGTGTGTGTGTGTGTGTGTCCTTGGTATTGCGAAGGGAAGACACACATTTCAGATCAGCTTTTATTTTCTTGTTCGTGGTATTAAAAGACAGCAAAAGAAGTCCCGCCAATGTCCTGTTTGCTCGCTGCGACATTGATAATAGCACACGCGTCCACGCGCGCACGCACACCAGTCTTCGGATTGTTCAAGTACACAAAAGTAGTACTCGGAGTAACCGAATAACGTCGCGGCAGAATTGACTTAAATGACAAACTGCGCCCGACTGATGAGGAATTGTGTACGTTGGGCAAATGCCTGCTTATGAACCTGAAATGTAAGATATCCGTCCATCCATCCATCCATCCATCCATTTTCTTTGCCGCTTATCCTCACAAGGGTCGCAGGGCATGGCTATCTCAGCTGTCAGGAGGCAGGAGGCGGGGTACACCCCGAACCGGTTGCCAGCCAATCGCGGGGCACATAGAGACAAACTGCCGCACTCACAATCACACCTAGGGGCAATTTAGAGTGTCCAATTATAATGTTGCACGTTTTTTGGGACGTGGGAGGAAACAGGAGTGGCCTGAGGAAGCCCACGCAGGCACGGGGAGAACATGCAAACTGCACACGGGCAGGATATTTATGTTTAATTTAATTTCAATGTAAGTGTAATGGAGCAGACAAACCAATCAAATGAACAGGGGTGACACATGGCTCAGTTGGAAAGTGTTGGCCTCACAGTTCTGAGGTCTTGGGTTCAATCCTGGACCCGCCTGTGTGGAGTTTGCATGTTCTCCCCCGTGTCTGCGTGGGTTTTCTCCGGGCACTCCGGTTTCATCCCACATCCCAAAAACATGCAACATTATTCGGACGCTCTAAATTGCCCCGAGGTGTGATTGTGAGTGCGGCTGTTTGTCTCAATGATCCTTGCGATTGGGTTTAGGGTGCACCCCGCCTCCTGCCCGTTGACAGCTGGGATAGGCTCCAGCACTCCCCGCAACCATTGTGAGGATAAGCGGCTAAGAAAAAGCATGGATGGATGAATCTGTACGCAGTTACCTTCGGGGCCCTTCCTTCAGCACCAAAGCAATCCATTTTTAACAAAACAGATCTTCAAGAGAGTTCACATGTTTGTTTTCAAGCTTGTTTTTATTCCCTTGAAAAATATGAAATTGTCCCTATTTAGATGAAAACATAAAACACATGCCAAATGTCGCATATTTACACCATACAGTATATAAATATCTGTTGTTTGTTGTGAATGTTGTACCAGGGCAGCACAAACTACCGGAGAAAAATTCCTCGTGTGTTCTTACACACTTGGCCAATAAATCTGATTCTGATTCTTATCTATGTCATACTTTATGTACATCATATTTCATTTCTCGAAGCCTCCAATCTCTTGACTCCTATTGCAGCATACATCCATCCATTTTCAACACCGCTTACCCCGGTTAGGATCGTGGGGCGTTGTAACCTTCCGCAGCAGCCTGCGGGTGAAAGGCGACGTACACCCTGAACTGGTCGCCCGGTCGGTCGCAGGGCAACATGTCGACACGGACGACCATTCGCGTTCACGTTCAGACCGTCACTGAGCGGGAACTCAACCCACGCTGGCCGCACCAAAGTCAGCCGGATGTGCCGGGCCCATCGTTGACTCTACTGCAGCATATTTAATATATAATGTACTGTATTCGTGTTGTAGTTAATATTTACACCCCTAATGTACCTTATTTGCATATATAATATACCAGTACCATATTTACATTTAATGGTCTTAATATCTCTAATTGAGCATTTTACAAATTGATATATTATTTATATTCATATAATGTAATATTTACATCATATTAACATATGTACCGTATTTTTCTGGGATTCCGGATGTACAAATGTGATGTAAATTGATCAATTAGCACACACGCACCACCGCTGGCATGGTCAAATTGTTACGTAACAACTCTCACTGGCATCTATGTTTCATATATTTGTAATTTTTTTTTCCAGTGCTGCTTTTATGAAAGTTATCAAATACAAGTGCTTTTTTTCCATGCTATAGTGATTCCTTACTCCTGTTTTATGCCACTCGAATTGAACTTCAGGGTATATTTAAAATTAGATATGGTTAGAGGCAGCGCGGTGCCTCAGCTAGAAAGAGTTAGCCTCACAGTTCTGAGGTCCCGGGTTCAATCCCGGCCCCGCCTGCGTGGCGTTTGCATGTTCTCCCTGCGCCTGTGTGGGTTTTCTCCGGGCACACCGGTTTCCTCCCACATCCCCAAAACATGCAACATTAATCGGACACTCTAAAATTCCCATAGGTGTGATTGTGAGTGCGGCTGTTTGTCTTGATGTGCCCTGCGATTGGCTGGCGACCAGTTCAGGGTGTACCCTGCCTCCTGCCTAATGACAGCTGGGATAGGCTCCAGCACTCCCCGTGACCCTCGTTAGGATAAGCGGCAAAGAAAATGGATGGATATTGTTCAAGTGAGGCATTAGTCTCTGAATATTTATAGTTGGCAACTGGAACCGATCCTTTTACTGCCATTGACGTATATGTTCGTCAAGTGCGTATTTCAACAGTATGTCTGGTAGGCTCCAGCAGTCCTGTGACCCTTGTGAGGATAAGTGGCTAAGAAAATGGATGGATGGGTGGATATGGTTAGCACGTCTATGGCATATTCATCATACATACACACCTCATTTGTGATAATGACATTATATTAATGCATAATGTAACATAATCATTATATTTAATGTCTATAAACTCCTGTTAACATCATATAAAATGAAGTTTGTGTCATCTAGCAAAGGGTGCCGTACCTTTAAGAGATGTTGCATTCAAAGTGGCACCTGCAGTGCACACAAACTAAACATGACAAGCTCAAAAGTCCTCTGAAGACTTTTTCCACCCCCCCCCCCCATGTATTAGCCTGCCTTATTTCATTTGCTTGATCAAAAATCATTTGGAATTGTCATCAGTCGCATCCCTCTCATCCCCCCACCCCGACCCCCATCCTCATCCTCATCATTCTCATCATCACACGTGCATTTGAGGCTTGTGAAGGATTCATCCTGGGATTTTTATTTATTTCATCACTCCCCGCAGTCTTCTGAGGGAATCAGATAACGACGTCGCTAACGATGATGCCGGCAGCGCGTCTGATGCCTGACAGGAAATAGCTGCGGGCGGCGCGCGAACGCCGCACATATAAAAAAGTTGAGGTGGGGGGAAAAAAAAAAAAAACATAAAAAATTGAAATCAGTCAGTACTGAAGCGCCGAGACATGATTGTGGATGTCGGTTCAAGGTGGAATGTGGTGACGTGGATTATTTCATTGTTATATAATGCTCTTGTGATGCGCATGCGTACCGTCTGAAAGCCTGCCATGTAATTACAATGATATTACAATGATATTACATTACATTCTTGCCGTTTTGCTTTTAGGTACAGCACAACCTCGGTTCTCGTCTACAATCCGTTCCAGAAGGCGGTTCGAGAAGCGATTTGTTCGGAAATCGAACTCATATTTTCCACGTCTGAGTACAGAGGCTGCGTCGTGGGTCAGCTGATCGGGCCGCACGCGTTATGTTGTTTCCATTTTTTTTTTCACGGTGCATTCGAATTTACAATAACAGAGCACGTCATGGGTCAGCTGATTGGGTTGCGCGCTTTCAGCTGGTCGGGCCGCACGCGATATGTTATTTCCGGGTTTTGCCGCAGGCGTTCGAGTACCGATTTTCGTTCGAAAACAGAAGCAAAAAAATCTCGGAATTTTCGTTCGAAAACAGAAGCAAAAAAATCTCGAAATTTTCGTCCGAAAACCGATTTTGTTTGAGAACAGAGACGTTCGAGAACCGAGAATTCACGGAGTTTTCATCAAGATTAAAATGTAATTATGAATATGATCATCGGAAATCAACATTTTTTTCATCAAGATTAAAATGTAATTATTGATGCGATCATCAGAAATCAACATAACGACCAGAAATAATCCACACGGTAAAAAAATTGTGCTGGGACTAGGATGGATATCATCTGAAATTGGAAAGATTTTAATATGTCACAAGACTAGTGTAACATATTATGAGTCAATTTTGGGAGGTTGGAAGTACTTTTAGTATTTGTCGACATTTATTTGCACACACAACCCAATTCAACTAGAAATAATCAGTAAAAGCAGAGAATAAATCAGCTTCAGATGAATCCACGCAGCATTTTATGAAGGGATTAAAAAACTTTGACACTCTCAGGAAAATCCCCAAACCAACACTTCATTAAAACGGTAAATAATACCGCAGTTGTTTGTTAATTAGGATGTACTTCTCTGACTGCTAATTTCAATAGTTCTTTCTCTGCGTGCGTGCGCGGGCGCGTTTTCATTAAACCCGGGCAGCCATTGTTATGCCGTCTGCTGTTTATCAAGCCGCCGCTATCGCTAACACATTTCATCATTCACTGCCATATTGTCGCGGCAAACAATGGAGCGGCCGCCGCCGCACAATGGAGTCTGTCGGGCGCCTGTCAACAGTTTTAGGTTTGTGATCTTGAAGTGGCTCGCTGCTTAGAGGAAGTCGAACAGCCGAAGTCGTGTTTGTCAGGAGACCTCGGGTGCCGCGTTCCGCGAGCTGCGCAATTTTTTTTTTTTTTTTTTTGCTTTTCCCGCAAGACAAAGGACGATTCTTGGCCAATCAAGTGACTGTTATCAATTGTACGTTTGTGATCGCGACGCGTGTCGATGTTTCGCTAATGTGACAGCAGCCGACTTTTTAGTCTTTTTTGATTTTGAACTCTTGCATTTTCTGCATCACTATTGTGGAATTTTTTTTCTTTACAATTGTATGTCTGTGATGGCGAAGCAGCTGGATGTTTAGTAGCTGACGCGTCTGCCAAAAGACCTTGTATACTGCATTTGTGCGTTTGCTCTAGACAATTTTGCCCTCCCTCGCAAAGTAAAAGACAAAAATTGTCAGAGTAGCTGTCAACAATTGTGCATTTGTGATCTGGGGGTGCTTCGACCTCGTGCACGTGACGTCACCGTTTTCACGGCGCCATCTTGCCGGTCGGTCATACAGAGCTGGAGACATTGAACCGGAGGAGAATACTTACAATACCCGAGACCTGTTGTGCTGTCGGTCGTTCCAACAGACGAGACAGATTTTCAAAGAGGTCATTTTATATAATACCAGCTGAAAAGACCGGAAAAGATCGATGGATTTCGGCAATTAAATGTGATGGAGGGTGCCCAACCAAATACACACCAGGGTGTAGCGATCATTTCAGGTAGGAGTTATTCTTCTCAATATCAAAGAAAATGGAAGGATATTTGTGATGGCAAGGTGCCTCGTTCTATTCTGTGTTTAGAATTTGTCTGACAGCACCTGCCGCTTCAGTCAGAAGTCCTTGTGTACCGCAATCCAGGCTCTAGAGAAGTTCTTCTATTGGTTTCAAAATAAGACAAATGGCTTGGTCAAGTACCTTTGAGCAACTCAATGTTTAGTAGCTGTTATGTGTCATAGGACCTTGTCTCCACCGTTCCATCTTTGCATGGAAAATGTTCGTCCTTGTAAAATAAGATCCAACTCTTGGTCGGGTTATTGCTCATAATTGCATGTTTATGATCTCAGTGCGGCTCGATGGTTCGCAAAAGCGCGAGAGCGTTTGTCGAGTGTGCTTCGGGTGACCTTGCGTGCCGCGTTCTGTTTGTGTTTTTTTAATTTTGGTTAGAATGTAAAAACGCGAAGAGGGGGAAGTTGCACAACGACCGGTTGCCGTCGAGTGTTTTCTCAAAGCTCGTTCGCTCAAGAGGGGCCAAGGGCGGATTTATTTTGTGCCGGCCCGAGGAGAAGAACATAAAGGCATTCGCTGCAATGAATTGTTTACCGGCATGAGACGTTCAATAAAATGAAGCGTTCGTCGCCGTCAGGCATTAAAGGCGAAATCCAGCGCTTTGCATGAACAGTGTATCAATAGTTCATGTAATATCTACCCTATTTTGACAATGTGATGTTAAATCCTCTCTCATTTAATAGTGTTTTGAGAAGATTTTTATCGACAGTGAGGAATTTTCAGGGGCGCTGCCCCCGAGATGGTTCTTTGGATGGTAATGACGCGGAGTCTGACGAGCAAGCTAGGCGGCGGGCCGCAGGGCGAGCTTTCAGTTGCCGGAGGCCTTTAGCTGAGCTTCGGTGGTGGCGGAGGCCTTTAGGCTAGGTTCGGGTAACGGCCTCCGCCCGCTTCGTTAGCCCCGGACGCCGAATCTAGGCTAAAGGCCTCCGCCACCACCGAAAGCGGGCCACAAGCTCCGGCGGCGGCCACGAGCGAGCTTCCAAGCGGCGGAGGCTGTTAGCCCCGGACGCCGAAGCTAGGCTAAAGGCCTCCGCCACCATCGAAGCTCAGCTAAAGGCCTCCGCCGGAGCATGTGGCCAGCCTTCGGTGGTGGCGGAGGACTTTAGCCTAGCTTCGGCATCCAGGGCTAACGAAGCGGTCGGAGGCCGTTAGGCCCGGACGCCAAAGCTAGCCTCAAGCCTCCGCCACCACCGAATCTCAGCTAAAGGCCCCCGCCACTTGAAAGCTCGGCTCGCGGCCCGCCGCCAAGCTCGTTCGTCAGACTCCGCGTCATTCCCGTCCAAAGAACCATCTGGGGCTGCCAGCTCGGAGCTCTCGGGAGCCTTTGTTTACGCATTTATGTCACACGTAGGCCTACTAGACTCTGACTCTGCGTCATTCTGCCCGAAGAACCATCCAAATATTCAACATGAATTACAGCCACACTTTGAAAAATCTGTATGGAAGTATTCCTCCTCCTTCCAGATCAATCGATACTGCTATTTCTTCACCAGATGAGGATAAATCTGAGAAATCAGCGCAAGGCATAATGGTGTCCCACGTAATCCAGCGTTTTGAACAGCACGGTACACGTCACATCCGCACACGTAGGTCATGTGACTCGCGAAAATGGCAGCGCCCCTGAAAATTCGTCATTGTCGATAAAAATCTCGTCAAAACACAATTAAATGAGAGAGGATTTAACAACATTTTGTCAAAATAGGGGACATGTTACATGAACTATTGATACACTATTCGTGCATACACTGGATTTCCCTTTAATGGCTGTGAGGGGTTCACTGGGATGGACTTTTTATTGTCATGAGGCATTCACTGGCATCAAACATTTGATGACATGAGGCGTTTATTGATGATAAGCGTTCATTGCCGTGCAGAATTAATTACGGATGTTGCTCTTGTATGAAGCATTCACATGCGTTGACTGGAATGTGGCGTTAACTGACAGGAGGCCTTCACTGACTGCTGAGAGTCATTCAGCGGCGCTGCACGGCGAATGTCGGTATTAAAACGAGACGAGTTCGAAATGCTTTCACGTGTCGAAATACTACAGAGGCGGCGTCAAATTTTCAGTGTTGTCACCGAGGTCGGCGTCAGGAATTAAAGAGGCGAGAGGCTCGTTGCGAGAGTTTAACCGCCCTCCAGCTGAAGAACCGCGAAAAGGTTACCAGGTGGATGATTGGCGGCTGGTATTTGCTGAGGCGAGGCGAACGCAAAGCGTGTCGGGGTTGGGGGGGGGGGGCTCTCTCACCTCTTGATGCCTCCTCTTCCTCCTCCTCTTCCTCTTGATGCCTTTTTGACTTTGTGGTAAGTACAAGTGGTAGAACAGAAAAGATTGGTGTGGTGGCGGTTGGTGGGGGGGGGGGGGGAGACTAATTCAGTGCCACTCTGCCTGGGTTGTGGACTGACTGAGGTGTTTGCGAACGTGAGGCATTTACTGGGGTGAGGCGTTCACATACAAAACGTCTTTAAAACCTTAATTTGAAACCACGACATTGGCTGTCTTGAAACATTAAACCTGTCCCTACCTAAAAACGTCACCCCTGTTTGCTTTAAAAAAAAAAAAATCTCATTTAAAAAGCCTAAATCTCATTAGAAATCCTAATTTGAAACCATAAAACAAACAGAATTCCCTATTTTCCTGGTTTGGATCCCTACTTTGAAACCCTAAACCACAGGTGTGAAACGCAAGGCCCGGGGCCCAGATCCGGCCCGCTGCATTATTTCATGCGGCCCGTGAAGGCAAATGATGCGTATCGCTGAACCAAAATTTCAAATTGTCATACCATAAATGGTAACGAGATATTGCAAGGGGTTTTGTGTTACCAAACAACAATACTGTAGTTGAAAAAATTATTTCCCTTTATTTTTTCTTCCAAATATACATTTCCTGTATAAATATGATGAGACGATTTAAAGATTTTTATGTTTTCACAGTGGCGTCACTGATGGTGTAGCGCAGGTCTCAGCAACCTTTGTGAGGCTGGGGGCGACTTCGTGAGCACCGATCGTATGAAGGGCTACGCTACCTGTTTGCGGCAAATTTCAGACTTTATTACACCTACATAAAATATTTTAGTTTTAATTTATTGTAGTCAATGACATTACAGGTATTTTCAAATTTGAATTCACGTAAGCAAGTCAGATTCAGAATTTAAAGCACAAATAATAGTAAGAATTTGTGGCCCATGGAATTTTTAGAACATATCTCGCGGGCGACTTATATGGTCCTCGCGGGCTACCATTCGTCCGCGGGCACCGCGTTGGTGACCCATGGTGTAGCGGCACACACGCCTGCCTTCGTTGCGGGAAGCATGGGATCGATTCCCGCTGAGTGATTGTGTCAATATCTGCCCTGCGACTGACTGCCGACCAGTTCAGGGTGTAGTCCGCCTTTCGGCCGAAGCTCGTTAGGATCGGCTCCATCTTTCCCGCGACACATGTGAGGATAAGCGGCTTGGATAATGAGATGACACGGTTTCACGTAACGGCCCTCTGAGGGAAACCGTAACTACAATGTGGCCCGTGACAAAATCGAGTTTGACCCCCACCCCACCACACCCGAAACCTTCCTTAAAACTCTCACCCTAATTTGAAACCATAATCCAGACTTGAATCCCTCCTTTCGAACCCTAACCCTACTTTTTTTTGAAACCATACAGTATTTTTCAATTCCGTCCCTTCTTTAAACCCTGACCCCAGTTTAAAACCATAAATGAAATCCCTGATCCTGACTTGAAGACCTCATTTGAAACCCAAACCACTGTTTGAAAACCCGATCAGCTTGACTTTTAAACCATCAACCTTCGCCTCTTTTTTTTCCGAATTACTAGAAACCCTCATTCTGTCTTATTTGAAACCCAAACCATTCCCCTAATGTCCCCGCTGGCCGGCCATCATCCTACCTGCGCATTTCCGAACGTGATGTCGCCGCGTTGCGTTAGCGCCACGTCGCCGTTGCTCTCCTCTCATTTGAACTTTGAACCCCGCTGCAGCGGGCTGCGCCGCCCGCCGCCGCCTCCGAACAAACGAACGTCGGAAATGCGTCCGCTCGAGGTTAAAAGCCGCCGCCTCGTCGTTTCATTAAAGGTGAGGCGTGACGGCTCACTTCCGACGAGCCTTTCTTTTCCTTTTTCATTTTTTTTTCCATTTTTTTTTTTTAAGCAAAGCTCTCGCCGCCTGTGACATTTGGGTTGAGATTGCTTTTCATTATTGTGCTCCGTGGATGCATTGTGGGTAAATATGGCAGGTGGAGGTCACCCGGGGAGACGAGAGTCTGTTTTGCAAAGTCAAGCCTGAGGGAAATGTTGCTGCCTGTGTCGCGGAAGAAAAAAAAAAAAAAACGCAATAGAGTAAAGCTAAGAAAGCGTAAAGAAGGAACAACAACCGGTTGTAGACAAACACAATGTCGTGCCGGCACAACAAAAACAGTCAGACAAAACGAAAGGAGAATCGAAACACTTGTCACAATAACAACTTGAAATACGAGTTGGAGCCCGACTGTGAAGCCCAAACCGACGTTTTTGAAAGATTAACCCAGGCTCCAAACATGATTTCAAAACCCTAACCTTTATTTGAGCCCTAAAGCAAAGCTTGAAACCTTAACTTGACAACCGAACCTTCCCTAGAATGACTAAATTGAAAACTGAACCCTTGTTCGAAACATTAATTTCAAAGCTGGTCTTTGTTTGAAACCTGAATTCAAAACTCTCACCCTGTCTTCAAAGTAAAGGTCCATCGATTAATTGGTAAATTAACAACTTGTCATGAGCAAGGATTGGCCACTGCCAAGAGGGGCGTGGTCACAACTGTTTCAGATTGTAATTAGACAGGCATTTAAGTTGGAGTTTTTGTCACTGGCATTTGCCAGTTCGTTGCCTTGTGTTAGTGAGTTGCATTCACTGCCCGTGGGACACTCCGCTTCGTTAGAGTAAGCCTAGTCACAGCGATTCTGTGCCCTTTTGTCTGGTCCTGTCCTGTTGAGTTTGTTAGTTTGCCCCAGAGTCATCGGACCTTGCCGTATGTTTTTTGGATCCCGCCTGTGCCTTGTCGGACTGCTACACCGTGTATGACCCGCTTTGCGGAATGAACCACATTGAACATTATACCTCTGCCTCGAAGTCCTGCGTTTGGGTTCGCTGCCATACCGGAGGTTCACGACACAACTAATGGAATGGTGTTTTTTTTTTTTTAATATAATTGATTAATCTTTTTCACCCTCTCTAAAGTACCTCTGAGAAATCATTATTTTTGCCTCACAACAAAATAAGACAATCAACAAAATGTTTGCCTATTTCTGACATTTAACAGAACAAATCAGTAACTGAATCGGTATCCCCTTAATATTTGTGCATTTTCTGCAATACCAATCGAAATATTGTCTTGTTTTTTGATTCAATGGATTAAAATGAAATAAAAAAAACAATGAAAAATGGATTAAAAATAGATTCTTTGATTAAGTGAAAAAAATCAACACATTTATACAATTATCAAAATAATTGTGAGTTGCAGCGTGATGTGAAATCCTTACCCAAACCCAAACTTTAATAGCCTAACTGTGTCTGCAAACCCTAATTCATCCATCTATCCATTTTCTTTGTCGCTTATCCTCACGAGGGTCGCGGGGAGTTGGAGCCTATCCCAGTTGTCAATAGGCAGGGTGCAACCTGAACTGTTTGCCAGCCAATCGCAGGGCACATTTAGACAAACAGCCGCACTCACAATCACACCTAGGGGCAATTCAGAGTGTCCAATTAATGTTGCTTGTTTTTGGGATGTGGGAGGAATGCCCGGAGAAAACCCCCGCAGGCACGGGGAGAACATGCAAACCTGAGTCCTGAGAACTGTGAGGCCAACGCTTTACCAGCTGAACCACCGTGCAGCCCGTAAACCCCAATTTGCCACCCTAAACCTGACTTGAACCCACAACCTCCTTTGAAACCCAAACCAGACTTGAAAACCTCATTTTAAACCACAACTACAACTTCCCATAACAATGCCAAAGCTGTCCAACTTATTTTTTACGAATCATTTCTCGCCTTATGACAAACTAGTGATCTACATATCCAATGATACGGGTCATAGATACAGGGTTCCAATGATGCAGATATCCAGTGATACGTTGCCACTGACAAATGATACTAAGATGCGGGTATCCTGCGATACAGGGATTTAGCTCTGAAGGTGCCCCTGGATACTTTGCCACTGATACATTTCTGAACATAATGATGTCCATTAATAGAGTTGTCCAGTGATACGTGTAGCGACTGATAAATGTTGCTAGGGAAACCGGTGTCGAGATACAGTTGTATAAGTCATATAAGACGGCTTCAAATGATTATTTGAAATAGGTTGTTTTAAAAAAAAAAAAAAAACTGAAAGTAAAACTGATATTACCGAAAAGAGAAAAACACTTCGGGACACCGTTAGCACGTTTTCTTTCCACTTCGAGCCTTCGGTACGGTTGAGGAATGTTAACATCCTCCTATATGTTAAGCGTGAGACCACCCGCCTTCGGCGTCCCGCCGCGACCGCAGAGTGATGCGCCAAAGGACGGCAGGAAAACCGCCACACTTCTCTCCGTGCGCTCATTAGCGCCCGATAACAAGGTGACAAAGCTCGTCGGAGCTTTAACGGGCCCTGTTTATCCCCGACATCGACGTGTAATGTGACAATGTTGACTTTCATCACCTCCGCGCCAGCCAGTACATCATCAAAGCGAGCCGAGCATTAAATGGACGTGGCGGAACAGACCGAGGGAGTGGTTTTTACGGCGCTTTTAATTGTCAATATAAGCTAAACTGTGTCACGCTACACTGGTGGAGGATATTAGTACATTTTACTATCGATTTGCATGAGAATTTTCATGCTCCTTTAGCCTCATTTTAGAATGTGGATGTGAAAGCATCTGATTCGATATCAGTTGTGAAAACGTGACAAACTTGTTCAAAGGTACTTTGATATTTAAACATTTAGTTACTATTTATTCTCTTTTGGGCTGATACGGCCCAACGATACAGGTGTCCAGTGATGCAGATACGCAATGACAAAGGTATCTAGTTATATGTGTTCTATGATATAAGTCTTCAGTCATACAGGTATTCGAAGATACTTGTGCCAGTGACAGTGGTGTCCTGGGATGCGGGTGTACAGTGATACCAGTATACAATTATACAACTGTGCAGTCTTACAGGTGTCACACGATATGGGTGTATATTGACATAGATGTTTTGCTACAGGTTTCCTTTGAAATCAGAGTTAAACTGTCCAAAATTAAAGGTGCACAATCATACAGGTCTCCAGGAATAAAGCATTCCAAAAACCCTCCGGTTTATGCGTTGATGCGGCTAATTTGTGCATTTTTTTCCTAACGGCCGCAAGGGGCCACTCGAGCGGGAAAGGTAAGAATGAGACCGGTGAAACATATGTGCCGAGGAAGTGACTTTTACCGGCCCTGTTACCGCTGCGCTGCGTTAACCGGCCCTGTTAGTGTTAGTGTGGCACTGGTGTTAGCTCTAGCTTTAGCTCAGCCCTAGCGTTAGCATTAGCGCTAGCGCGGCGCCATCATGGCATTAAACTCTGTGTACCGTTTTTGTAAATATCTCTAATGCGGGTTTCACTGTGGGGACTTTTGGCTTTTACACAGCTGCGACATATGTATGTACCAAATAGTATTTCCTTTACAACTGTATTCTGTGAGGCTTATCACCAGGTGGGCTTTGTAGGCCGGGAATTACGGTAACTTATATGTTCCGTGGTGCAATTGTCCACTCAAACAGGTGTCCAATAGTGCAGGTAGCTACTGATACAGATGTTAATGTTGATACAAGGACTCCACTAATCCAGTATCCAATCATATAGGTGATATACTGTGGTGTAATTATATCAGTTTCCAGTAGTACAAGTGTCCAGTGATACAGGTATTTAGTTACTCATTAGTCCAATGATACTGGTGTCTAGTGATGCATGTTCCCTTTGAATCAAAACAGGTGTACCTTCAATAAAGTACAAGCATACAGCTGGCTATAGAATAGGCATGTGATACAGGTGCACCTGTCTAATGATACAGGTGTTCATCAATATAAATCTCGAAAGATACAAGTCTCCAAAAAATAGGTGTACAATGATACAGGAGTTTAGTAACGTAGAAATCCTTTACTACAGGTGTACCTGTCCAGTAACACAGGTGTCCAATGCTAAGCTGAGTTTCATGTTTATCAGGATACATATGTCCAGTACTGCAGGCGTTCTGTGTACGCAGTTTTGGTCATTTGCGTTTCCTGTTGGATTAATTGGATATAAAGTTGTCTCATATTTGCTTTCTTAGTTTTTAATGCTTCATTGCTTATGTGATGTATGCAATCGAGAGGCCCATTGGGTGGCATGGAAACTTTGCTATGATGTACTTAAATGGCTACTGTCATGAAATGCATGATTTTTAGTATGTTATTAATGAAAAAATGTCAGCCAATATGGGCCCATGTGGTTTTTTTTCACCACAAAACATGATTTTGACGCATACAGCTTTTTGTAACTCCCGCCATGAAAATCCTCTCGAGGGATTTGTTTTCGAGAAGAAGCAGGAAGTGACGTAAAGGACAGAGGCACCCCCGTGTGTTTATACAGCTACCACAAAAATAATAGTTTGGGGGGGGACCACGTAATCGGTCTCTCATAACGTAACAAAAGATCCGCGTACGAAATGTGTCGATGTGCGCGTCGGACGGCGTCGGGCTGCTGCGTCACTTCGCCAGCGAAGGCTGCGGTTTGGGCTCGCGGACGGGGGCGGCTCTGAAGAACCCAGCCGAGAATGCCTCACTCAGCCGCGTGCGCGCAGAAAAGCGCCCTGGCTCAACGGTGTTGTTCATTGCGTACTGCGGCAGCTATGAACAACCCCTAAAGCAGCACGGCCACACTGGCTGGCTTGCGATGAGTCGCGATGGCTCATCTCCGGGACGGGGATGCGGTTTGGCCGTGATCGCATATCATCTGAATATGGCTCGAAACAATAGTGTAATATTGCCCCGAGGGGTCGAAACAATAATGTAATATTGCCCCGGTAACTTCACTCGGTTGTGTGGTGTTTTCGTTTTCAAAAATAGCTTCCGTGTCAGACGGGGCGGGTTTGTCTCCCGTAGTTCGGGTGCAACGCGTGTTTTCATTGGTGAATGTCGGGGTGACGTCACGTACAGAGAATGCAGCCAATATGGCGACCACTTGGATTTCGTAGAATGACACTTCCGCAACTTTGCGCATGGATGACATGCTCTCCGCTCACATTTATTTTTTCGTATAGACATTTAAGTGAATAATGAAACATGTATTTTTCATGACAATCTCTATTTTAGAATGTTTATAGGGATGAGACTTGGGCTTTAATGTGATGCAATCAAGTTAGATTGGGTGCCGTGGAAACACCAGACAGTGATGCAGAAGACAACATCAAGAGGATGGTGAAGACATCGCAAAGAGTCACATGGACTATTTTTGTCACGGTTGCTTTGTTGTGATGCGGACCACGCTCAGGAATACAAAAAAAAAAAAAAAAAGTGGAGACGTGATTAGAGCGAGTTGGATATTGTGAAAGAGACACATCCCACGTTCTCCTCGCGAGCCAGAAGTTCCTCTTGTCTTCCTTCCTTGAGAATTTGTACTTTAAATATCCTATGCTGCTTAAACCTGACATTTCCTTCAAAAAAAAAAGGTGCTCCTGGCCAATATTAAAGGTGTTAAATGGTATTGGGGTCTACTAATAGTGGTTTCCAGGGATACAGGCCTTTCGGGATACACATTTCTAATGATACAAGTTTACAGTCTTATCATTGTCAATTTAAGTTTCTCGATTTTCATTGTAAAACACGAGTCGTCACGCAGTGTACAGTTCTTTAGCTCCGCCGTGATGTTATGTCAGACTGACACAATCAAAGCTTTTCTTCTCTTCGCATCTCGGAGAGAAGAAGAACGTCCTGGAGGTGAAATACTTGCGTGTCAACTTCGCCCTCATTTGTAACATTTTCGGCTTCAAAGCGGGGGGGGGGGGGGGGATGCGGTTAAATCGGCGTGTTCTCCTCGGGGGGCACAGCAGCGAGGATTTGAAAAACAAAACAGACGGTATGTGAAGGGTAACTTTCTTCTTCTGTCAGATGAAAATGATTCCATGTGTTTGCTTCATTCGTTCACAAGACCAAAAAAAAAAAACAAAGTGCAAGTTCTAATTTGGAGTTCCCCAGGGACCTTTACTAGGGCCTCCTGTGTTTTACATGGAGCTAAAACAATCTTTTTTTTTCCACTCAATTAATATATGGATGAGCGGCACAGTGGATCAGCTGGTAAAAGCGTTGGCCTCACAGTTCTGAGGTCACGGACAACCTCGTGTGGTGTTTGCATGTTCTCCCCGTGCTTGCGTGGGTTTTCTCCGAGCGCTCTGGTTTCCTCCCACATTCCAAAAACATGTAACATTAATTAGACATTCTAAATTGCCCCTAGGTGTGATTGTGACTGTGGCTATTTATCTCGATGTGCCCTGCGATTGGCTGGCAACCAGTTCAGGGTGTACCCCGCCCCCTGCCCGTTGACAGCTGGCGTAGGCTCCAGCACTTCTTCCGCGGCCCTCATGAGGATAAGCGGCTAAGAAAATGGATGGATGGATAATGTGTGTATACCACATTTTATATGCAATTGTAGTAATGGTAAATCGTCCAAGGCTCAGGCTTCTTTGAATGTGTCACTCAAAAATGAGCATTATCCGAGTCAAGAAGTGTCTGAGAACGGCCAAAAACAAAGTTTTTTTCAAAATGAGTTAAAGGTAAAGTCAATAACACTCAGTAAACCATACAAACTATAATTTAAAAGTGCAACCACATCAGAATACCGTCAAAAAACAAGTCAAGTACTGTTAAACTGTCAATAACAAAGTCAAATACAGTTACATCGAAGTCCAAAAGTGTTTTTTGATTTCGCCTACTGCGACCATGGTGTCAAAGTTTAATGATCATTTTTGAGTTTTCTCAGAAAGGCAGACTAGTTGCATCTTTAATCATTGTAATTATTATTTGTACGATCCGAACCAAGGTCGGCGGAGCGGCATCGCGGTTTGCTTGTGTTTTGAACCTCGTTAGGTAGCCGTGTGCGAATTGAAAGGCCTCGTCACTCAAGTGCATGTGTGCGCGCGTGAATAATTAGAAGATGAAGTGGCTCCTCTTTTCATGGCAAACACAAGCCGACTGAATTCCCTTCAATGACTCATTATCAAAGTTCTGTGTGAGGCTGGCGCGGGCACAAAAGAGCCGCCGCTGATGTTCAACCGCATTCAAATGAAAGATTTCAAGAACACGTCGCAGATTCACCTGCAATTTATGTCAATCACTTCCATTTTTCTCCCCCCCTGACACCTGAGACCCAAAATGCGCTTTTAATCCACCGGTCCTGAAGCCCCGTGAAAGCCTTCGGTGCAAGTCTCCGGGGAAAGTCGTAAAATCATTGATAGGTCAAGTGGTAGGGTTGCAGATGTGGAAAATTTTTAATTTCCAAGGATACACTTGTAGGTCCGATAATGCACGTCAAAAGGCACAGCAGTTGAGCAATACAGGTGTTTAATCAGTTACACGGTTGTGTATCGATACCGGTATCCAATGATATAGGTGCTCAATAGTACACACAGTATTTTTGGAGTGGTATAGTTGAATGACCGGGAAGTGGCATTGATGAGTAAGGGAGAAGCTAGAAAGGTACAGAACAGAATGAAAAATGAAAAGACAGTTGGACCCGATGATATACCAGTGGAGTTATGGTTCAATAGAATACTAGCAAGAGAAAAGATCCCACAAGAATGGAGGAAAAGTGTGCTAGTATCCATTTTTCAAAAACAAAGGCGACGTTCAGAACTGTGGAAACTCCAGTGGAATAAAGATGATGAGCCACACAATGAAGTTGGGGGAAGTTAGTGGAGGCTAGACTCAGGACAGAAGTAAGTATCTGTGTGCAACAGTATGGTTTCATGCCTAGAAAGAGTACCACAGATGCGTTATTTGCCTTGAGGACATTCGTGGAAAAGTACACAGAAGGTCAGAAGGAGCTACATTGTGTCTTTGTAGACCTAGAGAAAGCCTATGATAGAGTACCAAGACAGGAACTGTGGTATTACATGGGCAAGTCCGGTGTGGCGGAGAAATATGTTAGAATAGTACAGGACATGTATGAGCGCAGCAGAACAGCGGTGAGATGTGCCAGTAGAATTTAAGGTGGAGGTGGGCCTGCATCAGTGATCCGCACTGAGCCCCTTCCTGTTTGCTGTAGTAATGGATAGGCGAGACAGATGAGGTTAGACTGGAATCTCCTTGGACCATGATGTTCTCGATGATAGTGATCTGCAGGGAAAGCAGGAAGCAGGTGGAGGAACAATTAGAAAGATGGAGGTACGCACTGGAAAGGAGAGGAATGAAGATTAGCCGAAGTAAAACAGAATATATGTGCGCGAATGAGAGGGGCAGAGGAGGAAGAGTGAAGCTCCAGGGATTAGAGATACCGAGGGTGGACGACTTCAAATACTTGGGGTCAACAATACAGAGCAATAGTGAGTGTGGGGTAAGGAAATGAAGAAACGGGTCCAAGCGGGGTGGAACAGCTGGCAAAAGGTGTCTGGTGTTCTATGTGAAAGAAGAGTCTCCGCTAGGATGAAAGGCAAAGTTTATAAAACAGTGGTGAGGCCGGCCATGATGTACAGATTAGAGACGGCAGGAAGCAGAACTGGAGGTGGCAGAAATCAAGATGTTGAGGTTCTCGCTCGGAGTGAGCATGTTGGATAAGATTAGAAATGAGCTCATTGGAGGGACAGCCAGAGTTGGATGTTTTGGAGACAAGGTTCAAGAGAGCAGACTTCGATGGTTTGATCATGAGGCGAGAGAGTGAGTATATTGGTAGCAGGTTGCTGAGGATGGAGCTCCCAGGCAAAAGAGTGAGAGGAAGACCAAAGAAAATGGTTGATGGATGTTGTGAGGGAAGACATGAGGACAGTGGGTGTTAGAGAGGAGCATGCACGAGATGGGCTTGGATGGAAAAAGATGACATGATATGGCGACTCCTAACGGGACAAGCCGAAAGAAAAAGAAGATAGTTGTCAAGGAATCACATTAGTGGTATACAAGTGGTATAGGTTTATAATACAAAACACACAACAGTCATGTACCACATCCAATCACACATTCAGTAGGTACAATGCTAGAAGTATCCAAAGATACTAGTGTCCAGTGTACAAGCATCTCCTGATACTGATTCAACATGCAGTGTACCGGTATTAAAATTACGTTTTCGAATGATACAGCTGGGCGGCATGCTGGCCTCACAATACTGAGAACTAGGGTTCAAATCCCAGCCCCCCTCTGTGTGGAGTTTGCATGTTCTCCTCGCGCCTGCGTGGGTTTTCTCCGGGCACTCCGGTTTCTTCCCACATCACAAAAACACGCAACATTAATTGTAACCTCTAAATTGCCTCTAGGTGTGATTGAGAGTACAGTTGTTTGTCTCCATGTGCCTTGCGATTGGCTGGCAAACAGTTCAGGGTGTACCCTGGGATAGGCTCCAGCACTCCCGTGACCCTTGTGAGGATAGTCGGCTAAAAAAAAATGGATGGATGGATGATACAGCTATATTCTTTAGAATTTTAAACTTTTTCATTTTGGGATCAGTACGGTAACGAAGCCCAAGAGTAGTTCTTGTGTCATTTATTGCAAATTTGAGCTCGATCTTGTGAGCTTTCCCAGATTTTCACATTTGTTATTTTTAATAGGGAGTCACAAGGTTGTCCACGCGTGATGTTCGTCGTCACGTGCCGCTGTGCAAACACGTATGACGACGACAACAACGTCGACAACGATGAGTCCCTCGCGGCCGCCGCGTGCGTATCGAGGAGTTAGAAGAGGACTAATGCGGCGCATCCGGCAGGCCGCGGCTAATGGCCACATTTCATGCGTGTCCACCCTCCGTCGGGAAGAGGGAAAGAAAACACACAAACAGTCAAGTACTCTGACCTCATTTATGTGCTCATTCATCTATTTATTTATGGAAACGTGGAGATTAATAATGATGGGAAAAGACATTTGGGGAGCAAAGGAAGTACAACGCAGACTTAGCATTAAAGTGATGAAAGCATATCGGACACTGTATATAAGATGGCCCAAAGATTGTTAAGATATTATAAACAAAAAAATACAAGAACCTTAAAATCTTTCCCAAAACACAGAGGGAGCTGATGCAGTGATCTTAAAATTATGATTTTAATGTGTTTATGCCCCCCTCTGGTCTTCATCAGCACGCAAGCGGGTAAATTCTGCAGTAATCGTCGATTAGTTTTGGGAAGACCGGCGAGACGGACGTACTTGTTGGATATCTTGTACATTTGATATCATAAAACGTCTCTTTGTATTGCATAACTTGGAATTACACAGTAAGTAGACATTACTGCGATGCATTTTTAATGACGCGTTTGTTCATTTATGGCAATTTGTTCCACTCGTGAGCCGCAATACTCGCATTATTAATGCTGTATTAACAATAAACCGGAAAGTGAAATTTCTTTGGAAATTGCATGCGTAGGCTGGAGGGCTCATGCTGGACTCAAATACTGGGAAGTACCAAATGGAAGACTGAAATTTTTCATGATACTGGTAAATTTGGAAGATGTTCGACTGGAAAATTGTGGAAATGTGATCAATTGTTTCGTTTTGAAGTCAGAATTGTGTGATTTGGTCCAGAACCGTGGAAGGGGGAGAGGTCAATCGTTAAATGTCTGCAATAATTTGGGATTTTGAAGTTGGAATGGTTTGAATTGGGAATCAAATGTGGAAGGAGATGAAAATGCCTCGATTATGGAATTTCAACGTGAAAGTGTGGAATTTTTTAAAATTCGATTCATAGATCCAAACACCAAATAGAGTGCCCAATGAGCTGAAATTTTTAGGTTAGAAACGTTTAAATCGCTCGACAAATGTGAAAGGAAGCAGTGTAAATGGGTGTCATTAGAATTAATAACATAAATAAATGTGTTATCCAAAAAGCTCAGTTCAGTTCATGAATCATAAACTGCAATAAAGGTGTCGTAACATTTTGCGCGTAAAGAAAGAAATGTTTTTACATTTTTATTTATTTATTTATTTTTTGAGGATGCAAGATGATTGACAGGACAATGCAAAGGGGAGCCGAGATTTGCGGAAATTAGAATGAATTTACATTTCTGGAAATAGTGTACATACAGTCTATATGATAAACGCACATTCATATGTAAATGGTGCGTTATTTGCATTTTGGATGAATGCTGAGGCACACGTGCCCACACATCTGCAACAAAAGTGGCCTTGAGGGTGGGAGGGGGCGCTGCGGAGTGTCGTTAAGAAGCGGAGAAATCTCTACGGCTTTGGTCCACGTGACCTCGCATCTTTTAGCGCTCGTTTCATCCAAAGCGTTTTTCGTTTTGTTTTCCGTGTCATCTTTTCAGTCGGATTTGTATGTATTATTTTTATTATTATAAACACAAAACCTTGACTATTTCACAATTGGCGTGTATTTTATTATTTTATTTTTTTATGATTTCTTAACTTACAGTACAAAATTTTCAATGAATATGTACATCTGACTTTGACATATTTTATAAATGCATTTATTATTTAATTTCGCCAAAGAAAATATAAACATTTAACAGCATTTAAACATCATTTTTTACATTTATTTTCTTGTTTGGTACTTGTTATGGTTTTATTTGTTAATTATTATTAATTTGTCATTCAATATGATTATCGATTGAGTTATTTAAGAAAAACAAATATACTTCATTCCATATATCGTTTATCTTATTTTCACACGTGTTATCTTTTTATTGATTTAGTTAAAGAAACACAAAATAAACCTTTGTTATCTAGAAATGTTTTTTAATTTAGGTTGTATATTTGTTTATTAGTGAATCCTTTTTCTCAAGAAAAACAATCAGCTTATTCTTCATTTATGTATTATTTCACTGTATTTAACTTGTTGCGTTTTTAATGTGGGTTACTGTATCTAATATTTTATTTAACCAAAGAAAACTGGTGCCTATGTCATCGTTTTAGTTTTATATAGAGTACTTATTGTATAGTAAAAAAAAAGATCATTTTTAGTATCTCTCTCTCTCCCTCTCTCTCTCTCTCATATATATAATGTGTGTGTGTGTGTGTGTGTGTGTGTGTGTGTACACACACCCATACGCACATTATTGTATTCATAAAAAAAAAAAATTGTTGCATTTATATTTGTGCCGAAATGTTTTTCATACTCATTTCTTCATCCATTCATTTAATTTAAATTAATTAAACCTTCTTTCCCCTCGGACGCGCTGTTTCCCTGCCCGCCTCATTTCCATATGGCATAATTCTCTAAATGTAAGCGGAACGCGACATTCAGGAATATCTTGTCAAAAAAATGGGCAGAACAGACAAACCCATTAGAATCTATAGGTTCAAGGTGAAGAGGAAATAATAGCGTGTAAAAATAGCCCACATTTGCGGCTTAATCGGGTCCTTTAAGCCGAGCGACTCTTGTGGGAGGATATTTTTCAGAGAACAAAAAAAAAAAAAAAAAAGTGATCCGTGAGGAGCCTCCGGGGGGGGGGGCCTGCTGAGACCGGTCCCCCAAATGCACTCGGTTGTGGGAAAAGACGCGATCAGTCTGTGGTCGTCGGCGAGGGCGAAGGGGAAGTTCTCAGAGGAAGAACGTTTGGGCGGCTTTGTGAAGGGCCCGAGTGAGAAAGCGTTTATGCGCGGGAATTGAAATGAGCTTGTTCCCACAGGATGAGACTGAGGATGGGAAAAGGGATTGGGGGGGGGGTGCAAGTGGGGGCGCTCCAATTATTTCTTCATGGGAAAACTCTTGAGGAAAGACACAAGATGAAAGGAGATCAAAACGCTCTTTTTTTGTAGCGTTATCATAAATACAGAACTCACAGAGGACAACGGAACAGCCGTCACATACGTGCGGCGCCGCAAACTATTCTCGCTGCTTTTGTTTACATTCAAATCTGTGCAGAATTATTAGGCGAGTCTCATTTTTTGAAGATAAATCGGATTATTTACCAATCCCAGTTCTTTAGCTTTTTCTGCCATGTACAAATCTGCTGACTATTCTTACCACTGATCATGTTCACTTCTGGACATATTCAGCAGGATCCATTTAGAGCGTTCCAGCCAACTTCCTGACAACTAAAGAACTAAACACCTGAATGCCACTTGTGGCTTCCCACAATGCCTTTCTTACCCCATTCCGTCGTCCAATTAGTGAAGCCTCCCAGGATGCACTGCAGCATTTGTCTCCATTAGCAATGCAGGTTATTGGCGGGAGGTCGGTGGGGGTCTTGAAAAAAAAACTTCTCGGGTGTAATTAGGAGGCGAGCGAGGGCGGCGTGTGCCGGGCGACCGGCGAGGGGAATTCCTCGCGGCGAGAATCCCCCGCGACCCGCCTCGGTGCTGACTTCAGCAAACGTAATAAATCACGAGCGCTCGCCATCGATTAGGCCGCCGCCTACGAGGGTGTTCTGACTGCTGCTAAGCTGGTGGGGCAGCGCTTACGCCATTAACCAGACATTCCGCTGTGGCGGAGCGGCTAAAGTGGGGTGAAAAGAAGGTAACGCGCGTGTGAAACACTTTATCCTCTCCGGGAAGTTTAAAGCTCTAAAGTTGTGATATTGACTCCGACCTGGGCCTTCCGTTGAGATTTGATCCTGATTCAGATTCAGAAACCTATTCATTTATCCCCGCTAGGCAATTAAGGCCGCCTCTTCGGGCCACCACTTTTACTTAGCAATTATAGAAACCATCAATACGAGACCCATACCTAACTTTAACATTATATAACTACGTTACATTAATTTTCCTGAGGAGTTATCATCCATCCATTTTCTTCTGCTTATATGAGGTCAGTTCACGAAGGTAGCAGCTTAACCTGGGAGGCCAAGACTTTTCTTTCCCTAGCCACTTTGTCACGGTCTTCCAGGGAGATACCGAGGCATTCCCAGGCCAGCCGAGAGACGTAGACCCTCCAGGGTGTTCTGCGTCGTCCCTGGGGCGGTGAAGAAGGGAAAACTTTGCAGTGATGCCTTCTGGAGGGATCCAAACTAAATGCCAGGCCCACCGTATCACCTGTCTTGACGTGGTAGAGCAGTGGCTCAACTCTGAGACCCCTTCTGGTGACCGTGCTTCTCATGTTTTCTTTCAGGGAGAGCTTACCCCAGACTCCCTGTGAAGGAAAATTATTACGGTCCGCGATCTTGTCCAATCGGGCGCGACCACAGGTGAGCGTGGTAATGTAGATCGACCAGTAGCTTCAGAGCTTTGCTTTTTGGCTCAGGTCCTTCTTCACGAGAAAAGACCAATACAGAGTCCGCATCATTGCCTGTGAATCTCCCACTCCAGTGTTCTCTCACTCGTGAACAAGACCCTATAAGATACCTGAAATCCTCCACTTGGAGGATCTCATTCCTGACCTGGAAAGGGCACAGAACCTTTTTCTGACTGATACAATGGAGGTGCCAATTTTCATCTGAACCAGGTAACACTTGCCTACAAAATGCTACGTTGAAAATTAAAGATTACAGCTCGACAAAGCAAACAGAACGACATCTGTAAAAAAAAAAAAAAAATATATATATATATATATATAATATATATATATATATATATATATATATATATATATATAGGCTGACTCCCAGAGATACACGGTTGAATCCCTTCTCCGTGTCCGCAGAGCATACGTAAACTGCTTGGGGAAGCTCCCATGCACCCTTAAGGACCCTTCTTTGGGTGCGCCTTGGGGCAATTTCGTCTCTCTAATTAATAACTATCCATCCATGTTCCTAGCCTCTACAGCAGGATAAAAAATAAACACGACTTCCTGATTGATCCTCCTCTCCAAAACCTCCTGAATGGACCTTACCTAGAAAGCTGAGGAGTCTTGCTGTCCAATCAATTTAGTTTTCAGAGGGGGTATTTTGAGCTGTACTTTGTCTGGTCCTTCACCGTGGACCGGTTTGACATGGGGTGAGCCTGCCATCGGTATCTTTAGGGACGCAAATACCTCCACAATGAAGCGATAGCTCAGGGCGGGGTACACACACACATACGGCACCCTCCCTGCCTGGGGAAAACTCAACCAGCTGCCACCGGTTTCAAGCTACGGTTAATTTGTGTCCAGAGACCATCGTTCTTCTTGATTTTTTTGTTTATTTTTCCCCTCATCAAACATTTAGAATACTCTACCAGCACCTACTGGACAGAAGTGAGGCAAATGTTCACTGTTTTCTATTGTGGGTTACCCAAACATCACAGCTTTTAAAGCATCCTTCCTTCCTTCATCCCTCCCTCCCTTCACCTTTCCCCCCTCGGACTGTCTCAGCAGCGTCATCCTTCCTATCTGTGTTTCTCGGCTGCGTCACGCTGCACCTGTAATGGAGGAATTAGTCGGCCCTGAAATGAACTTCTTGTCTCCGCTCTTCCTGCACGCAAAGAAAAAAAAAAAGAACTGTGGAGAAGGAAGAAGAGGAGGAGGCAAGAGCAACAAATCTGTTCTTACTCTTCACTTCCCGCTCTTGGTCTTCAGATCACTCTTGATCGCTGGTCTCCTGTCATTAATTGCTTCAAAGACAACATCTGGAACGGGAGTTGAAAAGAAACTTTCAAAACTCCTTCATTATCACGTATCCCCTTTGATGTTTCAAGCACAAAACAGTCAAGTCGGAATATTGCCTGGATCTTTACATTACAGCACCTGTAAGCAAAATTGTCCACCATTATGACGGCTTTGCCCTGTTCAAAACCTCACCAGATTTTTGAGCTGCACTCAGCAACATCGAATTTGGTAGGGAAGTCCTGTCGTGAGTAGACCCTCAAAATACTGTCAATATGCTGTGCTGATCGCTAAAACCAAGATAACTCTATTAAGGGTCTGTGATTATACCGCTACACAAAATTTAATCTAGATCTGATCCAGAATTAAAGGTTAATATGAACAATCCCATTTGGGATATCAAGAGCTTTTAAGTATATCTTAGTAAATCTCAGGCTTATCCTCCTGTAGATCCAGATGGCGTGACATATCTGGATGAAATGTGACTGTAATAATATCGTAGTTCACCACTGGCAAATGTTTGATCCGAACCAAGGTCTGCGCTCTCGAATTTGTAATTCTTCCAAATCCCTTGCAAAACGAGTCCTGTTTAATCCTCAGCTCTTAATTGGTTGCACTTGTTTCCAAATAGAACAAACCTGTTGAGTTATGTACAAATTTTAGGGTAACTTCCAGTGGATATTCTTCATAAAACCCATTCAGAATCCGAGACGAATACACAACAGAACAAGAAGCAAAATAAGGCTGTCTGAAATTAGATCTAGTGACCTGAATGATGATGTTTGGGTGGTTCAAAGTTCAAGGCAGTCAGAACTGGACATGCGTTTTCAAACAAGGTTGAGGGTTTCGAAGTAGGGATCAAACTTTGCTTAGGGTTTCAAACAACAACTTAGTATCCCAAATTACGGTTTTAAACCATGGCTACAGTTTCAAAGTCTGCTTTAAAAAAAAGGATTCAGCCTTCAGTTCCGGTTTTAAATAAAGGTTAGGTTTTTTAAATAGAAATTCAAAGCCAGTCTTGGGGTTTCATGCTAAGGTTTGGAAGGCGAGGAAGGTTAGACAAGGCGTGGAGGACTTAAGCACGGGAAAGCAAGGCCATATTCCATCCATTTTCTTTGCCACTTATCCTCACGAGGGTCGCGGGAGTGCTATCCCAGCTATCAATGGGCAGAGGGACACCCTGAACTGGTTGCCAGCCAGTCACAGGGCACATGGAGACAGACAACAGCTGCACTCACAATCACGCCTAGGGGAAATTTGTCCATCCATCCATCCATTTTCTTTGCCGCTTATCCTCGCAAGGGTCCCGGGGAGGGCTGGAGCCTATCCCAGCTGTCAACGGGCAGGAGGCAGGGTACACCCAGAACCGGTTGCCAGCCAATTGCAGGGCACATTGAGACAAACAGCCAGACTCACAATCACACCTAGGGGCAATTTAGAGTCTCCATTTAATGTTTTAGGGATGTGGGAGGAAACTGGAATGCCCGGAGAAAATCCACGCAGGCACAGGGAGAACATGCAAACTCCACACAGGTGGGGCCGGGATCGAACCTGGGTCCTCAGAACTGTGACACCAAAAACTGCAAACTAAACAGAGTTCAACACCCAACAATCAAAGGAGCGGAAAATCTCAAGTAAACCTCAAGTGGAAACGAGGCAAGACGTGACACAGAGAGATCGCGGCATGGGGACGGACAAACAAGATTTCAACTCCCATCGATGGACCAACAAGAACTGGAAAAAAGCTAAATACAAAGCTTGATGAGATAACGACGAACAACTGCACAAGCCACAAGTGGGTGGAGGGAGCTGATTGGTCAACACGCAAAAGGGGCTAAACATGAACAGGTGAAGTAATGAAATGAACACACAAGACGTGGAAAACGTGAAAGAAACCCAAATCAACCAAAACGTAGAAAACGACAAGTCTGCTAATACTTTCAGCTCTTTGAAATCAGGTCCGGAAACCCGATTTTGTCCTGTAAGTTTCTCTTATGATGAATGCTCAACTTTTCCCTTGATATGTCAATTCACTTTTAACTGTTTTTTTTTTTTTCAATGATTTTAAAGTCTGATTTTAAGTGACTACCTTTAACTTCTTTTTTTTTATTCATTTTAAAGTCCAGCGTGGAATACATTCTTTTCAACCCTTGGAGAGAACTTTAAATTTGTCCTATGAATTATGCTGTACACATAAATTTGCCCCACATAAATAGCGCTTTAAGTCAGGATTACGGATTCAAAGTCAGGTTTAAAATTAAGCCACCCTTTGAACAATGGATACCTGAACACACACAAAAAAATGTAATTATGGGCAAATTTTCACCATTCATGTGCTTTAAATGATTTTGTTTTTGTTTTTTTGCCCACACTGTCATTTCGACTAAGCAGCATGAAATCTGGTCGTCTCTGTAATCTATGCTTAAAAAGACGTAGAAAGTTGGACATTTTGGTCTGAAGGATTTATTTTAAGTGTATTTTGTCCTTTTACATGATTAAAAAAAAATAGATTGGTTTCAATGGGTAAGAGGAAATTTGGGAGGAAAGTCTCTGATGAATAGTGGCCGCTTGTAAAAAGTCTTCCACTGGTTGGGGGCTGGGGGGGGGCATTCCCCTCCCCCCCATCCCGTTTGTGAAGACGAACAAGCAGGAGAAGAAGACGAAGAAGGATGTTTGCTGATTGAGAGCTTTAAAGCCACAATGAAGGCGTAATTGAAAAGGTGGCTGGAGCACCGGCAGCCTTTTGTCATATCTTTTTTAATTAACTTTCCCTTTTCTGCGGCGCG
This sequence comes from Syngnathoides biaculeatus, assembly GCF_019802595.1. Lineage (NCBI taxonomy): Eukaryota > Metazoa > Chordata > Actinopteri > Syngnathiformes > Syngnathidae > Syngnathoides > Syngnathoides biaculeatus. The sequence continues at coordinate 17,639,201 of NC_084650.1, read as the reverse complement.
ATCGCGGCCGGTGATACGGCCAAACGACGCTGACACGCGCCACAGACGTTTTGTTCATTAAATTGGGCATCTTCAAGCATGCCGGGCTAATTAAAATTCTGCCGGATGACAAAGAAGGAGACCAAGAAACGTCCACTCCGCTTTGTACATTATCACATGACCACACAAAGTGAAATAATAGGACAACAATACACTGCAAGTACTTCAACTTGAATTATGGAAGAAGGAAAAAAAAAAAAAACATACAGATATATGCACGGGCCTCCGCTTCTGTACAATAAGATCAAGTCACAAATTGAGTGGGACTTTTCAACTTGGTGGGGAATAGTGATTTTTCTAAAAATGAGTTTTATTGACAAAACTTGAAGGTGAAGGGAGCAAATTTGAGCAGTAATATTTTCAAAGTCGGGTTTCAAGCCTCGGTTAGGGATTTAAAGTAAAGTTTTAATGCAGGATAAGGCTTTCAAACAGGTTATCCATTCATTTTCTTAGCCGCTTATCCTTACAAGGGTCGCAGGGAGTGCTGGAGCCTATCCCAGCTGTTGACGGGCAGAAGGCGGTGTACACCCTGAACTGGTCGGCATATAACCGCAGGGCACATAGAGACAAACAGCCGCACTCACAATCACGCCCTGGGGCAATTTAGTCTCTAATTAATAACTATCCATCCATGTTCCTAGCCGCTTATCCTCACAAGGGTACCGGGAGTGCTGGAGCCTATCCCAGCTGTTGACGGGCAGGAGGCGGGGTACACCCTGAACTGGTCGCCAGCCAATCGCAGGGCACATAGAGACAAACAGCCGCACTCACAATCACGCCCTGGGGCAATTTAGTCTCTCTAATTAATAACTATCCATCCATGTTCCTAGCCGTTTATCCTCACAAGGGTACCGGGAGTGCTGGAGCCTATCCCAGCTGTTGACGGGCAGGAGGCGGGGTACACCCTGAACTGGTCGCCAGCCAATCGCAGGGCGCATAGAGACAAACAGCCGCGCTCACAATCACACCTTGTGGCAATTTAGAGTGTCCAATTAATGTTGCATGTTTGTGGCAGGTGGGAGGAAACCGCAGTACTCAGAGGAAACCCACGCAGGCAATGGGAGAACATGCAAACTCCACACATGGAGGGCTGGGATCGAACCTGGGACCTCAGAACTGTGAGGCCAATGCTTTCCAGGTGCATCACTGTGCTGCTCAAAAAGGTTAGTTTTGTCAGATTGCAGTTTCAAACCTTAAAACAATTGTTTCAGTGCTGGTTTAGGGTGTAATATGAGGTTTTCAAGTCACGTTAAGAATTTTAAAGTGGGGTTTGAAATTGTGTTGGCGTTTCTTGGAGTTTTAAGTTTGGTTTAGCCTTTGAAGCTAGGAAAAGGCTTTCAAATACGATTATTTGCAAAATTACAGGTCCAAAACTTGGTTCGGGTTTCTAACAAGAGTAATTAGGGTTTCAAATTAAAGTGAGGGTTTTAAGTTGGTGTTTCAAACCGGTGTTAGAGTTTCAAGTTTGGGTTAGGGATACGAAGTAGGTTTTGGGGAAAAAAAAAAAAGGTTAGGGTTTGGGGCCACAGTTATGGTTTCAAATAAGATTTTCATATGATAGTTCGGGTTTTAGAAGAGGTTTAATGATTAGGGTTTCAACATGAGGTTAGGGCTTCCAAACGAGGTTAGGGTTTTAAATTGGGGTTTTAAAGCGATATTTATTTTCAAGTCAGGGTTAGGCTCTCACATTAAGATTTTAGGCAGGGGCTACAATTTGAAATGAAGTTACCAAGACAGGAGTAGGGTTTCAAATTAAGGTGTAAAACCTAGATTCAAGCCTTGGTGTTTTAAATCGGGGCTTCAAAGTAGAGTTTGAAGATATGGCGAGTGTTTCAAGTTCAGGTTTATAAAAAGGGTTTCAAACCTCGCTGCGAGTCTCAAGTTAAGGTTTTGAGTCAGGCTTTCGGATTTCAAACTTTGGTTCAGGTTTCAAACTGGGGTTGGAGAGCGTAGGAAAGCTTTTATCAATCAATGGGGCGGCTCGGTTTGAGCCCCAGGAAGGCTGCCTGGCAACAAGTTAAAGCATCTGCTTGAAAGGATTTATATGAAGGCACGAAAACGCGAGCGGCGCGTGTGTAACTCGGGCCAAGGACGCTTGAAAACTTCCAAAGCAGAGTGAAAATGTTAGTGAATCGGAATCTATTCTAAACGACGAGCTCATGGCCGCGAGCTCCAATCTGCGCCGTTTGAGTCACAAGAGATGGCTGGTACAAAACTTAAATCACTTCATTGGGTTTTTATCCTATTTTCAAAAGGTTCTCACCATTAGACTTATAAAATGTCACCTGATAATAATGGTATTTATTTTTAATTCATTCCAAGCTAAATTCCAGGATATTGCACAAAATATAGATGCAGAAAAACAATTTAGGAGCTGAGAAGTTTGGGTTCCAATCACCATTTCATCAAATTTGTAGTTATGCTACTTATTGAAGCATACGCAGTTTTCAGGCATCCCTAAGTCCTCCGCCATCGCCTAAACGATGATGAATTCGTCTGACGTCACGACATAACAGCTGCACTTAGCATCCATCTGGACTTTCCTCTTTCTGTAAAATCAAACGTCGTCACCATTGATGAACTTGTCATCAAAAATTCATTTGTGCAATTAAGGCCTGTCACAGAGCGCCAGCCCGGTTCAAGTTTGGCCTCCAGACATCGTCGGCTACGCTAGCCGCGGTTTGTTTACGGAATATGAAGTGCGCGTGATTTTTGCCAGTCCTCTGTGGGACGCATTAGGCGGCCTCACACCGGGTCTCAGTTCAACTCGAGTGCGGTCCGCGCCGCTATTAGAAGCCCGGCTGCTAATTAGCCCGCCGCTAACAACATCAGGAACAGGCAGCGGGATGGTGGACGAATCTGCGAGGTCCAACGTGGCATCTGTCACGAAGGCAGAAAGTGCTTATTTCCCTTCTAACAAAAGTTCTATGTTAGTGCCATCCTGAAAATATGGATTTGATCCGTGCAAGTGGTTTCTCTTCTCTTCTCGGTTTTATATCCTTTCACCGCGGTAATTTCTATTTGGGAAAACGACCCACTTGGGCAATTTGGGGCTGAATGAACTGTCACTGCCATACTTAAAGGTCCACTGTCATGAAATGCATGATTACTAGTATGTAATTAATGGAAAAAAAGGCAGCCGGAATGGACCCATCTGTTTTTTCACCACAAAACATGATTTTTACATATTTGGCTTTTTGTCATTCCCGCCATGAAAATCCTCTTGAGGGATTTGTTTTTGAGAAGAAGCAGGAAGTGACGTTAGCAGCAGCCGTGCACTCAGGCTGGCTCGTCTGTTTCTACTAGTTTTACCTGCCGGGAAGGTAGCTCGTCGTTCCTTCGTGTTAGCCAAAAGGCCGCCTCCTTGACTTGCTGGATATTGTTGGAACACTCGGGAGGATGGATTTACTCTTCATACTTCGTTGTGAAAAAAGGACTGCACTGGTGCGAAGGATGAGAGCTTCGTGGGTTCCAAATCACAGGTAGGTGTGTATATAGTATATATACTAAAAAAATACAATAGTTGGGAGTGGGGGGGGGGGCAGGCGTAATCCTCTCATAACATTACAAAAGATTTTTCTTAAGTCAGGGGTGCTGAATGTGTCGATGTGCGCTTCCGCACAGTAGCCGCGGAAGGACTGCCTCCGTACGGCCTTGTGGATCACCGCAAGGCCTGGGCCTGGCGTTAGCCCCAACACAGAGGTGAATCGGGCGGGTAGAGGCTTTGGCGAGGGCTCTCCCCCCACCGGCCACCCGTGTCCGCCCGGCACCCCACTTCGCGTGTCGGCTAGCCAACGACGGCTTCCGCGTCTTCTCTCTTGCCACGGCTTGCCCGGCAGCGAGATTCCGCGGAGTTGGTTTGGCCACATGTGGGAGGAGAAAGTAGCCCCCCCCCGCCCGGCATGGGTCCTCCTGAGTACGCTACATACCGTCGGGGAGTCTGTTGTTAGTTAGAAGTGGTCCGCGTATCATCAAAATATGGCGGCGAAATGATCGGGTAATATTGTCCAGGTCATTTCACTCGACTGTGAGATGTTCCCTTCTTCGAAAAGAGCTTCTGTGTTCCATAGCAAGTTGCAACTACGTGTTTTCAATGGCGAATGTCCCGGCGTAAGATCTGCTGATGACGTTGCAGGCAATATGGCGACCACTTGGATGTCGAATGAGACTTCCGCAACTTTGCGCATGGATGACGCGCTCTCCGCTCATTTATTTTTTCATGTAGACATTGAAGTGAATAATGTTATGTATTTTTCATCACAATATCTATTTTAGAATATTTATCGGCATGACAGTGGCGGTTTAAAAAAATGGCAAAAATCTTATCTCACATTCAGTGGCATAATTTGTATGTGTCTGTTTTTTTTCCGAAGTCCTTGAGCTTTTTTTTTTTTTTTTTTTTTTAAATCCATATCCAACATTTCCATACCTGGTCATTCGTCGGTGAATTTCAAGGAGGAGTGGAGCCAATTTCTCTAAGAGGCATTCAAAAAAAAAAAAAGTAATCTTGGCTAACATCATCACGATCCTTGAATAATGCACAACGGCATCACGTATTCATAACGTATTGAACAGAAAGGAAGGAACCTCGAGGCGCACGGAAGACCTGAGAGTGTGCGCACGTGTGTTTATTGGCAAGGGCCAACCGGTGTTGATATTGAACCCCCGCGGGGGCAACAAAAGGGAAGATTTGAGCAAAAGTAGCTTTTGTTGCACTTTATTGACATTTTATGTTCATTCCGGCTGGGAAGAACACAAAGTTTACACGCTTTCGATGCCATTTGTAACAATTGCATGTTGGCCTCTGATCTCATCATTGGGTTACACTTTTTATATGTGAGTTGTTCTGACTGGTAGTCATAATAATAATAAAAAGAAATATTGTACAATGAAGTGAGAGAGATTCAAGGGTATAATGCTTGAAAGTATGTGAGGTCAATATGGGCCAAAAATTAGATTAAAAAATAACACAATAAAACTATAAATATTAATGCACATAGTCATCAAAATATAATAGTCAAATAATCTAACATAAACAGTAAAATATCTTTCCATCCACATATCACGAAAATAATCTATCCATCCATGGGTAGAATGCTTGGAAGTATACGAGTCAAAATTTTGATTACAAAATAATACAATAAAGCATAAATATTATTAATCCAAACATATTGGTCAAATTATCAAATATATGTCCATCCACATATCATGAAAATATCTATTCCTTCACATACACACAATTTAAGAAAAAATATATGCTTGAGATTTGCTGTGGATAAATTAAAATAAAATGTATTTCCGTTTTTTTATTGCATTTAAATACATATATTTTCTGTCTAGACTGAACATGAAAAATATGCTCTGATTATCTTTGCCCTTTGCACTGGTGTCCAACTATTACTGTCAAAGTTGGCTATTGTTTGTATTTTTGTGGAGGAAAAGCAAAGACTTTTTAAGGGAAGATCGAATTGTTTGTTCCGACTCTGGACCCCCCCCCCCCCCCCAAACCCGCCCTCTTCCTTCTCGTCTTCCTCAGCTTATTATGAAAAGTGTCCTCTGGGTGTGAACATGAAGCAATAACACAGCCGCCGTGGCTAATTGCGTTAGCCGAGCAGCCGCAGTGGCTGGCGAGCGGGACAAAGGGCAAAAATCTAATAGTCAGGTGGCAATATGGCAACCAAATTAGAGCATTAGTTTTCATCAGTGTCCTCCCGTCGGCCATGGGCGGGTGACGAGGGGGGCGCGGCAAAGCATCCCAATCTAATTGCGTGCGCGCAAAACGTGACTCCAGGGCCGGCGAGCGCCGGCGTGAAAGATGTGATGTCATCCCGGGGAGACGCGACAAGCTTTGATGGCTCTAGTACACGCCCAAGGTCGCTTCATTAGGTACGGCAAAGTACCTAATGAATGTACGGTGGGACTTTGGGTCTGTTGTGAGACCGAGCTCGGAACGCGACGACGACACGTGCGCTCTACTGGTCGGGTATTTATATACTCAGAGAGGCAGAACTGTCACGAGCAAGGCTTGGCCACTGCTCTGGGCGATGTCACCTGTCACAGCTGTTTCACATTTGGACTGTAATTAGACAGGCATTTAAGTTGGAGTTTTTGCCAGTTCGTTGCCTTGCATTAGTGCGATGCATTCACTCTCTGTGGGACTCTCCCCTTCTACGCGTGAGTTAGAGTAACCCTAGTCACAGCGATTCTGTGCCCTTTTTCTTTGATCCTGTCCTGTTAAGTTAGTTTGCTTCACAGTCATCGAGCACTTGCTGTATGTCTTTTGGATCCCGCCTAGCGTTTCTGTGCCTCTGCCTTGTCGGACTGCTACGCCGTGTATGACAAACCACATTGAACATTATCCCTCTGCCTCGAAGTCCTGCATTTGGGTCCGCCCCTGTACCGGAGGTTTGTGGCAATAACAGATATAACTTTGTCAACTACGGGCGTGTAAATCCCTTTGAGCCTATTTTATCGTTAATGCCTATTAGCATAAACTTAAGATGACTATCAATATCAGTGGCAGTAGATTCCACTTAGCAATTCAAAGAGTTAAAAACAAAAAAAATAAATAAATCGATTGGTTGGCTAAAAAGTTGGTGGATCAGTATTAAACAATTTTTTAATGGATGCATTCTTCCACAAATTGTATTTTCCGTTCTTTTTCTTTCCTGAGAACATACAATATAGTCAATATAATTTACATCAGCATAAAATAACAGCTGAATGTCTCTCGTCAAATGATTTTTACTAAAGTACCACAAGGACAATAGTGCGGTATTTTTTTGTGCGTATACTCCAGGTATAACTGTGATGGGCATTGAACGGTTGTCTGTTTAAAACGAAGCCGGATGCGGCAGAGGCGAGCTATTTAACGCTAATGTTGGCGCCGCAGGGGCGTCGCACGGCGTCGGGCCGGTATCAATAAAACCGGTACGAGGAGGAGCACGGCGCTGCCTCCCTTGCAGAAAGAGACGCTGACCTTTTGTCCGCTAAGCCTCCCCCTCTCGCCCGTCTTTTGTGCCACATCAATGCTGTTTTCCCCGTCAGACCGAGGCCTCGGCGCAAAGAGCAAAATAATCACCGCCTTCGCTGGAAGCCGCCGCGTTATCGACTGATTTAAAGCAAATGTTCGGCCGGCCAGAAGGTCGCCGCGCCGAGCTCGTTACGTGGAAGGAAAAAAATAAAGTACAAAAAAAATACAGAGGAAACAAAGAAAAACATGGAAAGTTAAAGTTGCGGCCTCAAAACTATGAAAGTCCATTAAAGCTTGAAATAGAAGTCCTGTGCAGCCTTCGTTGTATTGATTTTTTTTGTTTTTTTTTTTTTTTTTACAGGTTAGGCATAGGTAAAAATAAAGAAAAACCAAGCTTTGTCATAAAATATGCATAATTAATCAGAAACTATTGTATGGTTAGTGGCTTGGTCGGTCAGCCAGTTTGTCTGTCAGGCAATTGGTTCTTAGTCTCTTGCTTGGATGATTGGGAACATGGTTGGTTGATCGGGTTAGTTGGTCAGTGGATTAGTCGAAGAACCAGTTGGTCTGTTGGTGTCTCCGTTAGCCAATCGGTAGGTCGGTCAGGCATTCAATTTCTTAGTTAGTCTGTCAGTTAGTAGTCAAACCAATTAGCTGTTTATTTGACAGCCGGTTGGTCTGTTGGCCAATCAGTCAGCCATTTGTTTGGGTGGTCAATGGTTCAAATTGTTGTTTGGTTGTCTGGCTGGTTGTATACCTGTTAGTCGGTTGGCTGATAATTGTGTTTAATTATTCGAAGAACCAGTTTGTTTGTTGCTCAGAGAGTCAGCCATTGGACCTTTCCGATGGCGATTTTAAGCTCCGCCCCCTTAGCCATGTCCCACAAGCTTCGAAAATGTCGATTGAACAGAACATGTTTGAAGTGGATTCTCTGTCGCGTATTCCAGATAATATTGGGGTATGTTTTTCGCCAAATGCATCAGATTTTGCCAAGAGAGTTCTACAGAGAGGTTTCGACTATTTCACGCAAGGATATGTACACGGAATTAAGATTTTGGACGGAGCAGGATGCACTGTCAGAGTTACAGGGAAACGTCGGCGCTCGATGCAAAAAAACGTTTGACGCCTCACAAATTTCATATTGAAATCCAACAGGATAAAATAGTGGAATCGTACTGCACATGTAAAGCAGGGTGAATACTTTTTACTTGGAAAGATCACAAGTAATATTGTAGTCTATATAAGTGAGTGGGTGTATACATTTGACGCGGCTCTGTCTTAAAAGTCTAATGTGATCCAAATGGGCAAGTAGACATTTCTCTTGCATGATATGGAGCACTTAGTATCACTCACCGGACCGACTCTTTGGCATAAAACATGACACACTTCGCTCAGCGGGTCAGTGATACGCTAACAAAGTGAAAGTTGTTCTCCTGCAATGTATAAAGTACTGATGATAATTCAATCAAACTCAGAGAAGTTACTTCTCCCTCACTTCCCTTCGAACATACAGCCTTGTGTTTATTGATTTTGTCCACATTGAGTTGTACGTGCGCTCTTCCGCGGGCCTTAATCCATCAAAGAGACTTCGTCAACTGTGTTTTAGGTTTTGGAAAATGAATCAACCGGGCCCCTTGTCACCTAGCTGGATATCTTTCATCAGAATTGCACATCTGAGGACCATTTTCTTCGTAACAGGAACTTTTCCAAGCGCACGCTGCTGACAACCAGCATAGCTTGTGGGACAATTTGGCGAGAGGGGTGTGCCAAGCCAGGGGTTAAGACAATGCGGCTATCTGATTGGCTACTATTGTACGAGTGATTGACAGGTCAGAAAGGTCCATTGGTGGGATGGTCGATGGTTCAATTTGTTGATTGGTTAGTTGTTTATTTTTCCGTCAGTCTATTAGTTGGTCCGTTATTTGAAGAACCAGAGAATCAGACAATTAGTTTTGTTTTAGGCAGATTGATACGGAAATATCAGTACTCAGATACACCACCCTTACTTTGCACAAAATTACACTGTAATAATTGCATACATTCCATTTCGACACTGGTATTGATTCCAAGGGAAATAAAACGAAGAACAGGATCCCTCAAATGTAAAACTGAATGACTGCTTCCTGCAGCCGTCTCCAGCTAAAATGTCGCAGCGGAGGCCGTAAGAGTACTTGAAAGACTTTGTCTTCTCCTTTCAGCCAGACAAACAAGGCTTTTTCCTTGCCGGAACACTCGCTGGCTCCCCCGCAACATATTTTGCATGACGCCGACGGGCTTTGAAGTGCTTGTCCGATCTACAAAAGTGTCGAAGGAGAAAACGTCACGTAGGCCACGTTGCCGCCTCGCTGAGACGGAGTTAATAATTCACACTGTGAAAGTGGCAGAGTGAGCCAGCTCAAATCAAAGAATAATAAGTCTTTTTTTTTCGTCTTCTTCTTCGCGCAGCTGCAGGTGAGTCGTCATATCGCCGCCTATCAAATATTCACACAGCTGGAGGGGGAGCGCGAGGTGTGGGGGACGGGGGGAGTTTGACGGACCGCACCGCTCGCCTCTTTCTCGCGGAATCAAAGTCCGCGTCCTCCTTTCTCATTGTCCTTTGTGAAAGGTACTCACGCCAAACGAGGTGTTGAATTCAAGTGCAGATTTGACGGAGTTTGAGGCAGTATCAGAAGTGGAAAGACTGATTTGTGCCGCTATTTGTGGGGGGGGGGGGGGATAAAACATTATTACATATTTTGGCAGTAAAGAAATAAGAGTCACTGATGGTGTAGTGGTCCACTCGCTTGACTTTGGTGCAGGAAGACTGGGTTCAGTTCCTACTCAGTGACAGCATCTTGATCTACGTCTATTCTCCGACTACTCCAGTCTCCTCCCACATCCCGAAAACATGCAGTTTATGGCAGGCTAATTGAAGACTCTAAATTGCCTGTAGGTGTTAACGTGTGCATGAAAGGTTGTTTGTTTGTGTGCCCTACGATTGGCTAGAAACCAGTTTAGGGTGTATTCCCCCGCTCTCGCCCGAAAATGGATGGGTGGATGTTTAAAAAAAAAATATATATATATATATATATACTATTTTTTGGGGGAGAAAACAAAAATATATTTTTTTTATATGTAGAAGGAGGAAAATAGTCCACTAAAGTATTTTTTTTTTTACTTTTAATTATATTATTTTCAATTTTTTTTAGATTTTATTTTAAATAATTGTTTTGAGAACACAAAAAGGCACTTGTTATTCAAAAAAAATATTTATTCCGTGATTTGAAATTATGATGAAAATATTTTTTGACAATTAAATTTTTACCACATAATGTAATTTTTTATCAGAAAACATTAAAGATTATATTTTAGAAGAAAATATTGCTTTTTATTTTAAAAAGATTTAAGAAATAAAATTAACCATTTACCTGACCCTTTTACTTGAAAAATAATGTAACTTTTATTTTTTAATAAAATGTTTTGTAAGGTTTTATGACCCTTTTTGTATTTATTAAATTCTGCATTTTTGGAGATTAAATATATATTTATTTCAAACTGAGAATTTTGGAGTCTTTTTTTATTTGCGTTTCTTCATGAAAATGCCCTTTTAATTTAGTTTTTTGTTTTAGAAAAATGTCCTTGTGTGATGATCACCTTAGTGTATTTTCAAAATGTACAGTATTGTATAACCAGAGCACAATTGGTACGATTCCTTCACATAGTTACCAACTTGTTCAAAGTTAACATTCTTGTAGTTCATTATTATTAACCTGCAGAAATAACAGCACGAAATCATGTAATAATCTAAAAGAAAGATGGATAACGGGCAAATCTGTCTTGACCTTTTATGCTCCGTCTTTAATCAGCAGGCTGGCGTGCGACTGATCTCCGCTAAAAGTCGAGCGAGGTGCCACTTTTGTGGCACCAATTAGATGCATCGTTATCGCCATTACGCCGATGAGGTGACGGCGGCGGCGGAGGAGGAGGCGGAGGCGTTGGCGCCAGGCTCTAATTGACGCCCCCCAAACGGACCTGTTGGCGTTAGCGAAGGCGAGGCGAGCACACCCACCGTCGGGAAGTGAGGCGCAATGACGAGCCGATAATGAGACGGCTCAAAGCTTGATCTTGACAATAATTAGCTCCTTTCGCCTCAGCCTCCTTCCCGCTAATCAAAGGTTCGCGCCGGATAAACTTTCACCATAAGGTGCTTTCTTCCCTAAACGTTTCATACTCCAAATCTAATTATTTGACTCTTTTGGCACATCACACTCGCGCGCTTTTGCCTTGATAATTCCTGTTTTACTTCCAGATAGTCATTCGCTGCGCGCGGTCATTATCCACCTGGAATATTTGGAATATCAGGCCACGGGGACGACGAGTTATCAGTCGCCCGCTCGACGGCAAGTCATCAAATTTTGCCGGCACGTTGCGCCCCAAAAATGGAAGGTTTCATTTGTATTTGGAGACTTTATTTTTTTTTTCAAGGCGGGGGGGGGGGGGGGGGGGCTAATCATACCGACAAAATTAATGTTGCTCAATGTACCTGGCAAAAAAAAGACCCTAAAAATGGAACACTGTCTGTCTTTTTGGGTTCTTGAGACCTCGATGTGGTCTACTCAAGCGTAGACACGTCGACAAAATTGCATGTTGCAAAGCTGAAGTGGTTCTGATGGCTGACTTTTCAAATTATTCTAAAACGTCAGCTGCAATTATGCAAGGGGAAAAAAAGGAAGACTATTTCAAATGATTATTTTTTTTTTCCTTGATAAATTTGTGTTTTAATCTATTCAACCATTTGGACTTTTTTGCAACATCCTCTTGACATTGACTTGATGCGAATAGCAAAAAATGATTTGTAATTTTTCAATTATTTTATTTGGTTGATTTAATATTAAAAGCTGCAGGCTGTTAAATAATGATTATGATCGAAACCGTTATTAAATATTCATATTACAAATTATTAACTGTATTAGTAAGAATGTGCGCTAAATGAGTGAATGGAAAATGAATAAAGTATTTGACAATTCATCAGGTTCCAGTCCAATGAGGTGCGGTGCCTTCAGGTGCCATCTGGGTTTCAAGTGCTCAGGTCGTCTCCATGTTTTCACCCCTCCAAGCGGTTTATTTCTTTCCAGTTTGAGCTTTTTTTTTTTTTTCCTCCCCCCGTCGTCGTCCGCCGCCTCCTCGCGTTTAATAGATAGAATTCCTTGTGAAAACGCCACGCCACCTGCGAGGAAATCATCAGGACGTCACGAGAAGCAAGGGCCGCCGGCGGCTGCGGCGACCAAGAGACGTAAATATGAAAAACAACCCCAAAAAAAAGTGTGGGGGGGGGGGGGGGCGGTTGGGTGAAATTTCCCAGAGTCGGAGCCTGTCCCTAAAGTGATTCTATTAAAATGCCATCTGACCGTTAATAAAAGTAATGATTTCACATCGTCGCCGCGAGCTGAAGCACTTTTTATTACACACACACACACACACATATATATATATATATATATATATATATATATATATATATATACATTTTTTTTTTTTTTTTTTTTTTTTGGGATGTGTGAGTACATAGAAAAACATAAAACGCAATTGCAGTCTGGCCCGTAGTTTGTGACTTAATGAGATTTCGGCAGGCTGGCCCCGGGTGTTATTTGTGCGCGATGGAGGCGGCGGATAAAAACCCGCCGTCTCGCCGCCGCAGCAGGATATCAAACCCGCACGCGGACGCCGCTCCATGTTTTCATTTGAACTGCAAACATGAGTGGAAAGATGTGACAGTCAGACAGGAAATGGACTGACGTCATGCGCCACCTGCTTCCTTGCGGGTAATCGGCAAAAACAGCGACGACCGCCTGGGATCTCGGTGATGAATTCGGAAAGCCGACTAGCTGTTTACTCCAACTCCCAAGTTGAACTTTACTGTAAAAAATATATATATAAAATATTTTTAAAAAATTATTTAACCAAACTACAACTTTATGGTAACACAATTGGAAACGCCATAAGCGAATGAAACTGCTAATGCTAATGCGTTGTGCATTGAAAACAGATTCTATGTGATAACATACTGTAGCTTTGCCTCATCATTCGTTAGCGTAAGGCTACCACATAATAGAACCGTGGTCCTCAGGCGGAAAAGGGTGGGGTGCCCTCTCCGGGTCGGGGATGAGATCCTGCCCCCAAGTGGAGTAGTTCAAGTATCTTGGGGTCTTGTTTGCAAATGAGGGAAGAATGGAGCAGGAGATCGACAGACTGGTCGGTGCAGCGTCTGCAGTGATGCGGACTTTGTATCGGTCCGTTGTGTTTACCAATTTACCAGTCGATCTACGTTCCTACCCTCACCTATGTGCACGAGCTGTGGGTCGTGACCGAAAGAACAAGATCCCGGATGCAAGCGGCCGAAATGGGTTTCCTCCGCAGGGCGTCCGGCCTCTCCCTTAGAGAACGGGTGAGAAGCTCGGTCATCAGGGAGGGGCTCAGTGTCGAGCCGCTGCTCCTCCGCATTGAGAGGAGCCAGGTGAGGTGGCTGGGGCACCTGATCCGGATGGCTCCCAGGACGCCTCCCTGGTGAATTGTTTCCGGTATGTCCCAACGGAAAGAGACCCGGGGGTGACCCAGGACACACTGAAGAGACTATGTGTCTCGGCTGGCTTGGGAATGCCTCGGGAACCCTCCGGAAGAGCTGGAAGAAGTGTTTTTGTTTTTTCGCATGTTTTTGGGATGTGGGAGGACACCGGAGTGCCCAGAGAAAACCCACACAGGCACGGGGAGAACATGCTTCCTTTTACTCGGGTCAGACATTTCACGTCACAAATGATGGAGTTATGACTTGACAAACTTATGAAGCTTCTTGGTCATAAATATTGACTCCCTTGTTCTCGGAGGAGAAGTCACAATAACACGCTTTGGACCACGGGGTAATGTTTAGAATAATCCCAGGATATCAAACAGTCTGGTTCTTGTGGTAGTTTGTCGGGAAGGGTAGAAATTGGGACAAAAACACCCGCATTTCTAACATTGTCTCTTTAACAACCCAAACTCGTAATCCGAGCCTCCTGCCATGAACCCCCAACCCAAAATCCAACCTTGCCTCCTCGCCTTGTCTTCTTTTTAACTATAGCGGGGCTTCCTACTGCGTTCTACTTTATAAACCTCAGCGTATTTTTAGTTGTCTTTTATTCTAAAGAGACACGACAGAACACATTTAAATATGAAAACAACACGCCGTGGACTTCCTGCGGTGGCAACTCGAACCATAAAAAAAAAAAAAAAAACATAAAGGAAAAATTAATGACAACTTTGTACGTGGCAACTAATTGCCTGTGCTTTCATGGCCCTTCATCATCAAGCATCACTTTTCAATCTCGACGTGCGTGCGTTCACTTCGCTCCAAGGTCTCATCTGGGGGAAAAAAAAAAAAAATCGGAACCTTTGCCGTCTTTTGTCTCGTCTAATGTCGCTAACGAGGCTGCCATTCATTCACCGCCGAAAACAAACAAACAAGAGAGCGCCACAAAGAGCTGCGAGGGCGACGCATTCAGCGGCAGCCTTCGCGTCTCGTCAAAAAACGCCGCGCCAGGCGTTACGGGCCCAGCCAATCGCGTCGCTTTGCGCTGAAAATATCAAGAATATTTGGATGGTAAACTTTGCTTTCCGTTATAGACAAACTTGAACCGCAAGAGGAAAATCGGTCAGAATTTTCAGGAATTAGGAGCAAAACGCATTAAATTTTATGTATATCATGAGGTAATGATGTCCGAGGCTGTATTTGAAGGAAAACTTCATATTTAAACATGGCAGCATGTGCCGTGAACTTAAATATCTTGTCAAACTACTTGAATGCTGTTATGAAAAATATGGAAAGAAGGCCACATTTGAAGGATCCTTTAAAGCAGGGCTCAGCAACCTTTTTGAGGCTGAGGGCTACTTCGTGAGCGCCGATCGTATGAAGGGCTACGTGACCCGTTTGCGGCAAATTTCAGACTCAGTTCATTTCACGTACATAAAATATTGTTGTTTTAATTTGTCGTAATAAATGACATCACAGGCATTTTCAAATTTGAATTCACGTAAGCAAGTCAGATTCAGAATTTAAAGCACAAATAATAGTCACAATTTGTGTATTTTTAGAACATACCTTGCGGGCTACCGTTGGCGTTGGTGACCCCTGCTTTAAAGTTGTAGCGCGATGACCTTACCTGACTTTTTGTTGCCCACCAAATGCAAGAGGATGGACAGAGACTGACTTCTATAAGAATGATCTCCCCACCCTCCAAATCGTCTTCCAAGTACGGGAGAATTGACCCTTTGGACATGGAAAATTTGGACTTGATATTACTGCATGTACCCTTAAAGAAACTACAGTTACTAGTTACTGTGTTCAAATATCTATTGCTTTCAATGTTAGACCATCTATCCTGTCTATGGTGATTTCCATTTTCCATCTATCCATCCATTTTCTAGCGCTTCTTCGGGTCGGGTCATGGGGGAAGTAGCTTCAGCAGGGATACCCAGACTTCCCTTTCTAAGATGGAGGGATGGACGTCTTACCCGATGTCGTATTTTGCACAAGTGGGTTCACCAGACGGCAAAAACAATTCTCCAAAGCAAGTCTTTTTTGACACAGTAGAACAAATGGCACACTTTTTACACTATTCCAGAAAATCTTTATTAAAAAAATAAATCCAGTCAACCATTTTCTCAGCCGCTTATCCTCACAAGGGTCGGGAGGAGTGCCGGAGCCAATCCCAGCTGTCAACGGGCAGGAGGCAGGGTACGTCTTGAAGTGGTTGCGAGCCGATCGCAGGGCACATCGAGACAGACTACAGTCACACTCACAATCACACCTTGGGGCAATTTAGAGTCTCCAATTAATAACTATCCATTTTCTTAGACGCATATCCTCACAGGGGTCACAGGGAGTGCCGGAGCCTACTGTGAGGCCAACGTGTTCCAGCTGATCCACCGTGCCCCCATGGGGGGGGACATTCGGCCTTTCAAAATTGTTCTTGTGATGTATTCAATTGAGAATAGGTTCAAGGATTTGCAAAACACTGTCTTGTTTTTAATTAATTATGTTTTACAGAATGTCCCAACCTCAGTAGAATTTGGGTTTGTAGGGACAAACAAAGTAGAAACTGCGAATACGAAACAAGGAGTTACGCATGGGGGGTTGCCAGTATAGATGATGGAACAGTCTAAAAAAATGCTAAATGCTAAAACAAATGAGCATCTATGTTGCAGTGTGTTAAGCCTTTAAGTAACGGATATGCCCCTCTGTAATATGACTGCACGCTGCAAAGAGGCAAGTACTGCGATATCTTCTTGTTAAAAGGAATGTTATAACACTGTTGTTTTGGGCTTTAGGCTGGAATGGATTGATGGCATTTCCATTCATTCCAATGGGAAAATGTGATTTGAGATGTATGTTTTGAGTTAGGAGCATGGTTATGGGACAGATGCAACTCTTAATTCATGTTCATCTTTTTCTAAAAATGTTTTACCTTGTTTTTTTTTGTAATATTATTGTATTAATTTTGTTTTTTTCCATTTTTTTTAATCTATATTTAAAATTTTCAAACTGACTTTTCTTGACTTACT
Source organism: Syngnathoides biaculeatus (assembly GCF_019802595.1). NCBI lineage: Eukaryota > Metazoa > Chordata > Actinopteri > Syngnathiformes > Syngnathidae > Syngnathoides > Syngnathoides biaculeatus. Next base: position 17,622,613 of record NC_084650.1, on the reverse strand, counting down.
TTTTTTTCCTTTTGTAGCCTAATGTTGAGGACCTGCTCAAAAATTATTAATTTTTTTTAGATGCTTGATAGATTATTTTTGAGCGTAACTCGGCAGCCTGTCGCCACTTTTAAACGCTGTCGGTTCATTTCTGTACGGTAAAAAAAAAAAAAAAAAAAAAAAGACAACACTGTAATTACACGGAGCTTTGAGGGGCTAATGCGGGATTGATTCGTAACTGCGGGACATCCTTGAACCAGATCCTCACAAATGAAGCCAGCTGGCTAGCGGTGCCTTAAGTGAATTTAAAAATGCAGGAATAATTACACATACGGCGCAAACTAATTAAGACGGCGTGAACTCTGCAGCCCGGCTCGTCGCTCACGGTGATTAGCACGCTCGTATTTCACCGCCGACCCAAAATGGAGTCTGTGACATCCGACGCGGACTGCTGGAAATATATAGAAGGGAAAAAAGTAAGACTCTGGTTACTATTTCCAAGTCGTCATATTAATCGTGAAAACGGCGGACGACTGTCTACCAAGAAACATGAATATTTTTATAATTCAATGGCTGTAATTTGTTCCCCGGCCAAATCATCAGAATAGCTCTCCTTTTTTTAATATCATCCGGAGAAATATATTCATAAATAAGATGTGAAGTGAGCAGAATATAGTCGGAGCGAGCACCTTATTAAATTGTATGTCGTGATTAACTCCATATACAAGTTTATAGATAATGCAAATATTTTTGGGATTTGGTCATAATGTTTACTTTTTAATTCTCACTCTCAGAGGGGTATTTATTTTAATATGTTTGTATGAATATGTAAAAAAAAAAACAGAAGTCTAAAATTATTCAATTTAAAATTTGAATACAAATTGGATCAAACTCGAATTCCCAGAATACAAATTGAATGAGTACTAAATTAAAAATTGGAATAATTTTCCTAAAATAATTTAATTTAGTATGATGCTCACTTTTTTACTGTCACAGGGGTATTAATTTAAGTACTTATGTTTACATTATAAATGTACAGCAATAAAACTGTGATATGATCTGGTATGATGAAATTACATTTTTATTTCTATATTTTAAAACTAGCTGAATCCAATTTTAACAATACTAAATCAATACAAATTCAATAAGAAGTACCAGTGAATACATGGATTTGATCCTTCACTTTTATTCTATTTTATTTATTGGACTAATTGTAATGAGTCCCAAAAAAAAATCACATAAAATCACAGATATTACATGAAGATTTTTTTTTTTTAAATATTACTCTCTTGGTCATGTGTCAAATGTTTTGTAAATTTGACACACCACCGAGAAGAGTGCAGTTAACAAGCTCGACAGAATAAATTTGTATGAAAATGCAAAGTACTGTAAATGAAATCGGGCTTGAGACTGGTCAACAAGTGAGAGGTTTTTTGCGCTTACAGACGAAGTGTCACTGAATTCTCTGAAGATTCCGCCCTCCCCCCGGCACATTTAGCTGTCACTCAAATGTGTACCTTCTCCTTCCCAACAATGCACCAGCGGCCCAAATTAATACAAAACACGACACTTCAGGGAAGATTATTTCTTCGAGTTGCAGGCGCACTTTGATGGCCGATTGCACGCTGATGATTCCGGAAATGTTCAAAGCGTTGGCCTCACAGTTCTGAGGTCCCCGGTTCAATCCCGGACCCACCTGTGTGGAGTTTGCATGTTCTCCCCATCCCTGCGTGGGTTTTCTCCGGTTTCCTCCCACATCCCAAAAACATGCAACATTAACCGGACACTCTAAATTGCCCCTAGGTGTGATTGTGAATGTGGCTGTTTGTCTCTATGCCCTGCGATTGGCTGGCAACCAGTTCAGGACGTACTCCGCCTCCTGCCTGTTGACAGCTAGGATGGGCTCCAGCACTCCCACGACCCTTGTGAGGATAAGCAGCCAAGAAAATGGATGGATGGATGGATGGATGGATGGATGGATGGATGGATGGATGGATGGATGGATGGATGGATGGATGGATGGAAGAAAGGTGCTAGTGTTTAATGTATGTAATGTGGTAGGTAACTCTTGCAAAACCGGACAATCTGACCAGCTGAGATGCTAAAGAGTTTTCACTACTACTACTTCCTGTCCTCGCTTGATTGGGTAGGGTCCTTAGCCTCCCAGTCGCGGATGCAGCAATTATACTACATCTCTGTCGGGCTTTTTGATTGAACTCCCCCGCCGCCCCCCACCCCTACTTATATTCTCATTCTATAGAATTATTTAATTCACTTTTCACATTTCAGTTGCATAGCCGGGTTCCCGATCCTGGTCCTGTCTGTTTCTCCTCCTGTCCTATCTTGTCCCATCTTTCCTTCACAGGGTGTAGCGCTCCGGTCTCGTGCAACATCCATATTTAATGCTTCTTTGCTGTAGATATGGAATGATTTACTTTTCTCATTCTGTTTACAGTGAGCGCGTTATCTTCGTCTTTGTCGCTCTCGCCCCTCTAGAAATTCTGTTCGGATCGACTCTGATCCTCAATAAACTTCAATTAAAATACTAAGAAATCACAGAGGAAGCTCAAAAACTGCACTGTGATACAGTAAAACTGTTCCGGCATAAAAGCGGATTCAGATTCGGCCTGATCTAACACCTGAACAGGACACACACCAAAAAAAAACGAAATAAAAATAAAATCAGTACTACATTTTTACAAGTTCACTTCAAACATATGAATTGTCTTTAAAAATAACTAAAATGCAAGATTTTGGGGGCCGTTGTAAGAGTTTTCACAATATACAATGGACACTTGAAATGATTGTAATGCATGTATTTCATTGTCCGCCCATCCATTTTCTTTGCCGCTTATCCTCACGAGGGTCGAGGGGAGTGCTGGAGCTGATCCCAGCTGTTAACGGGCAGGAGGCGCAGGGTACACCCTGTACTGGTTGCCAGCCAATCGCAGGGCACATGCTCACAATCACACCTAGGGGCAATTTAGAGTTTCCAATTAATGTTGCATGTTTTTGGGATGTGGGAGGAAACCGGACTGCCTGGAGAAAACCCACGCAGGCACAGGGAGAACATGCAAACTCCACACAGGCGAGGCCGAACCCGTGTCCTCAGAACTGCGAGGCCAACGCTTTACCAGCTGATCCACCATGCCGCTATTTCATTGTCATTTATTGCAAATATAAAGTAACATCAAGGAAACAAAAATCCTCTGTGAAGGCAATTAAAATGCAACATTTTCAGGGAAATAAAGTGTATATTTATGGCCATTCAAAAGAGAAATATAAAATTCTACACATATATTTTCCACATATATTTATTATTATATATTATACATTTTTATTATTTTTTGAATGTATTTATTTATATATTTGATTTAAGAATTAATATCATGTGTCATGCTTATTTTGATTTTTTTTTTAAATATTTTGATATGCAGTACCCTTAAAACTATTAAAGAATTTATTAAATATCGAGCCACCCTGTAAATACTATTGTTGACACATTCAGCATAGCTACGGGGGGGACGAGCCACACGCTGCTTCACCAAGGACGTGATGACATGTCGCAAGTCTTTGTAAAGATCTCGGCGAAAGTCGTCGTCATCTTCGGCTCTTTGTGCCTGCAAATCTCCGGCGTGGATTAAGACAATCTTCCGGCCGCTCTTCATCCTCCCCTCCGCGCTCTTCATCTTCCTCGGCGCATCTCCGCCAAAGCCCGAGCTTCCGCTTAGCCTCATCAGCGTCCGTACGACTTAAGAAAATCCTTGGCGAAAAGCCCTCCACGGACATTTTGAGACGCGCAAACACGGCAAACTAAAGCGACGCGAGCGCTCAGTCGGAACTAGAACGAATGCGTCGTCTTCTACTTTTTGGTTCCAATATGAGGGAGGATTGTGACCGGCAGACTCGTCGGAAACGCTTCAGTTTCTTGGCGAAGTGCGCGCGCACGAATGGAGCGCACCGATTGCAAAAGATGTTTTAATGTGAATTTTGTTGAACACAGTACTTGCAACTTTTTCTCATTTGACTTCAGTGAACATGGAAAGCTCCAACAGTGAAGGTTTTCCCATTTTACTTTTTAGCTACGTTGTGAATTGGTGCAAAAGAAATACAATTGACTTCAGTCTGAACTCAAATGAGAATATCCACATCTCCAGGAAAGAAGTAAAATGAGAAAATGAGAAAAGTAACTCTTCATCATGACTGAAATGAAACTAGAAATGTGCTGTGTCCAACACAGGAAAAACTTAGAAATGGGTCTTACAGTGAAGAAAATAAGTATTTGAACACCCTGCTATATTGCAAGTTCTCCCACGTAGAAATCATGGAGGGGTCTGAAATGTTCATTGTAGGTGCATGTCCACTGTAAGAGAAATAATCTAAAAAGAATAATACAGAAATCACGATTTATTTGTGTGATACAGCTGCAAATCAGTATTTGAACACCTGAGAAAACCAATGTTAATATTTGGTACAGTGGCCTTTGTTTGCAATTACAGAGGTCAAACGTTTCCTGCAGTTGTTCACCAGGTTTGCACACACTGCAGGAGGGATTTTGGCCCACTCCTCCACGCAGATCTTCTCTAGATCAGACAGGTTTCTGGGCTGTCTCTGTCGGTTCAGCTTTTTTCACCAAGCTGCTTGGCAATTTCTCCGTAGGCCTTTCCAGCCGTGTGGAGTTGTCCAATTCTGTCTCTGGTGTCCTTGGACAGCTCTTTGGTCTTGGCATGTTACAAGTTTGAGTCTTACGGATTGCATGGGGTGGACAGGTGTCTTTATCCAGCTAAAGACCTCACACAGGTGTTTCTGATTCGGGTGGAGGTGGACTTTTAAAGGCGTACTAACAGGTCTTTGAGGGTCAGAGTTCTTGCTGATAAAAAGGTGTTCAAATACTTATTTGCAGCTGTATCACATAAATAAATCCTTAAAAGAAATCATACATTGTCATTTCTGGAGTTTTCTTTTTAGATGATCTCTCTCACGATGGACATGCACATACGATGAAAATTTCAGACCCCTCCATGATTTCTAAGTGGGAGAACTTGCAATATAGCAGGGTGTTCAAATACTTATTTTCTTCACTGCAAATGTCCATAATCTTGGGAGGAAATTACAAAATGTTTTTATGATATCAGAATGTATCTTAAATGTCAACCATTCATTACATTAGCAAAAAATGAGAAAATGAGAATTTGAAACTGAAATGAAATGAGAAGTTATTGCCCATTATCTGAGCAATAAAAAAGGGCACATTTCAAAATTGTGTAGTTATAGAAGTCATCACTGAAGTAAATTGGGAAATCACTAACTGTCTATATCGCATGAATACGAAAATGTTTTGTTATTCAGTTAATATATTGTGACGGAATTATTGAAAATTATTTTTAAAAAAGTGTACATCTTTCAATGTGTCGTATATTTCCATCATCACTGAAGTAAACTGACAAAATCTGAGATGTGCATCATTGCAGGAGTAAAAACCACAAAATGATGTTACTGCCCGTTCACACAGAAATAAAACTAACACCTAAAAAAAAAAATGGAGACTAAGATGGACTCATTCTGCGAGAAATGATTCTTAGCCCACCTGGGAAGTTAAAAAAAATAAATAAAAAATAAAACCACCGATGATGCGCTAGCTTCCAACACGGCGCCCCTCTGGCGCGAAAACGAGCTGACAGGGCCCCGCCGCTAATCCGGCATTAGCAAGTTAGCGCTTTGCCCCGCCCGCCACCCAGCTGGAGCAAATACCTGCATCGCACCTTTTCGGATCAGCGGCGCAGAACTGCGGCTTTACCACCTCTGCCGCGCGACTTTGGCCTTAATTAAGTCCGTCTCGCAAACGGCGCGGCGGGGATTGTGGGCGGAGCGCTAGGAGGATTTGCGCTAGTTCGGCAATAGCGTCAAAATAGGCTCTGACAACCGTGCGTTTTAGAATCGGAAGGCTTTTTTGGGCGGGGGAGAACGAAAAAGATGAGAAAGTAGCAGTTGTCGTCGTCATGGGAATATTTTTGTTGTTAAAATGAATTTGAATACAATTATTATTCCATATTCAATCATTGTTATGGTTGTGGTGTTTTGTTGCTTTTTCCCCCTCTTATCGAATAATCTCACTCTTTTTAAAATGTTTGCTATTCTTAATGTTTTGTTATTTGTCTTGTTCATGTTGCACGACGATGCAAAAAATAAAATTGTTGGTCAGTCAAAATCTGTGAAATAGAATGAAAAGAATGAGAACATGTTGCTGCTGTCTCATAACAAAGTTAGTCCCAAAAATTTATCAACACAAAATTGCCCATATTAAGAAAAAAAATGGCAAGAAAATGTCAGAACTGTCCATCATCACAGAAGTAAAATGGGAAAATGACAATGTAGCTGCTGCCCATAGCAAACGTAAAATTAGAAAATGGATGAATTTTGTACCTTGCCCTTGCAACACTGTGCACATTTACTCAACTGATTACTCTGCTACACACTTGATAAATGTCTGTAATTTAATACGCCGTGCATAATACTCGACCGTGTACAATGCGGCTCATAATGTCAGTACCACACATCTATGTATGCTGTATAGAGGAATTGCAGTTAACTTAGCCAGATTGATCATATTGGTTATATTGTCCATGATATAAGGCACAATGTACATATTTTGAACAGAGCAGTTTATTTATATTTTATTCATTTATTTTTAACTGTTTAGTCTATTATAGCACCGCGGGTCTGAGAGGAATGCTATTTCCAGTATGTTGTATGTCATACGTACAGTGAAGAAAATAAGTATTTGAACACCCTGCTATATTGCGAGTTCTCCCGCTTGGAAATCATGGAGGGGTCTGAAATTTTCATCGTAGGTGCATGTCCACTGTGAGAGAGAAAAATCCAGAAATCACATGATTTATTTGTGCGATAGAGCTGCAAATAAGTATTTGAACACCTGTCTACCAGCTAGAATTCTGACCCTCAAAGACCTGTTAGTCTGCCTTAAAAATGTCTACCTCCACTCCATCTATTATCCTGAATCAGATGCAGCTGTGAGAGGTTGTTAGCTGCATGAAAACACTTGCCCACCCTATAATGTCAGTAAGACTTAAACTTGTAACATGGCCAAGACCAAAGAGCAGTTCAAAGGCACCAGAGACAAAATTGTACAACTCCATACGGCTGGAAAGGACTACTGAGAAATTGCCAAGCGGCTTGGTGAGAAAAGGTCTACTGTTGGAACAATCATTAGAAAATGGAAGAAGCTAAACATGACGGTCAATCTCAATCGGACAAAATGGACAAAAATGACAATGACCTGAAGCACACAGCCAGGAAAACCAACGAGTGGCTCCATAAGAAGCGTATCAAGGTTCTGGCGTGGCCTAGCCAGTCTCCAGACTTAAACCCAATAGAAAATCATCGGAAGGAGCTGAAACTCTGTTTCTCTGAGCGACAGCCCAGAAACCTGTCTGATCTAGAGAAGATCTGTGTGGTGGAGTGGGCCAAAATCCCTCCTGCAGTGTGTGCAAACCTGGTGAACAACTACAGGAAACGTTTGACCTCTGTAATTTCAAACAAATGCTACTGTACCAAATATTAACGTTTGTTTTCTCAGGTGTTCAAACACTTATTTGCAGCTGTATCACACAAATAAATTTCAGATCCCTCCATGATTTCTAAGTGGGAGAACTTGCAATATAGCAGGGTGTTCAAATATTTATTTTCCTCATTGTATAACACATCTGACAATAAAGTTACATGATCTTGAACCTGTCCAACATCACTAAAGTAAAGCAGAAAATGAGAGAACGTAGAGTTCGGTCAATCCTCACAGAAGTACCCCACGCCACAATCTCTCCCCCCAAAAAAGACAAACTGCAACAGTCCATCACAAAAGTCAAATGAAAATTGTTTCTCATTGGGTCGGCCGGTTTACTAGATAAAGTAGCTGACTGTAGATAGTTGTTTATCTTGCTACCGGCCTATTTGGTAGGTACGTAGATAGGCAGAGGTAGACAGCGTAGGTAAGTAGCTACTGAAATAGAGAGCAGATGTTTGTACTTGTTCTTCTGTTATTTTTGTGTAGTTCTGTTTGATCTTTGCGGTTTTCTTGTTCTCAGCCCCCACGGGGACTGCAGACGGACTCCAGAGGGACTCCAGTGGCTCTGCTTTGTTTTCCCCAATGTGGCCTCGTAGGATGGCCTTCAGGCAGCCGGCCAGCAGCCCTCCTTGTCCGCGGTGCGCTCGTTTTGTTGTTGTTGTTGTTGTTATTGTTGAGCCACAAGCTGCGAGGCAAACTTTTAATGGGCCGAGGTACGGGTCGCTTGGCTGCTCTAACTGGTCTCACCGGACCCTCCCATCCACCCCCCCCCACCCTCCGCCGAGCAGCAAAGCATCTTGGGAGGAGTCCGCCGCAGCCGCCTCATAAGTCAAAGCCTGCAGGCTGGCTTCTTTGCCTGTGGGAGCGTCATGGAGCGTTTGTCCTATAAAAGCACATTTGCCTTTTTTCTCTTCAGGAATCCAATCCCGACTACGACGTGCTAAATTTACTTCCTCGCCGCGGCGAGAAGACAGAAAATCAGACGCGAGGGATGCGGACACGTGCGTGCAAGTTAGGGAGGCAAAACTTTTCCTGGAAAGAAATGCTGGTATGACTCTGTTGTGGCTCGGAACCACTCGACGCCTCTGGTTACTCTGGATAGCTTTCTTTATGGACTGGGTTCTTGTTCCTAAAACTTGGGTTTGGGGTTTCTGGGCGAGTCACCGAACTTCACTGCCATGTTCAGCCCAAACGTCATGACAATGACGGTTTTGATTTTTAGTGAATTTTATGTTGCCCATCTGTCTTCTATCCATCCGTCCATTTTCTTAGCCGCTTACGCTCACAGGGGTCCCTGGAGTGCTGGACCCTATCCCAGCTGTCAACAGGCAGTAGGCGGGGTACACCCTGAACTGGTTGCCAGCCAATCGCAGGGCACATGGAGACAAACAGACGCACTCACAATCACACCTTGGGGCAATTTAGAGTGTCCGATCAAAACATGTTTTTGGGATGTGTGAGGAAACCGGAGTGCCCGTAGAAAACCCACACAAGCACGGGGAGAACATGCAAATTCTACACAGCCAGGTCCGGGATTGAACCCAGGCCAACGCTTTACAGCTTATCCTCTGTGCCGCTTCTGTCTTCCATATGTGGTTAAAATTTGGTAGCAATAAGATGAAATCTGTAAAACGAGATTGTCTTTGAAGGACAAGTAGAAAAAAATCAAAACATACTCTAAAGTTGCATTTTTAAAATCCATATTCGACACAGAAATGTCTGTCTTTTTGGGTGTGGCTTCTTGCACCTCGCTAAGAAAAACTGGTTTCCAGAGCTGAGTTTACAAAAATAAATCTAGGGGGCAAGGAAGCAAATTTTCCACGTTTTTTTTTTTTTTTTGTAGGACTTTTTTTTTGGTCTACTTATTATCAAAATAATTACCAGATTACATATCGCCAGGATTGACTTTTCAAAATGAATTCGAGGGGAAGACTTTCTGTGCATTTTGGGCATCGGCTTTTTAAGACACCTCTCATGCATGCCGACCAAATCTCAGGTTGCTTGGTCAAGACTGACTTCAGGGGCCGAATTTACACAATTAATTCCACGGGGCAAGGATCCCTGGAAATTACCTTTTTTTTTAAAAAAATTATTATTAAATTCTTTTAAATAGCTGCTTCAAATCAAACTGCCAAACTTTGTGGATATTTTTGGACATAGCATCTTGAGACCTTTTCCTGTGTCTACTCGTGGTAAACAAGCCTGGCAGACTGGATGGTGTTGAATAAAAAAAAAAATAATAATAATAATAATTCCTGAGAAGAAGGATCCCTGGAAAAGGGCAAGGCAAAACGATCACTTCAAACCTGAAGTGGGCAGACTTTCTGTATCATTTCAGGCCTTGGCTTCTCTCCGTGTTTCTCGTGGCTCTACCCATGATCGAGATGCCTGCCGAATTTTATGGTGCTCGGTCAAACTGGCCGCAGGGCTGGATTTTTCCAAATTAATTTCACAGCACAAGGATCCCTGGAAATGACCCGTAAAGTGATCGTTTCGAACCCAAATGAATGAATGGACTTTATTTGAATAGGTAGGATACACTTTTACATAGAAATTTGCAAGTGATGCGCTATACACTGAGTTTAGAGCAAATTCTACTTTTCAACATTTTTCTCCAGCTGAGCTTGCACATGGCAGTGTTTCTGTGTATTGTGACTTTTTTCATTATTTTTATTTAATTTTTTTATTCTTCTTATAATAGACATGAAATCTCATGTCGCCAAGCAGAGTCCGACATTAATGCTGGCCCGTGGTCACTGCACTGTTTTGTCGGGCCACCACCTATGTATTGCCTATGTATTGTATTATTATTATGTTGAATTGCAGTGGCACGGTGGGTCAGATGGAAAATCCTTGGCCTCACAGATCTGAGGTGCCAGGTTCAATCCCGGACCCGCCTGTGTGGACCTTGCATGTTCTCCCCGTGCTTGCGTGGGTTTTCTCCGCGCACTCCGGTTTCCTCCCACATCCCAAAAACATGCAACTTTAATTGGACACTCTAAATTGCCCCTAGGTGTGATTCTTAGCGCAGCTGTTTGTCTCCACGTGCCCTGAGATTAGATGGCAACCAGTTCAGGGTGTACTCCGCCTCCTGCCCGTTGACAGCTGGGATAGGCTCCAGCACTCCCCCGCGGCCCTTGTGAGGATAAGCGGCAAAGAAAATGGATGGATGGATTTCTTAAAGGGGCATAAATAATACACTATAAAGAGTAACCATGAAAGAAACACTAAAACATAACATATAAATATACAGGACTAGTACAGGTTCTGAGTGGGCCACGCAGGTTTAACGTCGGACCCTGCTAGGTGAAACTGGCTTCAGCGGCTGATTTATGTTTATTTTCTTGTTATTTTTTGCTGAGGGGGGGCTGGCAAGTTTGGCCACACATGAGCTTCTGCAGCCTAATGTCATAACTTCAAACCAAATTGGCGGACCCTGTATGAGTTCCCGAAGCGTTTTCGCAAGATAGAGAATTTGATGTTGCAAAGAGACACTAGGGGCTGAATTTTAAATAAGAAAATTGCTTTTTAGTCAGTTGATCCCAAAATGAACAAGACTAGAACAAGATCCCTGATAGAAGCGGCCGAAATGTGTTTCCTCCGCAGGGTGTCTGGGCTCGCCCTTAGAGAAAGGGTGAGAAGCTCGGTCATCAGGGAGGGGCTCAGTATCGAGCCGCTGTTCCTCCACATTGAGAGGAGCCAGATGAGGTGGCTGGGGCATCTGATTTGGACGCCCCCTGGACGCCTCCCTGGTGAGGTGTTCCGACCCCGTGGATGACCCAGAACACGCTGGAGAGACCGTGTCTCTCGGCGAGCTTGGGAACTCCTTGGGATCTCTCTGGAAGAGCTTGAAGAAGTGGCTGGGGAAAGGGAAGTCTGGGTATCGCTGCTAAAGCTACTTCCTCCGTGACCCGACCCGGAAAAGCGGTAGAAAATGGATGGATGGATGATCCCAAAATGGCAGCTTCAAACCAGAATGGTAGAATTCTTTTCAGCCATGGCTTCTTGAGACTTTTATTTTGTGGTTCTGCTTGTGATTGACATCCCGCTTACGTTTCATGTCGCTAAGAAATTAACTTCAGGGGTTAAGTTATCATACGCGCACATTCAAACCTGGCACAAAATAAATAAATCACAAACCGTTGTCCCGTGCTATCACGTAAGAGTGAGTCGTCATGATTGCCTCTCGGCTCCTGATTGTCTGCTGATGTTGGGGGCGTGGCCAAGTCACCTGGACTCAAACAGTCACATTTCACGTGATTCGTGGCTGATGCTGGAGCGGCGACGGGCCTTTTCATTTAAAACTCATTTAATCCTGTCTGTGGCAGAGTAGGGGTGGGGGGGCTCGGGGGTGTAGGAGGATGCCTGACAGCTGCATTAAGGCCTGCCAGGCCCGCGTCACGCCCGCTCGCCTCTCCCAGCATGCATCAGCGCCGCCTGGAGCCTCTAATGGCGGTGGAGACTGAGGAGGCTTCATTAACATTCAAACACATTTTGGAATACTTGCGCTGATGACGGGAGAATAACATTGAATTTAACAGCCTCCGAAGCCGCTTTTACAGAGCAACATGAATTTTGAATTTTTGAAATTAGCATACCTGTACATACATGTGTCCACCCACACAAAAAAAAAAATCTCAACAAGCCGATGTGGGAAAAAAACACAAAAAGACTGCCATTTTGGTTTGAACTTCAGCCCGCGAAGCCAGCTTTTGGCTAACAACATTAAATTTGGTGTTTATCATGGGGAGGCACACCAAAATTCACTATGATATGCCAAAAAGTACAGAGAGTCTGCCATTTTGGTTTGAAGCAGCCAGGTTTACGGGTCATTCCCAGGGATTCTTGGTCCCTGCAATTCTTTTTGAAAATTCAGCCCCTGCAGCCACTTTGACATAAAACCATGAAAATTGGGAGAAATCTCTATCATGAGTGGACTAACAAAAAAAGTCTCTGGAATCGGTGTGTGAGAAGGCTTCATTTTGGTTGGAAGCAACCGTTTTTGGCATTTGGGGTGGCCCTTAAAAGGCAAATTACTACCAGAGATTTTGTACATTTACTACTAAAGTTAAAGGTCCACTGTCATGAAATGGAGGATTTTTAGTAGACATAGACAGCCGGAATGGACCCATCCATTTTTTTCACCACACAACATGATTTTGACGTATATGGTTTTTTGTCACTCCCGCGGTGAAAATCCTCTCGATGGATTTGTTTTGGAGAAGCAGCAGGAAGTGACGTTGGTACCAGACGCCCACACAGGTGGTCTCATATGTTTCCTCGAGTTTTACTTGCTGGAAGGTAGCTCGTTGTTCCTTAGTGTTAGCCAAAATGCCGGCTCGTCGTATTGCTGGATGTTGCTCGAAGACTCGGGAGGATGGATTTACCCTTGGTAAGTTTGCAAGAGATCCTGTTCCTCATGAAAAATTGATTGCATGGGTGCAAAGGACGAGAGCTTCGTGGGGTTCCAAATGACAGATAGGTGTGTAGAGAGCTACTAAGAAGACATAATAGTTGGGGGGGGGGGGTGCCGTAATCCTCTCAGAACGTAAAAAAAGATCAGCGTACATAAGGCCGGGGTGCTAAATGTGTCGTTGTGCGTGTCAGACGGCTACCGCGTCGGGCTCGCCGGCGAAGGCTTCTGCGTCGGCCACGATGTGGAGGTGGTTTCTCCGCGTGCGGGAGGAGAAAGGATCCCCCCCAGGCATGGATCCTCCTGAGTACGCTACATACTGTTGGGGAGTCGTAATCCGTAAATCAGGGGTGCTAAATGTGTCGATGTGCGTGAGCCGAGGTGGCTCATGCCGCCGCCGAGCCGCTTTACGGCGTTGTCGTTGCTCGCGGCTGAGTACGCTACATACTGTCATACATACTGTTGTGGAGTCAGTTGTTAATTAGAAGTGATCGCATATCATCAAAATATGGTTCAAAATGATAGGGTAATATTGCCCAGGTCATTTCATTCGATTGCAAAATGTTTTCTTCCAAAAGAGCTTCCGTGTCAGAAGGGACGTAGGAAAAATCCAAAGATCTCTGTTGTTCCACTGCAAGTGTCCCGGTGTGACATCATGAACAGACCTAGCAGGCAATATATATATATATATATATATATATATATATATATATATATATAATACTTGGATGTCGAATGAGACTTCCACAACTTTGCGCGTGGATGACACGCTCTTCGTTCATATTTATTTTTTCCGATAGACATTGAAGTGAATAATATTATGTGTATTTTTCATTACAATATCTATTTTAGAACGTTTATAGGCATGACACTTGGGCTTTAAATATTGTATACTGGTCAGATGGATAAATTCAAATTAAGAAGTTGTGTTTGGATGTTGTAAGGGGACAAAATCTAATAACACACGCCTCAAAGTTTCAAGAAGCCTGAACGGGTAGTTTGCCATTTGGGTTTAGCATACATATTCTTCAAAGAAAGACATTCTACATCGCCAATTGTACCCAATTTAAACCTCGAATACTAGACAAACGGAAGAGACTAAAACGTGAACAATCATTGTGCGGGATGAAGGTCAATCCCTTCTCCTGGCAGAAATGTACTAAACGCAATAATGCTCGATTTGAAGATGAGCGCTGGCCATAAACGTGAGCGGCATTGTCGCTTCTCGCACGAAAAACAAAAATAATCACGCCGGAGGCTGAGTGTTCATTTTCACCTCTGTAAAATGAGAAGCTGTTTCTCATCATGATGGCGAGGACGAAGAAACAACCGCCACGATTTGACCCGAGCGCACTCGCGCGGCGCTGGGCTATTTCTCGGGAAGGCCAATCAGCGTGTCGTCTTTTTACAAAACTAATCAGAGCAAATGCAGTTACAGAGATGCACTTTGGGAGAAATGATTGCTTTTCAGGCAAAAAAAAAAAATTCAAAGCAAACACGGGGCGCTAATGCTTCCGCCTTCCCGAGAAGCCCTCCACGACGAGTGCATTTAATTTGACCGCTAAATCAAATAAGTTAAATTAGAGAGTGCTCATTTTATTGGCCCTCGGAGGGCGAGAGGCGACGTCGAAAGAAAACAAACAACAAGCTGTCGAAATGGCTGAGAGGCGCTCTGTTACCTGGTAACAACACGCACGCGCGCACACACACACACACACACACGGCAAAAATATAGCTTGCCTTTTTCAGGTAAACCAAACAACTCTCTGCAAACGTCGGCGAGAAAAGCTGAGGGCCCAATCAGGAGGTCCCAGCGCTGAGCCGCGGGAAAAGTCTCGCTCCGACAAGTATTCGAGTGTGCTGGTACCGCGGGGATGGAAGACCTCAGCTGGCTAATTAAAGACAGCCAATTATCGAGGTGCTCTTCTGTTTGTCTTTTCAGTGCCCTTCAGCTAAAGCGCCGGGTGTGAAATTGGAGGGCCGTGGACCCAGACTTGGCCCGCTGGAGCATTCAGTGTGGCGCACTTGAAGGAAATTAGAACTTTAGAGGGGAAGGTCATGTGTTGTTTGTTACATGGTCTGACCTTGTAGGCTTGTCTGATTAGAATTCGGGGTTTCATTGGCCTTCCCATCTAACTAGTAGACGAGGCCCGCCGCCGGAGCTCGCTCGTCAGACTCCGCGTCACTCCTGTCCGAAGAGCCACCCGCGGCTGCTGGCCCGGAGCTTCGGGGGACTTTGATTACGCACTTATGTCCCGCGCGTAGGCCTCAGAGTAGACAGACTCCGCGTCATTCCGCCCCAAGAACCATCCGAATATTTAACATTTACAGCCACAGCTTCAAATCTGTCTGGAAGTATTCCTCCGTTTTCCCGATCAACCGATAATGCTATTTGCATATCAGATGAGGATAAATTTGAGAAATCGGCGCTGGGCATGAATGGTGTCCCGTGTATTCGAGCATTTGGAACGGCACGGTACACGTCACATCCGCGCACGTAGGTCATGTGACTCGCGAAAATGGCAGCGCCCCTGAAAATTCGTAATTGTTGATAAAAATCTTTTCAAAACACTATTAAGTGAGAGAGGATTTAACATCGCATTGTCAAAATAGAGTACATATTACATGACCTATTGGATACATTGTTAATGCAAACCAGTGGATTTCCCCTTTAAATACGCAGTAAAATGCTTTTTGCGTCTTTTTTTCTAAATGCATTTAATGTGTTTGAAGGTAAAGGCTGAGAAAACGTGCAAAGATTGAAAAATGTAGCTCTGTTTTTTTTTTTTGTGTGTGTGTGTTATCCACTGTAGCAAAACTCTTTCGGCATCTCAGTTTTCCAGATTTTTCTTGGGCGTCGCTACAATGGTGGGGCTGGTGACGCAAGCAGCTCGCACTTAGCGTGAGTCGGCCCTCCCAAACTCTATAAGCACACTTATTCCCTTCCATAGTGATTACTTTGAAAGACTTTAAAAGACTAAAAATAGCCGATAAACATATTCCTGTTGACAGCGTTGAATCAGGAGACTAAAAGGAAGGTAGAAACTTTCGCTAGCGATGTAGATAAGCACAAGAAATTGGAACGATCTAATTTCTGGCAGAAAACCGTCTGAAACGCAGGAACGTGTGGAAAATTTAAATTCATATTTTACATGTTTTCTGAGGCACCACGGAGACAAAATTACATCCCAAATACTTTGGGTTTTAATTTGGCAAAAATATAATACCTTTAACACCAGCCAGGTGTTTAAAACTAGTCGAAGCCGTGGAGGTCTGCAGAAGTCGCGAGTCATTGATTTTGGAGGATTCACTCGAAAGCGAGATCGATCGGCTCGGATAAAATTATTAAAGGAGAACGGAAAGTCACGGGGTGCAAATGTTGCTACTGTTTTTTTTGTGTGTGTATACAATGCAAACACTGCTGAATGCAAGTTTTTTTTCATTATTAAAAGCCATAAAACCAAAGTTTTGGCCACATAGCCGCATGCTGACGAGACACACACAGGACTAGAAATGCTGCTCGCTATAAGCGAGGCTCGAGCAAGTTTGGGGATGGAGCGAGGGAGCGAGGGAGAGACTTTTGACTTTATTACACTTCATAAAGCGAGTTCATTTCTTTGAATTCTTTTCGATTTTTTTTTTGACGACTACTTCTTTCCCTTTTGGGTTTGTCCTGTTAAGGGTCGCCACAGTCTAACACCGACTGCCCTGATGTCTTCCTTCTCTACATCTATCAACCTTTTTTTTTTTTTGGTTTTTCTCTCTTTCCCGTCAGGTCCCCCCTCATCAACCTACCAATACACTCCCTTTTTCTCCTCGAAACCATTAAAGTCTGCTCTCTCCTAACCTCGGCCGGCCCTCTACTGAGCTACTTTCTAATCCTATCCAACCGTCACCTCCACCTCGTCTTCCCGTTGTCTCATTTCTAATCCGTACATCGTGGCCGGCCTCAGCACTGCTTCATAAACTTTGCCCTTCATCCTGGCAGAGACTCGTCAGTCACATAACACACCAGACACCTTCTGCCGACTTCTTCACTTCCTCACCACACTCACCATTGCTCTGGATTGTCGACCCCAAGTATTTGAAGTCGTCCACCGTCGCTATCTCTTCTCCCTGGAGCGTCACTCTCCCCCCCCCCTTTCATTAATGCACATATCTTCCGTTTTAATTCGGCTAATCTTCATTCCTCTCCTTTCCGCTGCATGCCTCCATCTTTCTAATTGTTCCTCCACCTGCTCCCTGCTTTCACTACATATCACAATATAATCTGCAAACATTATGGTCCAAGGGGATTCCAGTCTAACCTCTTCTGTCAGCCTATTCATTACTACCGCAAACAGGAAGGGGCTCAGCGCGGAGCCCTGGTGCACTTCCACCTCCGCCTTAAATTCCTCTGTTACACCTGCGGCACACCTCAGCGTTGTTTACATGCCCTGTTTTTATTCTAACATACGACTTCACTTTTCCACATGCAGTACCACAGTTCTTTTGTGTAGTACTCTGTCATAGGCTTTTTCTAGATCCACAAAGACACAATCTAACTCCTTCTCTGTACTTTCCCATCAACACCCTGATTGAGAATGATGCATCTGTACAATGTGTTTGTACAATGTTCTAGGCATGAAACTGTATTGTTTTTTTGCAAATACTCACTTCTGTCCTGAGTTGAGCCTCTTACCTATAACCTCATTGTGTGGCTCATCACTGATATAGCGTCTATACTTCCTATAGAGCTCGTGCATATTCCCGGTCAAACAGAGCTGCTCGACATTGCAAGAGACAACTGGAGGAGAATACTTACAATACCCGAGACCTGTTGTACTGTTGGTTGTCACAACAGACGAGACAGATATTCGAAGAGGTCATTCTATGGAATACCAGCTGAAAAGACCAGAAAGGATCGATGGATTTCGGCAATTAAACATGACGGATGGTGCCGAACCAAAATACACGCACGCTTCACTTCAGGTAGGAATTATTCTTCTCAATCTCAAATTAGCAAAAAGTATTTATAATGCTAAATTGGGTCATTTGAGAACAATGCGTATTTAAAAAATAAATAAAAACTGTCTGTCGCAGAGGTTTACGGAGGTTAAGTGTGGCTGCAATCGCTTCCGTGTACGTTCCATGGAGATAACTCTGTCCTCTATTTATTTATTTATTTTAATCATAGTTAATTAATGAGAATTTGTGTAAAGCCAGGGGTCATTTATTTAAATATCGGTATTTGTATTGAACACTAGCTGAAAAGACTGATGGATTCCGGCTAAGGCTCACAAGCCGTCAAAACCGTCAATATGTGGGATTTGTTCCTGATGAGAACAGATCCAGGAACAAAGTATTCGTATGCGTCCAGGCTTCAAACTTTTCCGTGTAAATCTCGACGACTTACTCACCAGATCCATGTGTGGATCCAGTTTTCCAAGACAAGTGGAAGCAAATTAACAGTCCAATTTCTTATCGGCGAAAACATCGATTTCAGCATTAAATACGGATCCTTGTGCTGAGTTTATCTAATTTTTCCACGTACCGTTGTTTATTTTCACCTTCTAAATGTCTAACGGTATCGGACAAGACTGGACGTCGTGCTACAAGACATACATTTCCGTGTCGTCACCGGCAATATGGCGACGTAAACAAAAGTCACGTGATCTTATGACATCAGTGCACGAGCTTTATAGCTCTGCACATCAACCTTGTTCTTTAAAAAAAAATGTGCTCCAGCAAACATTTCCTCCATTGCTCGGTCATTTCTCACCCGCTCGACCTGGTCAAAACAGAGACGGATCCCAAATTGCATGTTGATAGCTGAATTTGCTTTCAGTAGCTCAATTTCAAAATAAAAAGAAATCAAGTAGAACCAAATTGCCCAATTGAGCCTAAAATGGACCCTTGGAGCCAAAATGGGAGGAATCTTGTCTTTCCTGCCTTTGTGGCCATTTCTTTTTGTGTTTCTTGTTGTTCAGTGAAACTGGCTTCAGGGTCTTTTTTTTCCCCTCATTTTGGAACATTTGAGTCAATTCAGCTTAAAATGGGCAATTGCAACAAAAATGTCTGATTTTCTGTCTTTTCCGGCACAGGTTCTCAAAACTGCTGAGTGGTTCTACCCATGACAAACCAGTCAACCAAATTGAATATTGATTTGGGAATTTGGCTTCAGCGATTTAAATAAAATGAAAAAAAAACTTTTAAAAAATTGTTCCAATCTAAAATGGCCAGTCCATCCATCCATTTTCTTGTCGCTTATCCTCATGAGGGTCACGGGGGGTTCCGGAGCCCATCCCAGCTGTCAGCGGGCAGGAGGCGGGAGACAACCTGAACTGGTCTCCAGCCAATCGCAGGGCACATAGAGACAAACAGCCGCACTCATGATCACACCTATGGGAAATTTAGAGTGTCCAACTAATGTTGCATTTTTTTGGGATGTGAGAGGAAACCAGAGTGCCCACCTGGAGAAAACCCACGCAGGCACGGGGAGAACATGGAAACTCCACACAGGCGGGGCCCGGATCGAACCCGGGACCTCAGAACTGTGTGGCCAACGCTCTACCAGCTGCTCCACCGTCCCGCTTCGTGATAGACCAGTTTCCAAAATTCCGTTGTTGCGACGTGTCCGCTCGGAAGGCTTCCTTTTCAAACTATTCCGTGAGGTGCCGCCGAGCCATTTGGCTTTCACACCCGCAGCTCATACCAAGCGTACGCTTTCACCGTGGTGAACATGCCTGCAAAATTAGTTGTCCATACTTTTTGCCGCCAATAACCTCCTTGCTTGCCCCGGCGTGCTCCCCAGCTGTGTCCTCTTCTTTTCCACCTTTTTTCCCGACTACCCGATTAGCCTCCTGCCCGCCCTGCTGTCCTCCCCACCTGTGCCTCTCATTTGTGAGCGTTTCAGTGTGGGTTTTTTTTTTTTTTTTTTTTTTTTTGCTTGTTTGTTAGCCCTGCTGGCTTTGCTGCTTTATCCGCAGGGCAAAAATTAACAAATAATAACTCATAATTGCCACGTAATGTCGTGAAAATGAAAATGCCTCCGCAGGTAGACCCGCTAATGCCTGGCATGTTTAATCTAATTTGACACGGCGGCTTTTATGAGCGCGGTTCATTTGCCGGTATATTGACTTGAGTTAGGCGGGTGAGGATTCCGATAAAAGGACGGACGGGAGGTTTTTCTTTTTTTTTTTTTTTTTGAAAACGACCCCCGTTTCCTTTTCCGTGACTAATGCGCCACAGTAAAATGGCGACAGGTTTGTGACTCGACAGCCACTTAATCATCACGCGATGGCAAGGCACAGTTAAGTGTTTCAAATCCGAGTTTCGAGAGCGTTAGAAATTCGAGATGGGGTTGGGCGTCAAGGGTTAGTGTTCAAAATTAGGGGTTTGGGTTTCAAACGTTGGTTTAGGGTTGAAAATTAGGCGTGCGATTCTGCATGAGGATTTTAAAGAATTTTGAGGGGTTTAAATGAGAATTTCAAGCAATTTTACAAGACAGGGTTACGGTCTGTGGCGGCACGGTGGGTCAGCTGGAAAGCGTTGGCCTCACAGTTCTGAGGTCCCGGGTTCGATCATGGAGTTTGCATGTTCTCCCCGTGCCTGCGTGGGTTTTCTCCGGGCTCTCTGTTTTCCTCCCACACCCCAAAAACATGCAACATTCATTGGACACTCTAAATTGTCCCTTGGTGTGATTGTGACTGCGGCTGTTTGTCTCGATGTGCCCTGCGATTGGCTGGCGACCAATTCAGGGCGTCCCCAGCCTCCTGCCCATTGGCAGCTGGGATGAGTTTAATCTAATTTGACACGGTTGATTTTGTGAGCGCAGTTCATTTGCTAGTAAATGAAGATTACCATAACTACTAGTATCTGACTTTATGACTAACAGTGCTTTGTGAGCAGTCCAATAAAAGCCTGGGATTCCCCCCCCACCCCCCATTACCATGAATAATGCTCTGACAGAGGTGTGTGATTTATGTGCGACACGCTTGGCTCGTGCGGTCTTTATAACGCGCCTCCTCCGCCGCCTATTTCGCCTTCGCCGCCGCTGTAAAATGGCAACAGATTTGTGATTAAACAGCCACTTTGTCATGCAATGCATCGGCGGAGGTGAGCCGCTCTCCTGGAGTTTATCACCGCCGTTGCCTTGCGAATTCAAACGGGTTATTTATTGGCTGTCAATCATGTCATAAGCACACAAAGCCCCTTGTTGTTGTTGTTATTATTATTGTGATTATTGTTGGCGCGAGCCTGCTTGCGGAATTGCTGTTTGTCATTTTTATCCGACCTTTTGGATTTTGCATGTTGGGCTCTCAACAAGCTCGGAACTACACGCTCGAAAAACCCACCGCTTTTGGCTGGCAAAAAATTACAAATTTATGGACATCGGGGGTCCTTAATCACAACCATCAAAAACTCACACAGTCGCCCCCCGTGGACTGGCTTTTAAAAATCAGCACCAGGCACAAGTTTTGCAAAACGATGGATGAGAAAGTCTTGAGGATCTGGGCTTGAAATTGAACAGGAAGTCAGCCATTGCGTTGAACACTAAAGAGTGTGGCGATGATTGTGGACTTCAGGAGGCATCCTTCACCACAGCTGCCCCTGACGCTGTCCAACTGTCTTGTGTCAACCGGCAAGACCTTCAAGTTCTTGGGAATTACAGTTTCAGAGGACCTGAAGTGGGAGACGAACATCAACTCCATCCTCAAAAAAGCCCAGCAAAGGATGGACTTCTCGCGGCTTCTGAGGAAGCACGGCCTGTCACAAGAGCTGCTGAGACAGTTCTAAACTGCGGTCATCCAATCAGTACTGTGTACCTCCATCACAGTCTGGTTTGGCTGCGCCACAAAAAAGGACAAACTCCGACTGCAACGGACAATCAAAACTGCTGAAGGGATTGTCAGCACCATGCTACCCACTATTGAGGACTTGCACGCAACGCGAACTAGGTCCAGAGCAGGCAGGATCCTTTCGGATCCTCCACATCTTGGCCACCAGCTCTTCCAGCTCTTTCTATCAGGAAAGTGCTACAGATCAATGAAAGTCAAAAGTCACAGGTATTCGAACAGTTCTTTGTCATTAAGTTGTTGATCAGCAAACCTACTATTTTTCTGGTTTGTGCCATGTTAGGACACTCACTCACTCACATCCTGCTGGTCCAATCAGTATTAGTATTAGTATTAGTAATATATTTTGTAGACTATCGCGCGATTCGTCACTTAAAACTGCTCCCTTTGCACAATCGTTATTGCACTATAACGGGAACCGCGAATGGGTAAAGGTACTCTGTACAAGCTTAACACAATGTGGGACATTGACAAACTTATCTCTTACCTGTTTAAATGAAGATTTTATATCTTACATGACTGTTATAAGGAATAATTAGTTCTCATAAACAGAAATGTGTTGTCCTTTGTTCTTGTTGCTTTGTTGTTCTTTGTTCTGAATGTCGTATCAGGGTAGGACCGACTGCCGGAGAACAAATCCTTGTGTGTTTTTACACACTTGGCCAATAAAGCTGATTCTGATTCTGACTTGGTCTTTCAGTTGGATTTCAAAATGTCCCCCCAACACCACTGTCACCAATCTGCAATGAAATTGGGTGGACATGTCTAGCATAAGAGGGCCCACATTTTTTTTTTTTTTTAAAAAGACCCTTGGTTAAATTTGAACAGGAAGTCGGCCATTTTGATTTTAAACTGAAATTTTGGGGGCGATTTGGCCTTTCAAGAGATTTAAAAAAATGAACTGAAAAATTAGCCCCGAGACCAGTTTCACCGATTGACACAAAATTGTGTGTCTCAAGTACTCGGGCCATATATTGAGCAGAAATCCAGTCATTTTGGTCATTCCCATCAATTTTTAAAAATAACTTTGACACTGGTTGCATTAATCGACATAAAATTGGGAAACAGGACTCAACAACTTATACACAACCTTGAACAGGAAGTCATCCATTTGGGTTTTAAGCAACATTTTTTGGGGGAAGGGGACAATTTGGCCATTCATCCAAATTGAAAAAAATCACAGCTCGCTGCAAGATTAGCGGGACGTTTCTATCATAACAGGAAGTGTTTAAAATGTCTCAAGTATTTCAACATTTAATTTCACAGGAAATCAGCCATTATAGTTTGGAACCGCCTGTTCTGCAAATTTGAAAACTTAGCCACCGAGACCAGTTTCGCCGATGAAGAGACAGAAAATCCAGTGGAATAATCTCTCACAACAAGATGGGCGAAAAAGTTTCAAAGACCCGTGGCTGAAATTCAACAGAAAACGTGCATTTTCGGGGAAATCCCTGGGCCCCCAGTACCGATGTAATCTGCCTGTTGTTTATTATTTTCCAATTGATGGTAGGAAGTAAAAGAAAGTGTGTCATCTACCTGCTCGGGGTCCAAACGGGATTCAGGTCCAAGCCGGTATTCATGCCATCGAAGGCAAATTGTCCAAAGTGATTCCAACGCAGGAGGTGCAACGCAAACGCGCTGTTTGAGATTCATGAGCATGATTCGCATGAAGCAGCAGGAAGGGGAAAAAAAGGGGGTGGGGGGGAGAAAATGGGTTGCGTTAATTTCCTGGCTCGTAGACCGTAAAGTGTGTGCGCAGTTACGCCCTTATCTGAAAGAAGCGAGATTTAACGCCTCGCCTTCACTAAATGTGACCAATCTGAGACCAATATTATTACACAATATTTCAAGACTCTTTGTCATCATATTTCTGTTGTATGAGGTGGGGGGGGGGGGGGTAGCGTTTCAGGCCAAAGTTTGAATTCAAACAAGGAATGTGTGAAAGTGGGGTTAGGATTCAGGACCTCTTATACTGTGAACATTGACACTTGTTCCAAAGTTCTGGATTTATGAATGAATTTAAAAAATAGACTCACTAGTAGTTTTTAAAGGGGAATTCTGGTAGTTTGGATGAACAATGTATCCAATACGTCGTGTCATATGAACTGTCTCTTGAAAATGTGATGTTAATCCGCTCTCATTTAATGTTTTTTTGGGAAGATTTATATTGGCAATTCCGAATTTTCAGGTGCGGCGTCATTTTCGTGAGTCACGTGACCTACGTGCGCGGATGTGACGTGTTACGTGGGGTTCCAAACGCTGGATTACATGGGACACCGTTATGCCCAGCGGTGATTGGTCGGATTTATCCTCATCTGATGAAGAAATAGTAGTATCAGTTGATCGGGAAGACGGAGTAAATACGTACATACAGATTTGAACCTGTGGCTGTAAATAACGTTGAATATTCGGCTGGTTCTTCGGACGGGAATGACGTGGAATCTGACGAGCAAGCTCCGGTGGCGAGCTCCGGCGACCGGCCGCGAGCTCGCTCCAGGGGCCTTTGTTCGTCCGAAGAACCATCCGAAAATTCAACATTGTTTATAGCCACAGTTTAAAATCTGTATGGAAGTATTCCTCCGTCTTCCCAATCAACTGATACTGCTATTTCTTCATCAGATGAGGATAAATCCGAGAAATCGGGGCTGGGCATCAATGGTGTCCCATGTAATCGAGCCTTTGTTGCGGGACGGTACACGTCACATCCGCGCACGTAGGTCATGTGACTGGCCAAAATGGCGACACCCATGAAAATTCGGAATTGCCGATAAAAATCTTCTCAAAACACTATTAAATGAGAGAAGGTTAGCATCACATTTTGAGGATACAGTACATATGACATGACCTATTGGATACATTGTTAATCCAAACCACCGGAATTCCCCCTTTAATTTTCAGGGTGATTTCGGCCTGTCCACATTTTGGTCAAGAAAGCCTGTCACAGTTTGACACATCAAGCACGCAACGCATGGTATTTTGAATTTTTTTTTTTTTATTTAATCAATCACTGAAAACTTGTAGCTGTGTCACACAAATAAATTGTTAAAAAAAAATCATACATTGTGATTTCTGGATTTTTCTTTTCAGATGATCTCTCACAGTGGACATGCACCTACGATGAAAGTTTCAGACCCCTCCATGATTTCAAAGTGGGAGAACTTGCAATATAGCAGGGTGTTCTAATACTTATTTTCTTCACTGTGGCTGCATCATTCCACAATAGGTAAGTACTTGCAGATAAACGTAACTTTAAAATTAAGGTTTCTTCAAGGGTTAGGGTTTTAAATTATGGCTTTAAGTCTGAGTTAGGGCTTCAAACTAAGCTTTCACACCAGGGTTATGGCCCCGTCACACCATGATGTTCTGCTCAGCGTTATATAGCGTTTGAGGAAACGTTGGTAGTCGTCCATGGTCGCCGGAATAGCGCCAGAAGAGCGTTGTTTGAACGCTAGTGAACGTCAATGATCGCTGGGAATCGGCGGAGAACGCCGGTCCGGAAAAAAAGTTTTGAACATGCACGAAAGTTCTCACCGAGACCAGCGTTCATCAACGTTTAATTTTAAACGCTGCAGAACGTTCAAGAACGTTCGTGGAACGTTTTACTAACGTTCGCCGAGCATTGCACGCGTTTGGCTATCGTTAGTCAGTCGTTACTCTAGCGTTACTCGGTTGTTACTTAATCGTTTACTTTACAGCGAACGACTCACTGGCGACCTGTCATCGACCACTGAACAATCCCCTAGCGCACACAGCGTGCAACTAAAGTCAAATGAACGTTCTTTGGCGTCCAATGACCATCATTCATGCGTTTCCCGAACGTCCGTGCATACGGGTATATAAACCGATGCTTTGCATTCTTACTTGCAGTCCGCACCCCACCTTTTTTTCGTCTAGGCGGCATGATGCTGACTGTTCAAACTCACGAGAACAACAGAAGTGACTGAAATTTCCAACGTTTTCGTTCCCGTTCCACTGTAAAAATTACACGCCAGCAAAACGCCATTCTGTCGTTATTCACCCGTTAGTCACATGCTCAACACGCTCGTGTAACGTTCACAAATCGCTCGTCGCGCACCGGTGACACGTTAGCACACGCTAATGGATTTTAGGGGTGTCTTATTTGGTCGCTGTTACACGCTTCTCGTGCGTCAGACACACGTTAGTCATGTATAAGACACACGTTAATCACACACCAGATGTGTCATCCTCATTTGAGAACGCTGAAAAATAGAACAATTGAAATGTTCAGAGAACGTTGACCAGAACGTCATGGCGTGATGGAGCCTTTACAATGTAATTGTTTACACTTAATTGTACAATAATGAGCCACATCCTGCTTCACTATTCAGGCTGAATCTCACATGAGCAGCTAAGTTGCAAGCGCGTGTTCGAAAGCCCGTCGCGCCAAGTCAAGATGCACAGCGACACTGGCAGTAGGACTGCCGTCGGCGGCGACGGCGTGGAAACAAAAACATCCATCAGTGTGGCTGGCAGTCGGCCCATAAATCAGCAGGCGCCAGCGACCGGCACAGGCGGGCGGGGGCGCACGGGACCACATGAGAAGGAAAAGCGCCAAAGCGTCAAACGAGACACCGGAGAGTTGCAATGCAAACAAGACACGGTGAGAGTCAAAGAGGACGCTCAGAGATGCTCGGGTATTAACTCTCGCAAGGCGTTCCACGGGGAACATGGGACCAGAACGCAAGTCTAGACAATGGGTTCAAAATAGGGCTTCGGGATGGGGTTGAGGCTTCAGTCATTGGTTAACGTTTCAAAACAATCTCAGGATATTAAAAGAAAAGATCAGTGCTTCAAATTGGGCGTTCAACACTGTATGATGATTTCAAAATAGGGTTTCAAATCTGAGTTAAGTTTTAGATTAGCATTACAGCTTCAAAGTAGGGTTTGTAGTCTAGATAAAGGCCTCAAAATAGATTTTAAAGACAGTGTCATGGCTTCCAAAAAAAGTTAGTGACTGGTTTTCAAGCCAGGATAAGGATTTCTAAATATGGTTTCAAACCGGGCGGCACAGTGGGTCAGCTGGAAAGCATTGGCCTCACAGTTTTGAGGTCCCGGGTTCAATCGTGGACCCGCTTGTGTTGAGTTTGCATGTTCTCCCTGTCCCCACATGTGTTTTCTCTGGGCCCTCCAGTTTCCTCCCACATCCCAAAAACATGCAACATTAATTGGATACTCTAAATTGCCCATAGGTGTGATTGTGAGCGCGGCTATTTGTCTCGATGTGCACAGCGATTGACCCTCGTGAGGATAAGCTGCTAAGAAAATGGATGGATGGATGGGTTTCAAATCCAAGTTAAGTTTTAGATGAGCTTTGCAGGTTCAAAGTAGGGTTTGTAGTCTAGATAAAGGCCTCAAAATACAGTTTCGGGACAGTATTATGGCTTCCAAAAAAAAATGAATGACTCAAATTGGGTTTTCAAGCCAGGATAAGAATTTCTAAATATGGTTTCAAACCAGGGTTAAGTTTTAAACATGGGTTAGAGGTTAAAATTAGGGTGTCAAAGTTTGAAAGGAGGTTTATGGGTTCAAAGTAGGCTTTTAAGCTTGGGTTGAGGTTTCAAGCATCCATCCATGCATCCATTTTCTTTTCTGCTTATCCTCACAAGGGTCGTGGGGAGTGCTAGAGCCTATCCCAGCTGTCAATGTGCAGGAAGCGGGGTACACCCTGAAGTGGTTGCCAGCCAGTCGCACTCACAATCACACCCTGGGGCAATTTAGAGGGTCCAATTAATGTTGCATGTATTTGGAATTTGGGAGGAAACCGAAGTGCCCGGAGAAAACCCACGCAGGCACGGGGAGAATATGCAAACTCCAAACAGGCGGGTGTGTGATTGAACCCAGGATCTCAGAACTGTGAGGCCAATACTTTTACCAGCTCCCCCACCGTGCCGCCAGAGGTTTCAAACGAGGGTTAAGAATTCGAAATAGGGTTGCAAGCCAGTGGTAGTTTCAAGCAAGTGTTGGTTTCAAAGTAGCGTTTCAAATCAGGATTAAGGTTTCAAACAAGGAGTTAGGGAGTTGTTGGTCTCTGGTTAGGGTTTAAACATAGGGTTCCAGGTCTAGCTTAGGGTTTCAAATTAAAGTTTGAAGAATAAGTTGATGCAATCAAATTTCAGTTCAATTTTATTTACCGCAGCAAACCACGGCAGATATTGTCCGTGGGTACTTCACACATTAAGCAAACTTTTCATTTTGGAATAAATGTGTGTTGGTCGGTAAAATGGGAGCAAGTCGGGAAGAAGGTACACCACGAGGTGGGGTGGGAGGCAAATGAAACGACACGGGCGGCAAAGTGAGAGAGCATGACCTGTTTAGGGATGTTATATCGCTTGACCTTTTTAAAAAAAAATTAAAAGTAAAAAGGAAGCAGACGAGCGGAGGTGAGGTATTAGCGTCACGCTTATCACACGGCCGGTGCAAAAAGCAGCGCTCATTTGCATGGCCTGCCGCTCGCCACCTTTGCCCCCTAAACAGCAGCCGCTCTTATCAGAACAGCCGCCGCTCATCAACGCGGGCAGAGGCCGCCGTCCCGTCGATAAGTGGGGTGCAAACACAGAGCTCGCTTTAAAATGTTCACCCCGGAGTGCGAGGGAGGAAGGTTCAGTCGGTTCCGCTTCAAAAGGTTAACCGCCATTCAGAGGCTGATTTGAATAATTAGCATAAAACGTCCATACATTTACACACACTTCCTGGATTAGCATTCATTAGCATTGGACACTGCAAAGTGTAAAAAGAAGTAAAGCATGGTGGCGATAGTAAACGGTAGCAACGATGCAACTTCTTTTCCTGTCGGCTTGTCCCGTCAGGGGTCGCCACAGCGTGTCATCCTTTTCCATGTAAGCCTATCTCGTGCATCCTCCTCTCTAACACCCACTGTCCTCATGTCCTCCCTCACAACATCCATCAACCTTTTCTTTGGTGTTCCTCTCACTCTCTTCCCTCTGAACATGTCCAACCCATCGAAGTCTGGTCTCTCGAACCTTGTCTTCAAAACATCCAACTCTGGCTGTCCCTCTAATGACCTCATTTCTAATCCGACCCAACCTGTTCACGCCAAGCGAGAACCTCAACATCTTCATTTCTGCCACCTCCAGTTCTGCTTCCTGTTGTTTCTTCAGTGCCACCGTCTCTAATCTGTACATCATGGCCGGCCTCACCAATGTTTTATAAACTTTGCCCTTCATCCTAGCGGAGTTTCTTCTGTCACATAAAACACCAGACACCTTCCGCCAACTGTTCCACCCCGCTTGGACCCGTTTCTTCATTTCCTTACCACACTCACGATTGCTCTGGATTATTGACCCCAAGTACTTGAAGTCATCTGTCGGTATCTCTTCTCCGTGGAGCTTCACTCCTCCTCCTCCACCCCTCTCATTCACGCACATATATTCTGTTTTACTTTGGCTAATCCTCATTCCTCTCCTTTCCAGTGCGCACCTCCATCCTTCTAACTTTTCCTCCGCCTGTTCTCTGCTTTCACTGCAGATCACAATATCATCTGCGGACATCATGGTCCATGAGGAATCCAGTCTAACCTCATCTGCCAGCCCATCCATTACTACCGCAAACAGGAAGGGGCTCAGCGCAGATCCCTGATGCAGTCCCATCTCCACCTTAAATTCTTCTGACACACCAACGGCACCCCTCACCGCTGTTCTGCTGCCCTCTTACATATCTTGTTCTATTCTAACATATTTCTCCCCCACACCAGACTTGCGCATGCAGTACCACAGTTCCTCTCTTGGTACTCTGTCATAGGCTTTTTCTAGGTCTACAAATACACAATGTAGCAACGATATAACTTGTCAAATTAATCGGGGCATTCGAACTTTTCCATTTGACAGTATTCAGAAAAATGAAAGGATGTCAGAACCACAAAAAAAGTACTACAGTATTTAAAAAGTCTATCGATCATGTATTGCTTGTATATAATCACTGCTACATAAGAGTTCAGGGCGGTAAAATAGTAGGCTATAGGATTTTTCAGGATTTTGGGGTGTCCCACAGCCCTATATACTGGTAGACTAGATCCACCCCAGGACCGTGCCGCAGCTGAATCTCATTTCCACATTTCAAACCAAGAAAGAAAAATTTAAAAAAAAGATATCTGTGGTAAGATGACAAATTTTAAAGCAGTTACTTGTGGATCGTTTTCCTGATATGTTTATAAATCGGACCTTTCGCAAAAACGGCGTTTTGGTGAAACAAGCGCGGGGTCTAGTGCCGATTACGAAAGAGAAACCGCTAGAAACAAACTATATTTTTGGTCAAATTTTAAATAGATTGACAGAGCGTTCATTCCCAGCCAATGAAAAAACAAGACGACAGGTTTAGGGATGGTGGTTGTGCTTTGGTGAACTGTTTAGGAGTTTGAGGGTTTGGGTTTAGGGTAATGAGCAAGTGGTTTGGGTTTCTGAATTCAAGTTGTATTCCAATAACAATTTCTCAAGTTCCATCCATCCATTTTCTTTGGCGCTTATCCTCGCGAGGGTTGAGGGAATTTCCCAAGTCAAAGGTTAAAAATTCTCAGTTTAGGGTTAAGGTTTTGCCACAAATGAGTTACATTTAGAATGTTCCAATTTTCGGACAGACTTTGTACTTAGGTATGAGGGTTATGTTTTGCTGACTTAGTTCTGAAAGCGGGACTCTCGCTCAAAATTGTCCGGATTATCTTTAGGCAATTCTGTCTCTTTCCAGGTAAACAAATTCATGGACTCTCGCTTCTGCCGTGTTGTTTCTTTGTCTTGAGCCAGCAAAGCTGCGTGTTGGTCCACCTCTTTCCCAACAGTGTTTAACCCGTGACTCTTGCAATTTAACTCCCATGAAAAGTGAACTTTAACAAGCTGACTCCTGGAATATGGAGCCTCGCATTGTTTCTCCCCCCCCCCCCCACCCACGGCACCTCCCACCCCAGCCTTTTCTCTCCTCCACACAGAGGTTGGAATTACCAGCCGCTGCTTTCCTTCTGGGTGCAGTTATGGATCTTATTCTCTCCTGCAGCAGGACGGCAGATTATTAATCAGATTCATAAATAATAAAAGATGGCGGCAGCACTCGCGTTGGCTGCCGGGCCGCCGGGGCCATAGCAGCCGCCTCATCTGAGCGGCGAGCCCGAGTGATGGAGGATAAGTCACGGAGAACAATATTAACACTAAGCCAGCTGGATTTATCCAGAGTGTGCCGACGCTCCACCTGTGCCGTCTGCACAGATGTTAAATCTGCTCAGGATTCGAGTGGAAATTAGCATGAGGCTAATCTGGCTGCCACCAGACGAAGACGGGAAGGTTTTCCGTCACAGTTTCTCTCTCGAAGACAGAGACTAAGAACTTTCATTTTGCTCGTATTAAACACATTACACTCGGGCAGAATGATGCAGACACCAGCCCTGACCTGCTGGGATTTTTGGGGGAGACACTTATAAAACTAATAAAATCGCTTTATGAAACAGAGGATTTTTTAGGATGGATTTAAAACGGAGAGGGGGACCTAACGAGTGGAGATAATTGTTTGAGCGTCGGCACGACTCCAAAAAAATCAGGTCTCTATTCAAGACTGACAGTGACATACTTTTCTCGTCTGAAGGGACTTAGCGCTTGTTCATGTTGTGGTACTGCTTTCTTCATTTCCTGGTGCTTCCTTGTCTTAGAAAGTTTGTGATGATGCCAAGTGTCTCACAGCTTCCTAGTTCTCGGTTCGTCGCTTGCTGGGTTAGTTGGTCGGTCTTGTCCGTTGCTTTGTTCATTCAATTTCATTTTATTTACTGTGTATGCAGCCAAATCACAACACAATTTGTCGTCTTCCAGAGGAGTTCCACGTGTCTTGATTGCTTGATGTGCCTACAAGACCCCGAGTGCCTGATGCTTTCTTGTTTCCTGGTGATTCATAGTGTCTTGATGGTTTGATGTTGTTGCTAGTACCTGATGGCTCAAAGTAGATGTCCTGATATCTTAAACGTTGGCGTTTCTTATTTTCCAAGTTGGTTCTTGTACAAAATAATTCTAAATCTTTTAGAGTTTTCAAGAGTCCAAATGGTTCCTAGTGCCTAGATCATTTCTGGTGTTTAAGGGGTCCTTTGGTCTGGTTTTTCCCAGTAGTTCTTACTTTCACGTGGTTCCTTTGCATCTTTTAGATGTGTTAACCTGCTTCTTAAATGTCTGCTGGTACCGGCTTGGTTGGAGTTCCCTTGTTGCCAAACATTTTAGAATCATTAAGCTCCCCAGAGCCTTAAAGGTTGCTTCAGCCCAATGGTTCATGGTGTTTTAAAGGTTACTCATACCAGATGATTCATGTTTTTCTAGGGGCTGGTTCTATTGTTCCAGGCATTGCACATGATACAGGAACAAATGGCAACTAATGGCTCCTCGTGGCTTATGGTCTGGGGTGTTACTGGATGACTTTTACTGATTGGCGATGTGGCGTACCGAGAGTTTTGGTAACGTATCGATTCCACGAATGTGCTTCCCGCACATTCATTTATTTGTGACCTGCTCACGACTGACGCAATCCTCCCCTCCCTGCTCGGAGATCACTGCTGTGTTCCAAGCAGCAGGTAAACTACACAAATTTGCCAAAGTTTCCCATCTCCATGGTTCCTCGTGACATAAAGGTTTCTGATACTCAATTGTTCCTACTGTCTTTAAGGTTTTTAAAACCAGACAATTGCTAATTTTAAATGGTTCTTCGAGGCTAATTGCTCCTAGTGGCTTACGGTATGCTATTTATTCACTTAATGGTTTCTATCCTCGTGTTATTTCTTTGCATCTTTTGGAAACATGAAACTGCTTCCACAAAACCTCAAGTTTCTTACACCAACTACACAGGAAGGCTGGATTTGAACCTGCAACCTCAGAACTGCAAGGAGCCTGTGCTATCTGTTTCTTTAATGTGGCATCATTTTATTTTCTCTTGACTGGTTGACAATCTTTCTGGTAGCTTTCTTGTAGCAAATGGTTCAGAGTATATATATATATAAGTTTCCTGATGAAGACGTTGTATGAAAATGCAATACTAAATACTTTTTCTTACTTTATTTATAAAATGAAATCAGAACAAACAGTCACAAATGAGGCTTTGCATCCAGTATAGCCGCAATTAGTAATCACGTATCCTTGCGACATTTCTATCGAATAATCAAGTGCATTGTATTCGGGTATAAACTATTTTTGTTTGGTGAAAGCGCAATTATGAGTCCGTACGAAAATGAAACATTTTACATAATGAATTCCCATTTGGTGTCCTCTTTTACATAATCAAGTGTTTTCTTAAATTCGCATTGTGCATATAGCGGGAAACCTTCTCATTTCGAGTGAGGCAATTCAAAACACAAATCAAAATATAAAGAAACTGACTTCAGTTTATACTCGCCATTTCCTGTACATATCAAAAACATGAGACATTCATTTTAAAAAATAGGAGCAAAGTTAAACAGTCATTTTGTTATAAAGGGACAATTTTATCCAACAGTGGTAAATCGAACAAAAAAACTAGGGGCCACTATGTGAAAATATTGTTCGATCAAATAGAAAGAAAGAACAATGTAGCTTCACGTCGAATACATGCTAGTTGTGTGTTAATTAATAAAGAAATACAAGATTGCTTATTGAGAATAATTCTCTTTAGAGAGAATTAGAATTCTCTTGAATAAACCACCCAGTAAAAAACGGGGAGTCCAGACAGCGCATGGCCACCACCCCGCTGTGAAACTTGCGATCTGCCGGCTTGCTCACACAGCTAGCTGCTAATACTAACAAAAACAGTCAGTTGTGACATCAAATTCCCACAATGCAATGTGGATTTTTAGTTTTGGTTGCGGTCTCTGTTTTCTAGGTGGAATGTCTAGTTTAATTAATATGAGTGCGGGAAAGAGTGGCGTTCCGGTGAATTCCGCCATGTGAATATCACCGCATTAGCTGTTAAAAGAAAATAAGCCTTAAGACACCTTTAATGTTCACATTGTCTGAATTTTCCACCTGAACTTCTTCTTCTTCTTTTCCTTTCGGCTTGTCCCATTAGGGGTCCCCACAGTGTGTCATCTTAGATGAACGCACATTTGTTTGGCACAGTTTTACGCTGGATGCCCTTCCTGACGCAACCCCTCTGCATTTAGCTGGGGAGAGAAGCTTACACCACCTGGTATTCCCCGGCTGATCCAGACGTGAAACGGTACAAAGACAAGATTGCAGGATTACTGTGGGAGTTTGAGAAATGTTTTCAGTTATTTGGTGAACTTGAGACAGAATTTTCAGTTTTTCGCTAACCTTTCACAGTTAAAGTTTCTGATCTGCCGGTCGAAATCCAGCTAGAAATAATTGATTTGCAATGTGATGCAGATTTGAAGGTCAAATTTGCCTCCGTAGGTCCGAACGATATTCGCTAAGGACATCAACGTTATGGTTTCATCATTCAAAAATTCCTCCTGACCAGTACTAACTGGCAAGTAAAGCTACAGCAAGCGATCCATAGCATTTTGTTCTTAGTGCTTTGGTAAAAGTGGAAAGTCTTCAAGTCTATGGGCTCAAGTCCGAGTGAAGTCGCAACAGTCGGTTGAAAGTCTTGTATGATTTTGTCGGATCTGAAGTCACTAAGTTCATGACTCAAGTCCACACCGGTGGGTTCTTTAGTGTTGTCCTCATGGTTGACACTTTCTCTTATTATTGTGTATTTTCCAAACGGTTCCTTCTCTCATGTGGCCCCTTTGCGTCTTTCCGGAAACGTGAACCTTGCTTCGAAAAACTTCAGAAGGTTCCAGATTTAGCTCGGGGTTGACTCCCCCGCCCCCCTCGCTTTCTTTGGCAAACTTTTTTTTTTTAAAGCAAAGTGCAATCATTAAAAGCTATTTCGGAATCTCTTTGTTCACCTGAACGCTCGCTTTCTACTCTTTCCCTCAACGTCCGCGTCTCTCGCTGCATTTTTCTCCCGCCCTCCTCCCCCACCAGCCTTTTGTTTAATTTCTCCTATAAGCACACAAAGATTAATTGGCGATTTCTTTCAACTTTTAGCGTGCGCCGTCCTGCCGACCGCTCGTTCTGTCTCTCAGGAATGCCTCTCATCATCTTTTCATTAGCGCTACCTCTGCCCTTATACATTATTCAGCCCGGCTCCGCGTGCGCACGGCCTGTCGCCAGAGTGCATTCCGCAAACTCATTAAAAAACTATTACAGCCCGATGATTTCCTGTGATAGAGCCGAGCGAGCGGTTGCGGCGGCTTTCGCGTTTCTGACTGATCTGACGAAAAAGGCGGCGGCGGCGCGTGTCAAGAGGAACATTGGCGCAACGCTTTTGTTTAACCTTTAGAAGCGTCGCTTTCATCCCGCGTGTACGCCTGGAGCGGAACGTACGCGCAATACGACCCGCTGCTTTTGTTTACTCGAAAGCTTTCTCGCTTTACTCTGCAGCCGCGGAATGTTCCGGGCTTTCTAGGGGCGTTGTTTTCGAACAGGGGGACGCACTGCACTGTGTGCCACAACTTCGAAGGTTTTTTTTTTTGTGACGAGCCATCGCTTGATCATAGATTTTGCCTTGGTATGAAGAGCCAAAGTTTTTGTTCCACTGCCACTGGAGTGAAAATATTGTAATACTCTCTCGAGCGACCAAGGAGAGCTGCAGTTACTTATAGACTTTGAGACGTTTAGTGAACGCAACAGTCAAACACAAAATACAAAGAAAACATCCACGAGAAGCTGCTGTGGGCCACAGCTCACACCCAGTCGCTGAAGCGGACTAACCGGGGAACCCGACTCCAGCTCCTGGCGTTACTCACTAGAACACACCCTACAAATGCACACAAATCCTACAGTACATCGAGGAAAATCACTTTATTATAATATATATATTTCTTTACCCGTGCGGCACGGTGGGCCATCTGGTAAAGCGCTGGCCTCACATTTCTGAGGACCCGGGTTCGATCCCGGACCCGCCTGTGTAGAGTTTGCATGTTCTAACCGAGCCTGCGTGAGTTTTCTCCGGGCAATCTGGTTTCCTCCCACATCTCAAAAACATGCAACATTAATTGGACGCTCTAAATTGCCCCAAGGTGTGATTGTGAGTGCAACTGTTATCTGTCTCCATGTGCCCTGCGATTGGCTGGCAACCAGTTCAGGGTGTAACCCCGCCTCCTGCTCATTGACAGCTGGGATAGGCTCCAGCACTCCCCGCGAACCTTGTGAGGATAAGCGGCTGAGAAAATGGATGGATGGATATATATATATATATATATATATATCTTTACCCTATCATTCCTTATTTTTTAACAATGCAATGATTTTTTTTTCCATTACAAAATGTTGGTATTTTGGGTGTATAGAACCGGGAGCAATTTACTTCATTTCAATGAGGAATAATAATAATAATAATAATTTGTCATCTGAGTAAAAGTAAGTTTCTTCCGGTTTGTCCCATTAGGGATCGCCACAGCGAAACGGTCATATTTGTTTGGCAGAGTTTATTAAGTTGAAATCTTGGTGGCTGAACGAATTAATCTCCTAAATTGAGGTATCGCAGTACTATGGATGATAATACAGAAATTCATCCGACGGTAAACAGGGTCTTGCAATGCTTGCTTTTTTTTTTTTTGTTTTGTTTGTTTGTTTTTTGCTATTGTTGAGTTCTGAATTTTGGTCCCGAAGATATTTTTTGCACGTCCTTTTATGAAAAACACATTCAATTTCGTGGTAATTTTTTTAATTTCATACGTTCCAAGAATCCTCAAAATGATCAAAGAATTGACGCCATTTTCCACCCACTTTAGATGTCTGACCAACTTCTGTTCTTCTTTTCAGGCACGAGTCCCTGAGGTATTTTCACGTGTTCTTTTTTTTTATTTATTTTTTATAATTTCTAAGAACCCTCAAAATGGTAATCAAACTTTGACCCACATCAGACAACTTCAGACTAAAATAGTTGATTTAAAAAAAATAAAATAGTTGAATTTGGGGTGTTGGACCTTGAGACTTTTTGTGGGATCTTGTTATGATAAATACTATATAAGCCCACAGCATTGACAGCGCAGAAAAAAAGTTATTAAAAAAAGTATAAATTGTCTGTTTTTTCAACTGATTTAGGACAATTTATACATCACTCAATCCAAAAATGACTTGTTTCTCATGTTCAGGTCAGGTTTTATACTAAGATGCTGACGGTATATTAATCAAATGTTACAAATTTTTCTTAGCGTAAAATGAATAGTAGACATTGATAAAAGTAAGTACCTGTGAATTTATTGTTACTTCATTGTTGCTCAAAATTCAAGGCAAGAACTTCCGTTTATTTGAAACCCTAAAGCAAAAATGTGACTCGATTGAGTAAAACCAGCGTGATATTTGGATTCGGCATGTCAAAAGTGTCCTAAATCAGCTAAAATATTACCATACAACAATTTGTTGTAACCAGCATTAGGACTCACTGCTTTGGTCTCTATTGTAATAGCTGTGATAAAATGGGCAAAAATGTTTGTCCATGTTTTCCAAAGTAAAAGCACACGTTTGCAAATTTATTCACAAAATGAA
This sequence comes from Syngnathoides biaculeatus, assembly GCF_019802595.1. Taxonomy (NCBI): domain Eukaryota; kingdom Metazoa; phylum Chordata; class Actinopteri; order Syngnathiformes; family Syngnathidae; genus Syngnathoides; species Syngnathoides biaculeatus. The sequence continues at coordinate 17,585,278 of NC_084650.1, read as the reverse complement.
GATAATCAATCTGTTTTTGTGATATTAGAGAAATCTGAGAGTATTTACTTTCGAGATGTTCAAATTTAGAAGCTTTGGAGAATTTTAAGCTCTGTCTCTAAGCAATTAATTGATAATTATCGCTAATTTTGTCACCGACGACTTGGCGGGCCTCGACTCGGAGCGCGCTTGCGGGTGTACCTAATGAAGTGTTCCGCGAGCGTAGACTGTTAACTGGTTCAATTTAAGATGAAGTTTGTCCTCAAAACATCAAATATTGAGCTGAAGCTCTCCGGCAGGCTTTCGGTGGATTTATTTATTCGGTTCCTACAGCGTCTATATTTCATATTTCACCTGCTCTTTTGGTGACAGGTGACGCCCGTTAGGAGTCGATCCTTTCGCCTTTGGAGACGTATCGCAGAGGGTTTTCTTGATTTTTTTTTTTTCTTCTTCTTCTTCTTCTTCCTCCTCACATCCTCCACAGGGGATGTTTGGGGAGAAGAGTTGACATGTTAATTGATGCTTTGCAGACGTTTTTTTTTTTTTTTTCCATCTCCTTGCTCTCCGGGGAGCTTCCTCCTCCTCCTCCTCCTCCTCACTGTGATTTGTGTGGCGTTTCTGTGATCAGAGCTACTTTAAGATGATGAGGATGAAATCATCAGGAAGAGACATTCAGGCTAAAAGGGGAGAAGCACCTCCTAGTTCTCCTCGTGGAACATCAAAAAGTCCGGTTTTTTTAACCGTTGTTTGGAGGCTTTTGGGCTCCAAATGATGGTTTATTTTTCTATTCATCATTGCGATTTTTTTTTCTACTAAATGTTTAATTCCACAAAACAAATCTACATTATTTTTAAATGTATTCTCAAATCTTTTATACATTTTAAAATATTTTTGGGAAAAAAAAATAACTTAAACTCTAAATTAAAAATTTTTTAATGTAATTTTGAAATCAAAACAACCAACCTTTTCAAAAAATTAAATCTATAAAGACATGTTCCATTATTGAGATTTTTGAAAGATTATTTACAATTTTTTTTTAATATCAATCTATTTTATTACTTTCATTATGAGTGTTTTTCTTGGACATAGTCAATTTATTATTATTATTATTATTGGTGTAACAGTGGACCAGCAGGTAATGCGTTGTCCTTTCAGTTCTGGAGCCAATCCCAGAATTGGGCAGGAGGCGTTGTACACTCTGAACTGGATGCCAGCCAATCGCAAGGCGCAAAGAAGCAAACAACCAATCACATTTATACCTACAGGCAATTTAGAGTCTCTAATTAATACGTTCCTTGATTATAATAATTAACAATACGTTTTTGCAAAAGTGCCTCTGATTTGCACTGAGGTCCTGGTAAACTAAGTGCCGTATATCTAAATTAAAATATAGCACAATTTTTTTTTTTTGGGGGGGGGGGGCAAAGTGGATTCATTTCATTCTTTTCACATCCGTTCACACTTTTAATATCCCTGCCATTGTCCGGCAGATAGGTTTAAATACCATTAAATGGTCAAATCTTGTCGCATTAATCTTGTCATTCTTATGCTTTGATCTCGGGTTTTATTTTAGAGTGATGGGGACATTTTTTTTTTCTTTTTGGTACTTTCTGAACTAATAAAAAGTCCAAAAGTTGGCTGAGTGAAAGCAGTGCGACGAAATCATTGCAATGTGATTCATGTCACAGCCTATGAAGACAAAGATTTATTCATGTGCGAGCGTGGGCCCTCCTATCAATTGTTGCCTGATGTGATCGTGCGCAATGGGAATCTTAATTCTTCATCGGGCTACTTACATTTCTTTTCTCTGTCACCAAATATATCTCAGGACATATATTGTCATAAAACCGATATATTTGCCCGGGAAAGTGATGGAAAACGACACTATATTGGTAGATTTTGTTCCTGAAAAGGCGCTAATATCCATTATAGTTTACCTATTTTTTTCTTAGATAGGCTAGTTTCCCCGTTTATATGGAATATTTTTTTCCACAAAATATTAGAATTATTCACAAAAATGGTACTATATAGGTGTACAGATGTATATGTATAAATGTAATGTAAAAAATATATATAAAGCCTCAAGTTTTGCTTTAAATTTAAGCCACATTTTCCATTCAAAGGATATATATTGCCATTAAAATGAAAATTTCCTTACAAAAAGTCATGGTCGTGTTGGTGTTAATTATTAAAATTCAAATTATTTTATATCTTTACATTTAAGTGTAACATTGTGCCATGAAAATATGACATTTGCTCACAAAAATACAATCAATACTGTCACTAAAACTCTTTTTATATTATGAATTATATAGTTTACTTAAAAGCCATACTAGGTTTTATTTTTGTTTGAACAAGCCCGTTTTTTTTTTTAATTTTAATACAACATTTTGCCATTAAAACATATCTGCTGACACAAAAAAAAAAGGAATGAACATGTTATTACCATTAAAATGACTAACTCAGGAAAAGTCTCCATTGTGCATTGTATCTTGCTAGTCATCCAATAAAATGTTTTGGTTTGGATCCCCAAGGTACGGTTTGCAGACCCCGTGGTGGTCCCTGGATCTGACTTTGACAACTCCTGAACTCCAGTATGTATTTCAACACACTGATGAATCTGAGTGTAATAATCCCTCCAGGTGGGCCCATCCATCTAATCTGGGCCAGATTAAACGAGATCTGTCACACGTCCGATGAACGGCTGCCGCAGATTGTGTGCAAAAATCTGCATGAATAATTCAGCGCCATCTTGTATTATTCATGCGAGCGCCTTTAAAGGGCCGGCGCGCACTTTCTACAGCGGGAACTTTTTTTTTCTTGCAGGGTCAGGACACGGTGCGTTCAGGGACCGTGGGATACGAGGGTTTGAGTTTGCTTAGTTTTCGGGATCTCAGGTGTTGTCTTCCAAATACAGCGAGGGTGGAGTAAAGTATTTGGGTCACATACCCCAAGAACCTGGCTCAGTACCACCCTACTGCATTGACTAACTTGTGCCCAACCATTTTTATTATTATTTCAAATGCAGGCTCCTAGCAACATGAAACTTGTTTGGCATTCCTATCATGAAGAGACCCACAAAACAGTCTCAAGTTGTCCAAAACAACACAGGAAATGTGCCATTTTGGGCACACTTACAGTGAATAAAATAAGTATTCGAACACCCTGCTATATATTGAAAGTTCTCCCACTTAGAAATCATGGAGGGGTCTGAAATTTTCATTGTAGGTGCATGTCCACTGTGAGAGAGAGAATCTAAAAAGAAAAATCCAGAAATCACAATGTATGATTTTTTTAACGATTTATTTGTGTGATACAGCTGCAAATAAGTATTTGAACACCTGTCTATCAGCGAGAATTCTGACCCTCAAAGACCTGTTAGTCCGCCTTTAAAAGTCCACCTCCACTCCATGTATTATCCTGAATCAGATGCACCTGGGTGAGGTCATCGTAAAGACACCCCACCACCCCACCCCACCCCCATACAATCAGTAAGACTCAAACTTGTACCGTGGCCAAGACCAAAGAGCTGTCCAAAGAAACCAGAGACAAAATTGTACAATTCCACACGTCTGGAAAGGGCTACGCAGAAATTGTCAAGCAGCTTGGTGAAAAAAGGTCCACTATTGGAGCAATTGTTGGAAAATAGAAGAAGCTAAACATGACGGTCAATCTCAATCAGAGTGGAGCCCCATGCAAGATATCACCTCTTAGGGTCTCAATGATCCTGAGAAAGGTGAGGAATCAGGCCAGGACCACACGACAGGACTTGCTCAAAGATCTGAAAAGAGCTGGGACCACCGTTTCCAAGGTGACTCTTGGTAATACACTAAGATGTCATGGTTTTAAATCCTCCATGGAACGGAGGGTTCCCCTGCTTAAACCAGCACATGTCAAGGCCTGTCTTGAGTTTGCCAATGACCATTTGGATAAGTCAGAGAAGTCATAGGAGAAAGTTTTGTGTCAGATGAGACAATAATGGAGCATTTCTGGTCATAATTCCACTAACCATGTTTGGAGGAAGACGAATGATGAATTCCATCCCAAGAACACCATCCCTACTGTGAAGCATGGGGGGTGGTAGCATCATAGATTGGGGGTGTTTTTCTGCACGTGGGACAGGACGACTGCACTGTATTAAGGAGAGGATGACCGCGGCCATATATTGTGAGATATTGGGCAACAACCTCTTTCCCTCAGTCAGAGCATTGAAGATGGGTCGTGGCTGGGTCTTTCAACATGACAATGACCCGAAGCACACAGCCAGGAAAACCAAGGAGTGGCTCCGTAAGAAACATATTAAGGTTCTGCCGTGGCCTAGCCAGTCTCCAGACCTAAACCCAATAGAGAAACTTGTCTGATCTAGAGAAGAACTGTGTGGAGGAGTGGGCCAAAATCCCTCCCGCAGTGTGTGCAAATCTGGTGAACAACTACGGGAAATGTTTGACCTCTGTAATTGCAAACAAAGGATACTGTACCAAATATTAACATTGGTTTTCGCAGGTGTTCAAATACTTATTTGCAGCTGTATCACACACATAAATCAGTAAGAAAAAATCATACATTGTGATTTCTGGATTTTTCTTTTCAGATGATCTCTCTCACTGTGTCACAATTTCAGACCCCTCCACGATTTCTAAGTGGGAGAACTTGCAATATAGCAGGGTGTTCAAATACTTATTTTCTTCACTGTAACGCAATTGCACTTATACATTTTTGGGGTATTAAATTTGGCCCTATAATCGAATTACACTGAGCCACATGACATTTAAGAGGAGACCCACAAAAAAAAGTCTCAAGTAGCCATGTCTGAAAATACAAAAAAAATGGAAGTCTGACATTTAGGTTTAAGAGGCCATTTTGGAACTCATTCTCCAAAAAAGGAACAAGTAACGTATAAGGAACATGTCGCGAATTGGATGCTTTTTCGTGATCCAACGGGAGAAACAGGTTTGCGTTGCTTTCACGGGAAGATCATAATTATCATCACCAAGTCTCTCAAATTAATCGCTTTGTTTTCGCGAGCGTTAGAACGCAATCTATTTCGTTCTTAAAATTTCGCCGGTTTCCTCGCACGATAATAAAGCGGGACTATTATGACGCTCCTTCGGACGCGACAGACGGCGGAAACAAACCTTCCGGGTGACGATGAATGACATTTTTCTTTCTTTTCACGCCAATTTATACAGATTACAACGCGGCGCGATGAATCGCAGTCCGGGAGTCTAGAGGACGAGCGTCTGCCCGGAATTTTCCATGAAGGTGAGAGGCTGCCGTGATTAAACGCGAAGGCATTAGCAGCCAGTTAGCGCCGGCTTTCCTCGCCTCGCTCAGGTGCTTTTAATCCCCGCCGCCTTTGTCGCCTCTATCTTTAAGACGATGTCGTCTCTACGCGGTTAAAAAAAAAAAAAAAAGATGGAAAGTTTTTTAATAAGGCCCAAAACTTTGCAGGTTCCTAAAGCGGAGAATTGAGATCAAACTTTAAACTGGGGCCAAAGACAAAGAGATCTGAGGCACCAAAAAAATATATATATATATTTTAATAGTCATCATCCTTCAAAGAATCTGAAGAGAAAGTATAGTTTGAATATATAATTGCATACACGGGATAGTTGGAGTCCATTTGCGCACTGGCAAAAACTGAAATAATTTGCAATTTGCAGTGCCGGGAAAACAGAAATATCAGCCCCGTTCTCAAATTCTTATTTTTCCGGAGTTTACCCACTTTAATTAACATCACTAAAGAAATTTAAGTCACACACAAAGATAACCCAAATAAACATTCAATTAATTATTTTAGTAAATTAAATAAACATGTATTTTTAAATGGTGATTTTACTTTTTAAGGGAAAAATAATAGTAGGGGCTTTACCACCAACCAGCCCAGGAACATGAGCGGCTTTCCATCCGCAGGAACCTTTGCGGAAATTTCCAGAGGTAGTATCTTGAGTTCTCCGTGTGTCCCCATCGGGGAAAAAAAATAAAAACATTACCAGGGTAGTGAAAGTTCCACCTGGATTATTTGGTCCCCCATGGCGGCGAGGGTCTTCCGAGAGCTACCAGGAACTCATTGAGGCGGCGGGCTGGGCTGTCGAACGCTGACTGGTTGACAGGCCTTTGTAGGAGTTTATATTTTCATTCAGAGTGACCGTTATACGGACTAAAACCGAAGTTACATATTTGAGAATTAATATACATTGAAAACTTTCCAAGGGCTCCTCCGACCTGCACAAAAATGCCACATTTGTCACAGTGTGAGACAAATAAATGAAGCTCGGCTTTTTGTCCGTTCACAAATAAGTATTTGCATTGCAACACATTTACAGATATTAAATATCCATCCATTTTCTTTGCTGCTGATCCTCACGAGGGTCACGGGGCGTGCTGGAGCCCATCCCAGCTGTCAGCGGGCAGGAGGCCGGGGTTCAAGTCTCGGTGGAACCTGAGAGTGTCTATCTCTCACTTCAAACAATTTACCCTGCAACCCTTGTGAGGATAAGCGGCTAAGAAAATGGATGGATAAATTTTAATGTCCTTGAGGGATCAAAATCAATACAACATCTAAAACTGAGATTATCTATGACAAACTTTTAAAATCACAATAATGAGACCAAAACATCCATCCATTTTCTTCACTGCTTATCCTCACGAGGTTCGCGGGGAGTGCTGGAGCCTATCCCAGCTGGCAGGAGGCGGGGTACACCCTGAAGTGGATGCCAGCCAATCGCACGGCACACATGGAGACAACCAGCCACACTCACAATCACACCGAGGGGCAATTTAGAGTGTCCAATTAATGAGACCAAAAAAGATTTTTAAAAAATATTTATGTATTCTTTAACGTCTTTAATTGAGATTATTTTTTCCTGTAATTTAGGATTTTTTAAAATTCCCATTGAATATTTTTTACCCATCCAAAAGTTAAGGTTTTTTTTTTTTTTCAAGTGTGTTTTTTAGAGATGGGAGGAAACCAGAATGCCCGGAGAACTCCTTTGCAGGCACGGGAAGAATATGCAAACTCCACACAGGCGGGTCCGGGATTGAACCCGAGACCTCAGAACTGTGAGGCCAACGCTTTACCTGCTGATCCACCAAATACTTATTTAAAATGCGACTACGAGCTATCCATAAGGTCGTGTATTGTTTTATTTATTTATTGAGCCTCACCCAGGGAGAGGATTTTCAATTCCAACCTGGCTGCAGACACCAAACTAAAAACAAAGCACAATAGAAGCAAATACATATACAAACTGTACAATGTCAGACAATAAATAGGTGAAATATTGTATTGCATCCTAGCACACGATGAATAGTAGGTCATTAAAAGGAATGCGAGCCCCACTTTGGCCCCGGCGGCGTTGGATCAGCGAGTACAGACTTTGTCGTCAACCGTAAAGATCGTTGTTTGGACGTTCTGTTCCGGAATGGATTCAATCCCTCATTTTTAATTCCCCGTACGATGCATAACGGCAGCTCTGAAAATGAAAAAAAGTAAACGCCTCGCAGAGGTCCGTCAACCAATGAGTGTTCGTCAACAGAGACCAGCCCACCACCCCCTTGAAGAGTTCCTGGGAGCTCTAGGAAGACCGTATCTGACAGGAGGAACGGAATAATCCAGGGGGAACCTTCTGTACCTTGCTAGATTGTTTCTTCCCCCCCCCAGAGGAAACTCGAGCTATCGGGGCACCGAGGGATGTTCCTGCAAAGCTTCCTGCGGTGGTAAAGATCTTATTCAAAGCCGACTGGCCTTGTGTGACGAAGTAATGGTCTCCCTTGGTAAATCATTAATTAACTGTGGGTGGTTCGTCAGATTTTTATTTTTTTTTTAGTTCGTTTTCACTGACCACACCCGAGCCTGATTAACGCCAGAGCTGTTCAATGAAAAAATAAGAGAGAGAGAGAGAGAGTGGTCTTACTCACCCAAGAGGTGGTCTGATGACTCTTGGAGGGATATTCTATGGGCCGACGGGATGAAAGTTGAACTTTTGGGAAGGTGTCGAAACTGGCGAAAATGCAGTAGCATTTTATTAAAAGTACTTCGACTGACTGTCAAACATGGTGGCAGTGGTACGATGGCACGGTGCGGCTTTTCTACTTCGGGGCTTGGACAGCTTCCTGTGATTGATGGGACCACAAATTCTGCTCATGACCAGAAAATCGTGAAGGAGAAAGTGAAAATGGCCGTTTATGCATGAAACCCCTCAGACGTTCCGCAAGGAAGCTTGGGCTAAAATATTGCCACAGTTGGTGCCTTGTGAAAGTATTCGACCCCCTTGAATTTTTCAACCTTTGGCCACATTTCAGTCTTCAAACATAAAGACTTCTTCTTCTTCTTTTGGCTTGTCTCAGATGAACACATATATTTGTTTGGCACAGTTTTTACGCCGGATGCCCTTCCCGACGCAACCCCTCTTGCATTTTAGCCGGGGGGGAGAAGCTTAGAACACCTGGTATTCCCAGGCGGTCTCCCATCTAAGTACTAACCAGATCCAAACCTCGCTTTTAGCTTCCGAGATCTGACGAGATCGGACGTTCTCGGGGTAGCGTGGAAGCCGTAAGCCTTCAAACGTAAAGACATAAAATTTCATTTTTTTGTCAAGGATCAACATCAAGTGGAACACAATCGTGAAGTGGAACGAAATGGATCGGGTATTTCGGACTTTTTGAAACGTGGGATGTGCAATATTATTCGGCCCCTTTACTGAATGATCCGATGTTGAGTGATGATGATAAATGCAACACACCTGTGTGCAATCAAGTCTCCGTACAAATGCACCTGTTCTGTGACAGTCTCAGGATTCTGTTTAAAGTCCAGAGAGCATCATGAAGACCAAGGAACACACCGAGCAGGTCTGAGATACTGTTCTGGAGAGGTTTAAAGCCAGATTTGCTTTAAGCATCTCAAGGAGCACAGTGCAAGAAATCATATTGAAACGGAACGAGTATCAGACCACTGGAAATCTACCGAGACCCGGCCGTCCCTGTAAACTTTCACCTCGAACAAGGAGAAGAGTGATCAGAGATGCAACCGAGAGGGCCGTGATCACTCTGGATGAACTGCGGAGATCTACAGCTGAGGTGGGAAAGTCTGTCCGTAGGACAACAATCGGTCGTACACTGCGCAAATGACACTTATTGTGAGTTACAGAAAATGCTTGCTTTCCATACAGGGGCCAGGTGTAGCTTTGCAATATTTTTGTCTTTTCCTTCATCAATAAGATAATTTAAAATTGATATTTTATGTATAGCTGGGTTATTGTGGTCTGGTAGTGAAATTTGTTTCATCATCTTAAGCATTAAAGTGAAGGAAGGGCCCCAATATTATTTCACAGCAATGTGTCTTCAACACCAGGTTCAGTTTGATAGAAAACGGGCAAAATCTTTCAGAGTTGGTCTTCGAAGGACCGCTAAAAATGGCCTATCAGGTCTAAAACTGCGTTTTTGTGAATTGCTTCATGAAAGACATTCCCTCATTGTTGCCGGTGTACCTAATGTTCTGACTGATGAATTCCTAGGCATGCACTTTTGATTAATAATCAATTTGCAACTTTTGTTACTCAATGCCTGTTTTGACTTATTGTATTATTTTTACCAGTGGTCATGATAGACAGAAAGGTGTGTGTGTGTGTTATTTGTGGTGATTTATTTTTTTCCCCCAGCATGCGTGCCATCATTAGCCTGAGTATGCATCTTCCTGCATGCATTATGGATGCTCCTCATGCTCATTCTACCCCGAGCCCCCCTCAGCTTCTTACGACAATTGTGCCATTGTGCCCACTTTTCCTCAGCATGAGCTCCCTTCCTCGGCTCAAAATGTGATACTTTGCTACCATCAAGTGGCTGGTCCATATCTGCGCGTTATTATTAAAAGGAACGAGGTCGTAAGTGAAGTAGGAGAGGATGGAAGGTAGGAAGGGGAGAGAAGGATGGAAGGGAGGATGTATGGATGACAGGATGGGAGAAGGGAAGGATGGAAAGAAGTGAGTGCTGAATCAAGTGGGATTTGGGGGGGGGACAATGCAGGGAAGGAAGGAAGGAAGGGTGTTGTGATAGAAAAGTAAAAAAGTAGGCAAGAATGGTATGAAAAGAAGGAAGGAAGTCTGCAAGGGAAAAATGGATGAAGCGAGGATTTAAAAAGAGTGAGGCTGGAAGGAAAGCAGGGTGTGAGAAAAGTAAAAAAGCAGGCAAGAATGGTATGTAAAGAAAGATGGGTGGAAGGAAGTCAGCCAGGAAAAATGGAGGAAAGAAGGGATGAAGCAAGGATTCAAGGACGGAAGGAAGGGTGGTATGATAGAAAAGTAAAAAAAAAAACTAGGCAAGAATGGTATGAAAAGAAAGATGGATGGAAGGAAAGGAAGGAAGTCAGCAAGGGAAAAAATGGATGAAAGAAGGGATGAAGCAAGGATTTAAAAAGAGGCTGGAAGGAAGGAAGGGTGCTATGATAGAAAAGTAAAAAAACAGGCAAGAATGGTATGAAAAGAAGGAAGGAAGGAAAGGAAGTCAGCAAGGGAAAAAATGGATGAAAGAAGGGATGAAGCAAGGATTCAAAGACGGAGAAAGGACGGAAGGAAGGGTGGTATGATGGAAAAGTAAAAAAAAACTAGGCAAGAATGGTATGAAAAGAAAGATGGATGGAAAGGAAGGAAGTCAGCAAGGGAAAGAAGGGATGAGGCAAGGATTTAAAAAGAGGCTGGAAGGAAGGAAGCGTGCTATGATAGAAAATTAAAAAAGCAGGCAAGAATGGTATGAAAGGAAGGAAGGAAAGGAAGTCAGCAAGGGAAAAAATGGATGAAGCAAGGATTTAAAGAGTGAGGCTGGAAGGAAGGAAGGAAGGAAGGAAGGAAGGAAGGATTTAGAGAGTGAGGCTAGAAGTAAGGAAGGAAAGGTGCCTTGATAGAAAAGTAAATAAGCAGGCAAGAATGGTATGAAAAGAAAGATGGAGGGAAGGAAGGAAGTCAGTAAGGAAAAATGGATGAAAGGGATGAAGCAAGGATTTAAAGAGAGTGAGGAAAGAAGGAAGGGTGTTATGATAAAAGTAAAAAAGCAGGCAAGAATGGTATGAAAAAGATGGATGGATGGAAGGACGGGAAGGACGTCAGCAAGGAAGAAATGGATGAAAAAAGGGATGAAGCAAGGATTGAAGGAAGGAAGGATGCTATGATAGAAAAGTGAAAAAGGATGGATGGAAGGAAGGGAAGGACGTCAGCAAGGAAGAGATGGATAAAAGAAGGGATGAAGCAAGGATTTAAAGAGAGGAAGGAAGGGAATGAGAGAATGGATGAATGAAATGATGGAAAGTAGCAAGCGAGCTGGTGAACAAGAACAATGAATGCAGTCAAATAGATAAAAAAAAAAAACAGCGGCACTGTCACTACTCCGACTGCGCGATCAAGAGGGGGGGGGGCGAGCTGACTGACCCCCTCTGACAGCTCGTCAGCGGCACCTACACCCATAGCTACAAAAACAAGGCGAACACAAGACCAGCGCTAGGCTAAGTGACGCTAATAAAGGCTAATTTACGGTAACAAAAACACAGCGCTAACAGGCACTCAAAGAGGTCACTGTTTCTGAAAGAGGTGCCTCGAGTGAAGTAAACCGAGTAGAGGCTAATTTTTACTCAAAGTGCGCACAAAAACGTAAACAAATATGTAAAAATAGCATATTAATATTAAGATGGCTGACACAGGCTAACTGAAGGAGGCTAAGCTAAGGCAAATTTAGCCAAGTGCTAAAGTTATCCACACAATCTCGCAAGCAATTTTAGCTCAAAATAATACCGAAAAAAGTTGTTCATGATGGAAAAACTTTCTACCTGGAGAAACGTCACAACAACATCTTTTTTTTTTTTTTCTGTAAACGACAACAGCTGCAAACAGGAAATGAACAGCTGTCTCCCGCTCGCAAGAATTAATTAATGATTTATTCCTCCATGTATCATTGTTACATGGGCTCGCGTGGCCGGATTTGCTCCAAACGCTTCTCACCTCCGAACCTCGACGGTCGCGGCTCTTCCTTCAAATCGGATTCCGAGGCTACTTTGCTTATTTGTTATGTGTTATTTATTGCGGCGCCGGGGCCGTAAACATAAATCACGGCGTTCATATAAATGTCAGCGCGGACGGGCGAGCTCATAAAGCTCTAATTTGATCCTCGTTCATCTGGGGACGCGGCGTGAATAAACGCGGGGCCTCTTAAATCATCATTTTCTGCATCCTGTCAGAGGACGCCCTCGACAGGCATCCATCAGGGCCCCCGATAGATAAGACCCGCCCTCGCGCCGCTCGCCAAATGCGCCTCAGGCTCCCGATTGGTCGCCTCCTCTGTGCCCCCGCGTTCGATTTGTTTCTCGCAAAAGCAATTTGGATTATGAGTAATTAATGCAAATGTATCGCAGCGCCAAGTGTTTTTCACCTTGAAATTGTGCTAAATTATGTATTTTTTTACTGCTTTTAAAAAGTCATTTTGAAGTCAAAAAGGAGGTTTATGGAGCAAGGGGAAAAAAATGACATTTTATCAGTTGTATTATTTATGATCCCTGTTGGGAAATAATAAAAATATACCATTTAACAGTAATATAGAATAAAAACTTTTGGATGGGTAAAAGATATTCAATGATAAATTTTTAAAAATCATAAATTACAGGAAAAAAAAACTAAATTAAATACGTTAAAGAATACATAATTTTTTTTTTTAATCTGTTTTGGTCTCATTAATCGGACACTCTAAATTGCTCCGAGGTGTGATTGTGAGTGTGACAGTTTGTTTCCATGTGCCCTGCGATTGGGTGGCGACCAGTTCAGGGTGTACCCTGGCTCCTGCCCAGTGACGGCTGGGATAGGCTCCAGCACTCCCCGCGAACCTCGTGAGGATAAGCAGTGAAGAAAATGGATGGATGTTTTGGTCTCATTATTATGACTTTAAAAGTTTGTCATAGATAATCTCAGTTTTTAAATACTGTATTGATTTTGATCCCTCAAGGACATTAAAATTTATCCATCCATCTTCTTAGCTGCTTATCCTCACAAGCGTCACAGGGTAAATTGTTTGATGTGAGAAATAAACACTCTCAGGTTTGACCGAGACTTGAACTTGGGTCACTGGAGTTAAAGTCCAGAGTGCTGACCATTACACCATGGAATCCCCATTATTAAAATTTAAATGATTTATTATTATCATTATGATTATAAATTGATTAAAATTGATATTTATGCTTTGGGAAATTTTTAAATGTTAACTTTGATCCCTTAAAATATTTTTTACCTAAATTCTAAATTTACATTTTTTTATGCAATTTTGAAATCAAAATATCCTACTTTTTTTTAATTATCTATGAAAACATGTTCCATTATTGAGATTTTTGTAAGATTAATTACATTTTTTAAATATCTGTTTTATTACTTTCATCATGAGTGTTTTTCTTGGACAGTGAATTTATTATTATAAATTTTAAAGTATGTTTTTTTTCTTGGCATCGGCACAGTGGACCAACTGCTACAGAGCGTTGGCCTCACAGTTCTGAGGTCCAGGGTTCAAATCCCGACTCCCACCTCTGTGGAGTTTGCGTGTTCTCCTTGTGCCTGCTTGGATTTCCTCCCGCATCCCAAAAACATCCATTTATTTGGACACTCTAAATTGCCCGTAGGTGTGCTTGTGAGTGCGGCTGCTGTCTGTCTCCATGTGCCCTGAGATTATTGGGCTGGCAACCAGTTCGGGGTGGTGGGATAGGCTCAGAAAATAGACAGACGGGTGGATGCATCTTTGACAGAGCTTTGCTGCCATCTGCCGGCACATGAGCGCAACGGCAACTGTAGCCCAAATTCTGCTCATGTAAAATACATAATTCCACTAAAATATTTATTTTGTTATTTCTTACTCAGAGCTTTGCATTGAGGTATTTTAATATTGTGTCCTTGGATTTTTTTGGACTGTTACCGGGCCACACACGAGTCGCATAACATTATTTCAGCCAAATGAATCCTCGAATGATTCTGTATTGAACCTTGAAGGAGACAAAAGTTAGTGCTCGGCTGTTTATTTTCTAGTGGCTGAGAAGTGCCAACGCCACTGCATTATCCAGAACCCGCATAATTTGCATGTCCAATGTGAGGGGAGGTATGGAGTCTTTTGATTGTAGAACATTTTTAGTTATTTAATGGTTTCATTATTATAATTATATGGGTTGTGTAAAGTGCTTTATTACAAAATACAATTCTGTTTACGTTGGAGAGCTAAAATATTTTATTATTTATCAGAGTACTGGTTTAGCGTTGCTTGTCACAATCCTCAATAAACTTGGAATAAATTTAAGTTTCATGTTTTGACAAAACAATTCTTCCCAACTGAAATTATTTTTACATTAGCTGTGAAATATTTTTCATTTCTGTAGAGGTTGATGCAAGTTAATACTGTGAAATAGAATTCCCAATTTCAAAGCTTGTTTGTTTTCAGGGTAAAATTAGTCCTAATTTAAAAAAAAATTAATTAACTTGAAAATAAGATTGACCCAAAATTAATGTAAAATTGTTGTGAAAAAAATACATTTCATTATAATTAAAAAATAAATAAATTACAATTCAAAAATAAAAGTATGCTTCAAATCACAGTGCCAGAAAAAAATGGGGATATTTGATACTTTTTTTTGAGTTCTCACCGATACAATTACTACCTTTGCAAGATAAACTACTGGCGAGGACTGAGTCCATGTCAGATTTTTCTTTTTTACGCCTAGATCAGCCTGTGCTCTCACACCAATTTTCACCGAGACTTTAGAGCATGATTTGACAGAACACCGGCATGTTTACCTACCCCTGTGAGTGCTAGCACTAGCTTGCTAAGATACAGAAAGTGTTGTTGCCTATCGCATTAAAAGTACATGAACATACCTCAAAAGATCTTGAACGAAAATCCTCTCCCGAGCACCGGTTACGACCACCACACGTGACAAGATAAGGTCCGGTGATCATAAAAGACTGAATGCGGTGGTATCGGAATACACGCCGTGTAGAGTTGCCAGTGTCTGACCGAGGTACAGCAACATTTCACGCCATTAGTCTGACATAGTCCAATCGGAAGTGACCAAATTAGTCCGACAGTATCGCCAGCTGGTATCTGCAGCCTTCCCGAGAACCCGATACCATGAAATAACGCAGATATCAGTCTGACACCGATTCCTAGGAATGGTACTTGCCCATCTCTACTTCAACAGAGAGCAGCTAATTTGCGCTACCGCATGCACAAACAGACGCGAGTCACGGCGTTGCCAGCTGAAAGATGCTTAATGGCCGAGAGCCACTCGGAGGGAGGCTGAAAACATGAAAACAGATTTTTAGAACATTATTGCATTGATAGCCTACAAGACACAGAATCCATTTTTTTTCTTGCTACAAAAAAAATGAAGTATTTTATTTTTTTTTAGTGTTACATATTCATATCTCTTCATTTGACAGCTTAAGCGCGGAATGCATGAAGGTCTGCAGAAAGTAATGACTGTAAGTGATCATCAGATTAAAGAATGTCATCAAATAAACGTCAGAGTCATTCCAGTGGCGTCCACGACTGAAGCTCATGACTTCATTTGGCGCCACAAAAAGTCCTCGTCCTTGAGAAAGAAATGGCACACGAAAGAAAGAGCAAGCAGTTAGGTGACATGCCTGTCACTGTACTCGTCGTTTACGCCCAAGTTGATGTGAGGATTTTTGGGAGCTTGCCCAGAGGTAAAAATGAATTGGTTATGTACATTTTTTAATTTAGGTGGTGTGAAATTTTCTTAACAGTAGTTTGTGTTGTGTAACATCAATACTGATTTGTATTAGCACTTCAATGGCGTCTCGTAGCCTGTTAGCATCAAGCTATAATACTTTTACTAAACAAAATTATATGGTTTAGATGAATATATGGATGTTTAATTCAAATGCATACAAAACAGATACATTTTGTTGTATCCGCTGCTGCTCCATGTTATAATAGCAGTTGTTGAAAGGTTTATAAATACTGTAACATCGATGCTAATTTGTATTAGCACTTCAATGGCGTCTCGTAGCCTGTTAGCATTATGCTATGATACTTTTATTAGCAAAGCAAATTTATTTGTATAGCGCATTTCATACACGAGGTAACTCAATGTGCTTTGAATGATTAAAGGCATTTGAAAACAAAGAGATAAAACATGTCAAATGTGATCAAAACAATGAAAATGACAAACATTAAAAAAAAAAAAAATCACATACAATGCAATATGATCAAAAAGCTGATATATTCTAAAGAGCATGTTTTCAACCTGGATTTAATTAATTACTAAACAAAATTATATAGTTTGGATGAATATTTGGGTGTTTAATTTAAATATATACAAAACAGATATTTTGTTGTATCCATTGCTCCTCCATGTGTTACAGTAGCAGTTGTTGAAAGGTTTATAATTACTGTAACATCGATGCTAATTTGTCATAGCACTTCAATGGCGTCTTGTAGCCTGTTAGCATTGTGCTATGATACTTTTATGAAACAAAATTGTAAGGTTTGGATGAATATTTGGGTGTCTAATTTAAAGCTATACAAAAAGATACATTTTGTTGTATCTGTTGTGGTTGAAAGGTTTATAATTCCCATCCACGCATATTTCCATTGGCAATTCTATTGTGTGTGAGCATGAAATTAGTGTCGTCAAGTCAAAAAAAATAATAATTTGATTTGATTTTTGTAGTATGTCAGCTTTAAACTGAACCTCAACTGGTAGTAAACAAACAGCTTGAAGCTAGCACCCTTCCCCAATATTTGTGATCCAGTCACCCCACCCCAAGCCCCCACCCTTTCTTCCTAGTAATGTAATCCATGACTTGACAATGACAAGGTGTGAACAGGCATTAAGGTATACTTTAAAAGTGTGTTTTAATAAATTAATTTCGTTTCAATCTCTGTTTACACTTTGTGGGAGTGGCAATCCTTTTTTTTTCTTCAATCCAATTTTAGTCTTATCATATCACATACTAGGAATGAGTATGCAATGTAATAACTGCGGGTTCACGCTTCAGTCTTGAGATGGAAAGAGTACTTTGAGAAGTGAATGAATGAAGAAAATGGGAGAGAAGGTAGAGTAGAAGAGGCGAGCGTGAATGACCAGGAAGTGGCATTGATCAGTCAGGGGGAAGTTAGAAAGGCACTGAACAGGATGAAAAATGGAAAGACAGTTGGTCCCGATGACATACCGGTGAAGGTATGGAAGCAATTTGGAGAGGTGGCTGTGGAGTTTTTGACCAACTTATTCAATAGAATACTAGCAGGAGAGAAGATGCCAGAAGAATGGAGGAAAAGTGCTAGTCCCCATTTTTAAGAACAAAGGCGATGTACAGAACTGTAGAAACTACATAGGAATAAAGATGATGAGCCAAACAATGAAGTTATGGGATAGATTAGTGGAGGCTAGACTCAGGACAGAAGTACGTATCTGTGAGCAACAGCATTGTTTCATGCCTAGAAAGAGTACCACAGACGCATTATTTGCCTTGAGGATGCTGGTGGAAAAGTACAGAGAAGGTCAAAAGGAGCTACGTTGTGTCTTTGTAGACCGAGAGAAAGCCCATGACAGAGTACCAAGAGAGGAACTGTGGTACTGCATGCGCAAGTCCAGTTTGGGGGAGAAATATGTTAGAATAGGACAGGACATGATGTATGAGGTTGGCAGAACAGCGGTGAGATGTGCCGTAGTTGTGTCAGAAGAATTTAAGGTGGAGGTGGGCCTGCATCAGTGATCCGCGCTGAGCCCCTTTCTGTTTGCTGTAGTAATGGATAGGCTGACTGATGAGGTTGGACTGGATTCCCCTTGGACCATGATGTTCGCGGATTACATTGTGATCTGCAGTGAAAGCAGGTAGCAGGCGGAGGAACAATTAGAAAGATGGAGGTACGCACTGGAAAGGAGAGGAATGAAGATTAGCCGAAGTAAAAACAGAATATATGTGCGTGAATGAGAGGGGAGGAGGAGGAAGAGTGAAGCTCCAGGGATAAGAGATACCGAGGGTGGACGACTTCAAATACTTGGGGTCAACAATACAGAGCAATGGTGACTGCGCTAAGGAAGTGAAGAAACGGGTCAAAACGGGGTGGAACAGCTGGCGAAAGGTGTCTGGTGTTCTATGTGACAGAAGAGTCTCCGCTAGGATGAAGGGCAAAGTCTGTAAAACAGTGGTGAGGCCGGCCATTATGTACGGATTAGAGACGGTGGCAGTGAAGAATCAACAGGAAGCAGAACTGAAGATGTTGAGGTTCTCGCTTGGTGTGAACAGGTTGGATAGGATGAGAAATGAGCTTGTGAGAGGGACAGCCAAAGTTGGATGTTTTGGAGACAAGGTTCGAGAGAGCAGACTTCGATGGTTTGGACATGTCCAGAGGCGAGATTGTGAGTATGTTGGTAGAAGGGTGTTGAGTATGGAGCTGCCAGGCAAAAGAGCGAGAGGAAGACCAAAGAAAAGGTCAATGGATGTAGTGAGGGAGGACATGAGGACAGTCCGTGTTAGAGAGGAAGATGCACGAGATAGGCTTAGATGGAAAAAGATGACACGCTGTGGCGACCCCAAACGGGATAAGCCAAAAGAAGAAGAATCAAATGATAGCCACGTTACCTGTGTTTATTTGATGCCCTTGTACGTGACCTGTTTGCCGCACTTCTTTAGCGTCTCCAGCAGAACGTCCGCGTCCTTGTCTGACTCGATCCAGACAAGTTGATTCGGGAGGTCAATTTCAAATTTGACGTCTTTAAACGAACAAACAAAAAAAAAAAAAAAAACTCAGTTTGTGAAGCGTAAACGACACTGGAGCTAATTCTTCACTCTGACAACTCTCGACTGTGTGCGTGCACCGTGAATAAATATATTAGGAGCAGTGAAGTAAGTAAGTGAGTACACACATACTGGCAATCGGGCTGTATTTCATTATTTTTTTCAGATTTTCTGATTAATGTCGGCAAACTGCTAATTCTTGGATGTTTCTAAAACATCTTATTTTTATACCAAGTAGCACTTAAAAAAGTACTTGTCTCTCTATGTAATACCACAATAACGTGAAAAAGGAGTGCAAGTAGTAATCTTAAAATAGGACTATTTTTCCTAAAAATATACTTAATTATTCTAACCCACTGTAATATAATGAACAGTTGGAACATTATTGCATTTAAAAATAATTATTTAATAATTGAATTACTGTTAAAATAAAAAAATCTTTCACTTAAACAGTTCTTGAAGATTAAATGCAAATTTACTTAATGGTAAAATAAAACAAATTGGTACAGTACTTTTGGAATCGTTCCTCAAAAAGAAGAAGAGTGATTGTGAAGTTAAGAAGGATTTTTCATCAGCAATCTGATCGTAAAATGGTCATAAATCATAATCACAGAGTAAGTGCCTCAACCATACACACAAGAGTTGATCAAATATTACAATTGAATTTTTTTGGGGTCAATCAGAGGTATTTAAAATGGAGACAGGTGTGTGTGTGCACTTTTGCAACTACAGTATTTCAGTTTTGTTTTTTTACTTCCCTTGTCGATTTATTTTTTTCTCAATTAGGTTGTAGGACACATTAAAGACATTAATGGTGTGAGAGGTTTTGAAACGATTTACTTAATTTTTAAGTCACAAAAACCTTGCATTTGAACTGGGATATGTAGACTTTGTGTCGTCAATGTAATTTTAATGTAATTATTGAATAGATTTAACCTTCCTGAATATAAGGCCTAATATTTTCCCAAGCAGCTCAGAGAGGATCCCTTAATATCTTTTCCTAACTATTTTTTCATGCGTGTGGGGTCCCTCACGTTAAGATAAAAATTTACTTTGAAACTCAGTCAAAGTTAAATATCGCCGTGTTTAGTCTCACCTTCCAACTTGCTGAGGATCCGGCTAACAGCGCCTGAACATCCTTCACACGTCATGGCCACCGCAAACTCGTGTTTCTGTCAAGTTATACAAGGACGCTTGTTCATTAAATAACATAACAGACCGTTTATTTAATTGCATGTTTGTTTTGCTCCGAAAGGTGACAATCAGGCGGGTACAGTGGGGCAACTGGTTAGACACAATTTACATACACTTCTGTATTAGGTAAAACGTTTTCTTAATATTTCCCCGGCTGCACGGTGGAGCAACTGGTTAGAGAATATGCCTCACAGTTCCGAGAGCCTGTGTGGAGTTTGCAAGTTCTCCCCGTGCCTGCGTGGGTTTTCTCCGGGCACTCCAGTTTCCTCTCACATCCCAAAAACATGCATCAATTGGAGAAAGTGAACTGGCCTCAGAACTGTGAGGTCAACACAGCTGCGCACAAAAAAACACGAATTCGCAAATATGGCAAACGATAAGATATGAGAATAGTTCAAAAGTGCAGTGGAGTCCAGATGCTTGACCCGGACACGTTACAAATAAAAAAATTTCCAGACAGAAAAATCTGATACTTTCAGATAACGATACTCTGGAATTAAAATTTTCGATGATATGAATAAACCTGTTGCAAATTTGCGACCCCTGCACGGAAAGGGTTAAAATTATATAATGTCTTGTTACCTGTTTTATTGAAAACTCATCAAAAAGATAAATAGTTATTATTTAAATGTTGGTGCCCAAATCAAATGTTTCTTCAATTTTGGAAGGACTCAAACACAATCCATCTGATTTGCGACGACTTGGCTATTTTGCGTGTCGAAAACTAACAACTTTAATGGCACAAAATACGCTTTTTTTTAATCGAAGGCACCGCACTTTTAGCTAACCTTGTGCGTATTACCAATACGGGACATTCCCCTTCTCGTTGGGAACATTTATCAAGTGTTACTCGTGGGGGGGAAAATAATAATAATGCGCTGGTTCGACAGCTAGCTTAACACCGACGCCACGGAAGCACTAAACCCAGTTACGGGGCTAATGGGAGGGGGTGTTAGTACGGTTTAAACATCATGACAACTCACGGGCATATTTATGATGATGTCGCGTCCCACCGAAGATGAACCTTTACCACGTAATTACGAAAGAAGCAGGAAAAACAAGACTGAATCCGCCACCTAACTCGGGTTGTACAGTCAAGCTAAAATTCGACTGGAATGGGAATAGGAGTTCCGGTTTTTAAATGTTGCGGATTTGAATATCTGATACAATTAAATACAAAATATGAAATGAGACAGGTCAACGTGCGCATTTTTTAATGTAAAAAACGTATATTTACTGTTAAAAAGAAGTCATACTGTATAGCAATCAAACATTTTCTTGTGTTGGCTTTACCACTTTTTGTTGTTACACGACAGTATTGAAGCTAACTTGACGTTATCGATCGCCAGACAACACCGCACAGCAGCGACACACATTGAAATGAAAACTAGTAAGTAAATACAACACGCGAAACTAATGGGGGCAAAGTGTCAGCCTACTTTGTTTGTAGACTGCAGCAAAAAACAAAATAGCAAGAATATTTGCACATAATACCATCACAAGCCATGAATAGATTTTCATTTTTTTAATAGATTTTTTTTTGTAATGTTGCCCCTACCAACTCGGTCACTACGGTTTGTGTCGTATTTCGT
Source organism: Syngnathoides biaculeatus (assembly GCF_019802595.1). Classification (NCBI taxonomy): domain Eukaryota; kingdom Metazoa; phylum Chordata; class Actinopteri; order Syngnathiformes; family Syngnathidae; genus Syngnathoides; species Syngnathoides biaculeatus. The sequence continues at coordinate 17,563,740 of NC_084650.1, read as the reverse complement.
GTTATATATATATATATATATAATATATATATATATATATATATATATATATATATATATATACACAAACTGTAGTTTTTTATGTAATTCTCATACGAACCGCTAGAGAGAGCCCGCGTAGCACAGTTTGGGCTGCTCCGTAATATACAGCTCTTTTTTTTTTTCAATAGAATATATAAAAGATATTTGTCTTTACTGGATGTGGCGCGAATGTTACATCCACTTCCTCCTCTTCCAAAACGTAAGATTTCTTTTTATGATGTACCCGTTTCAATGCGACTGTGTATTCTTTAATCATATATAATTGGACTTCAGCTTCATTACGCTGAATAAAAATTAAAATTTGATTGTCCTCCCCCTTCCCAAAAAGAGTAAAAAATATTGGAATGGCAATGTTTTTTCCGTGGTTATACAATAAGGGACAAACGCGTAAAATGGAACATTCCAATTCCTTCCTTTTATTTTTATTTTTGACTGCGTACCACCTGTGAGGCGTTCAGGGGCAGTCGTGACTTTCTGTTCTTTGACGTTGACTCTCTCTCTCTTTCTCTTCCAGCTCCTCCCTCAGCACAATCCCCTCCCACGTGTTATTTTCCGGATCTGTTCGCTTCCTTTGCCATCATTCATTGCTGCCCACGAAAAAAAATGACAGTAAATATATTTCCGTCGTCATACGGATTGTAAAATTGCGGCTTCCTTGACCCCCCCCCCTCCACCCTTCTTTTTTTTTATTTGTTTATGCACGATCGTGTCCACTCACTGCTGTGAAAGAGATTAAATCTGGATGGAATACTGATTACTTCTTCTTCAAGTCACGCTCGTTTGTGGATTTAACTGGAACAAGAACAGGTAAGAGCCGCAAAAGAGTACATTAAAGAGTGTCGTTGGGCTTGATAGTTTTCAAGGAAAAGTTGCAGATTTTCTTCATAGCGCCAGTGCCGTTTTGCGCTTTCCTTTACACATTTAACTTTGTTGCTCTTCCGCTTTTGTGTTGTCTCATTTTCTGTTGGGAATTGGACCGTTCCTTTTATGTCTAACATCACGTATACTGCGTTCTTTTATGCACATGCGTGGCGCCTCGAGATACGAGTTAAATATTTTGGCGTGAACACGCTTGTAGCCCCACTCATTAAAAAAAAACAACATATTTTCCTATTTACATAAATAATATTCTGTCTCAGAAACCGCCCCCCCAAAAAAATATATTTATATTTTTAGGGTTCAGAATGCAAACGAATTCCACTCTATAAAGTTTTACTTTATAAAAACATTAATAACGTGAATCCAATATAGATCATAAAACACTAAACAGCATGTGCATTATGATTTAATGGTGCAATCCAATCAGTGTGCCGCTCCCTCTGGTGTACCAGCAATGGCCACCAGGGGGTAGTATTGCATGATACAGTCATGCACACACGTAGAAGAATCGCCTTCTTCTACTGCTACTCAGTGAAGTGCTGCAATATCAGCTGATTTTCAAAGAGGATAAACAATGTCTTCCATTGAGGCTTGATAAGTTATTTGTGTAAAAGTGCTGTGCCTCCATTTGTATTCAAATTATCATTGTAAAGCGTTTTAAAAGCACAACAATCATCCGAAAAGCTGTCCGAATGACGGCTCTTACCTCGAAAAATTCGTTAGTCGGGTCAGTCGTATCGTTGGCGCCACTTTGTTACAATTTTACAGTGGAAATTTACAAGCTTACTCTCAAAAGATTGACTCGTTAAACCAACAAAATACATCTTTGTTCATGTAAAGATGAAATAATTTTTTAGAACACAGCTAACGTTACAATTTCGGGGTTCTGTAAAAAAAAAAAAAATGTGAATTTATTTTCATAACATTGACACGTTTTCTGAAAACCAAACAGCAGGTTAATTCCTTTACATTTAGGGATAATCATGGTAGCACGCTAAGCTAAAAGTTTGAGAACCCCTACACTAAATTTCAAGATTGTTGGAGCTTCACGGCGTATTTTGAGAAAAGTTAACATGTCACGAAAATTGGGTCCTCGGTAATATGGAAGGCTTCTTGGTAGTCTCGGTGTTCTACGGCTTTCCTTCGACCTAATTAGCCTTTTTTGGCTAACCAAGTCCAATAAAAAAATCCTTCATGTTACCAGAACTGAAAAAATGTCAAGCTCACACGACCAGTTTTTATTCTACAAGCCAAATTTTGAGGAAAAACCCCGCCATAATCCAACCTGTAAATCGTGTCCTCCACACGTTTTGTGAGTACCAAAATGGCGGCCAAGTGCCTTCAACCAATCGACATACCGCTCGATTTTTAGATCAGTGGGTGCTGATTTTCATAGAGAATAAAGAATATCTTCCGGTGAGGCTTGATATGTTATCTATGTGAATGTGTTGTTCCACCATTTGTATTCAAATTCTTGTTGTAAAAGCACAACAATCATCCGAAAAGCTGTCCGAATGACGGCTCTTATCTCGAAAAATTTGTCAACCGGGTCACTCGTGTCGTAGGTGCCACTATATTACAATTTTATAGTGGAAATTTACAAGTTTACTCTCAAAGGATTGACTCGTTATATCAACAATATACATAATTTTTCATGTAAAAATTGGGGGGGGGGGCAGCTAATGTTACAATTTCAGGGGTCTGTAAAAATTTATTGTCATAAACATTTTCTGCAAATTAAGCAACATGTAAATTCCCATGACATTTAGGGGTAATCATGGTAGCATGCTAAAATTTTGAGAAGCCCTGCGCTGAATTTTGAGATTATTGGAGCGTTCCATTTGCATTGTAATTCATTCTTGCCCTCGTTTCAGAGGGTCACACACTCCACCACCATTGCACGCCGTGTTGCCACAACTTGCCTCCACACAGGTGTACACATTCCCAAAGGAAGTACAGTACTGTGTTGCAGTGCTCTTTGGCTGACTTAACAGTGAAACCAGTCATGACACGCTCACGCTCAAGGCTGTAGACTCTGCACTAGTCTATCTAGTTTTTTTATTTAATATCGACACAGATGATCAAGCAAACGGGCGTGGACACACACCTTATGAATATGCAACAGCACATAGGCCCATGTTTTCCTAAAATATGAGTTTATATTCACACAGAGTGTGCATGAATCTGCAAGACCCGCCGAGCGCAGAAGCGTCGTCGCTCCGTACTTTGTTGTCTGCATTTAATGCGACGGGTCAGGTGAGCAAACAAAACCTGCTGCTTTAACGAGCAGGGAGGATTACCGATACTTAACCTAATTACTCTCCAAAGTCCCTCCCTCCCTACCTGACTTTCAATCCTACTTATGATTCTTGGCTCATGCGCCGTGTGCCTTTTTAATCAATCACCTGTCATTCACATTACCGGCAATTTCAATTCAAAGAGTTCCCAGCGCTACTTGTATACTAGCTAGTACTGTTGAGGAGCCTCATGTGGAGATCCTTTGTTTGTGTTGACTAAATGAATATAGATGTTTATGAAACATGGGTTCCTGATTTTATACATGCTGGATGACATCTTTTTTTCATCTAGTATACACGATTACACACTCCTTTTATAGTCAGATATTTGTACATGTACATTGAAGAAAATAAGTATTTGAACACCCTGCTATATTGCAAGTTCTCCCACGTAGAAATCATGGAGGGGTCTGATTTTTTTTCTTCGTAGGCGCATGTCCACTGTGAGAGAGAGAATCTAAAAAGAAAAATCCAGAAATCACAATGTATGATTTTTTTTTTTTAACGATTTATTTGTGTGATACAGCTGCAAATAAGTATTTGAACACCTGTCTATCAGCGAGAGTTCTGACCCTCAAAGACCTGTTAGTGCGCCTTTAAAAGTCCACCTCCACCTGATGTATTATCCTGAATCAGAAACACCTGTGTGAGGTCTTTTGCTGGATAAAGACACCTGTCCACCCCATGCAATCAGTAAAACTCAAACTTGTAACCTGGCCAAGACCAAAGTGCTCTCCAAAGACACCAGAGACAAAATTGTACGACTCCACACGGCTGAAAAGGGCTACAGACAAATTGCCAAGCAGCTTGGTGAAAAAATGTCCACTGCTGGAGCAATCATTAGAAAATGGAAAAAGCTAAACGTGACAGTCAATCTAAATCGGAGTGGAGCCCCGTGGAAGATATCACCTCATGGGGTCTCAATGATCCTTAGAAAGGTGAGGAATCAGTCCAGGACTACACGACAGGTCTTGGTCAATGACCTGAAAAGAGCAGGGATCACCGTTTCCAAGGTGGCTGTTGGTAATACACAAAGACGTCATGGTATGAAATCACGCATGGCACGGAAGATTCCCCTTCCTAAACCAGCAACTTGTCAAGACCCGTCTTAAGTTTTCCAATGACCATTTGGATGATACAGAGGAGTCATGGGAGAAGGTTTTGTGGTCAGATGAGACCAAATTTGAACTTTTCAATCGTAATTCCACTAACCGTGTTTTGAGGGAGACGAATGATTAGTTCCATCCCAAGAACACCATCCCTACTGTGAAGCTTTGGGGGTGTCTTTCTGCACATGGGACAGGACGACGGCACTGTATAAAGGGGAAGATGACCGCGGCAATGTAGTGTGAGATTTTGGGAAACAACCTCTTTCCCTCAGTCAGAACACTGAAGATGGGTCCTGGCTGGGTCTTTCAACATGACAATGACCTGAAGCACACAGCCAGGAAAAACAAGAAGTGGCTCCGTAAGAAGCATATCAAGGTTCTGGCGTGGCGTAGCCAGTCTCCAGACTTAAGCCCAATAGAAAATCTTTGGAACTCTGTTTCTCTCAGCGACAACCCAGAAACCTGTCTGATCTAGAGAAGATCTGTGTGGTGGAGTGGGCCAAAATCACTCCTGCAGTGTGTGCAAACCTGGTGAACGAGTACAGGAAACATTTGACCTCTGTAATTGCAGACAAAGGCCACTGTACCAAATTTTAACAATGGTTTTCTCAGGTGTTCAAATACTTATTTGTAGCTGTATCGCACAAATAAATCATTTAAAAAAATCATACATTGTGGTTTCTGGATTTTTCTTTTGAGATGATCTCTCTCACAGTGGACATGCACCTACAGTGAAAATTTCAAACCCCTCCATGATTTCTAAGTGGGAGAACTTCCAATATAGCAGTGTGTTCAAATACTTATTTTCTTCACTGTATGGTTAAGTAGAAAATTACAAGACGACAAATAATACAAATAAACAAATACAGCTATATTGAAAGATGCGGAGGTAAGTAGAATGTTAGCTAGCTAGAAAGTAAAACAAAGGTAAAGCTAGCCATTATTTTAGCACATTTGCTAAGATAGCTAGCCTGCTCTCATTCACAAGGGAAATTCACTAAAGTAGTTTACTAGTAAGATTTAATGGCATAGAAGTTGGTCAAATGTGGCACTGGAGTCATAAAACGTGACTAGTACGACACATTCATTCTACTAGTGCGCTTAATTGTCTTACATGTGAGGACAAAACTAAAATGAGATTTTTTTTTTTTTTACCAAGTAATTCTGAATTAACTTTGGCTCATTAACACATTCAAACGGCACTATCACAGTCCCAGCTCGCTACATGGTCTCCGCACTATTAGCGGATACTAGGGAGCGATTCGAAGCACGGACTTTGCGTTGAGGGAGTGACGGCAGCAACTGGGGAGCGTTTTCACGATGTCACGTGCAGACCCTGAAATGGGCCCGCATGTGGCCACCCCCCCCCCCCCACCACCACCAACCCCCTGAGTCAAGTTTGTATCGATCCGAATGGAAGATGAGATGAAAGGGGGGAAAAACTGGACATCGTATGCGCTGTTATTATTTTTTTTTATTTTTGATAAGTCAATGTGCCTTTGTTCTTTCCTTTTGGAGGTGGATGTTCAAATTCAATTTCCTCCTCCCCCTTCTCCATCTCCACTGCAGTGTTCTCCTCCGACGTCGTCTTATCTTCATGCTCTCTAGCTTTCACACACAAATATACACAAAAACACGCTGCCTTACATCCCCCCCCCCCCCCGGCTTCCTCCGTCTGTGTCTGCCACCCTCAGACGCTCAGACATGACAAGATCTCCTCCAAAACGCCGTCGCCCTCCTCCTGCGAGCTCCTTTCATTTCCACGCAGAATCAGAATCGGCTTTGTCGGCCGAGCATGTAACGACACACACGAGGAATTTGTCGCCGGTATTCGGTGCCGCCCGAGTACGGCAATGCAGTCGACAGTCGGAAATTTACGGTATACGTATTGCAGCGCACCCTCTCGAAATTGTCCGTTTTAAACCAAAAAAAAAATTAAAAAAAATAGGTTTTTACAATGTCATGCAAGTCCAATTTCGTCCAACTAAACCGCAGTAATATTTATTGTTCCCGCAGAGCAAATAGAGTACATACCTGTTAGTATTGCTGTACACTTTTACATGTGAATGTGTTTGCGTGCGTTTCTATGTGGTAAAGTATCAGTTGCTTGAAAACATGATCATTTCCAGTAGCCCGTCTATGGCATTTCACAGGCTATTATTAGTTTTAAAATACAACCGCTGTCCCTTCCAGTTACATATTTATGAATTTTTATTCAAATATAAAAAAAAATTGCGTTATGACGCACCCACAAAGAATTCTGGCATCGATGACGTATATTGGTATGTCTTTGCTCCCCTCTCTTATTTTACAAATATTAATTGTTGAAGCTCGTGTCGCACACTTGCGAATTCCAGTGTCATCTTCTCAGTAGTCACGTTATCGCTTTTTACTTCCTTGTGGAGTCCTTATATACAATATACCGTATAATACGTATTAATTTCCGGCCTATAAGCTGCGACTTTTTTCACACGCTTTCAACCCTGCTGTTTATGCGGTGATGCGGCTAATTTGTGCATTTTTTTTTCTAGCGGTAACAAGGGGCACTCTAGCGGAAAAGGTAAGAGTGAGACCGGTGGAATATATGTGGCGAGGAAATTACTTTTACCGGTCCGGCCCTTTTAGCGCTGTGCTAGCTTGTTACTGCTGAGTCTCAGTGATTTTTACCAGTAATTTTTTTTTTTTAAACCACCCCTGTTAACGTGGTGGCGCTAGCGTTAGCATTAGTGCGGCCGCACGAGCATTAAACTCTGTGAACCGTCTTTCTTGGTAAATATCTTGTTTCAATGTCGGTTTCAACGTGGGCACTTACGGCTTTTACACGGCCGCAGCCTATGTATGTACCAAATGGTATTTCCTTTACAAATGTACTCGGTGAGGCTTATAACCAGGTACGCTCTGTATACCGGGAATTACGGTACCTCTGGTGTAACTCACCAAAGCCGCAGAAGCTGTGTTGTGTCCAGCTTTGATCTTTGCCTGCAGGTGGGTAGGGCAGACCAGTGGTATATATGTGCCGAGGAAGTGACTTTTACCGGTATTTTTTTTTTTTTAAGCCAGCCCTGTTAGCTCCGCGCTAGCGATAGCACTGCACTAGTGTGTTTCTACTGTGTTACTGCCTCATCTCAGTGATTTATTTATTTATTTATTTTAACCGGCTCTGTTAGTGCTGTCCTAAGCTAAGGTATTAAAACTTTGAAAACTCTCTATGTATACCATCTTTCTTTGTAATTATCTCGCGTTTCAGTGTGGGCAGTTGCGGCTTTTACATGGCTGCGGTATATGTATGAACCAAATGGTATTTCCTTTACAAATGTACTGGGTGAGGGTTATAAAGCAGGTGAGCTCTGTCGGCCGGAAATTGCGGTATACAATTTAAAGAAACGACGTCAGGGGGTGCTTTCGGTACAGAGCGCTGATTTTCCGTGCCATTGGCCGCTCATTTGCGACTTCCGGCTCGTTGAAGCGTCGGATTGGCTGCCGTGGCAGGTGGTCAGTAGTCTCCCTGCCGTCTTCCATCTTTGCACCTCTTTTCCACCGTCCTCGTTAGTGTCTGTCTCTTGGGTGTTAATCATCGGCGCGGCCTCTTTTCAAGGACGCCGCCTGTCTCGCCGTGTGTGTGATTCATGTCCAGTTAGTCCGTGGCTGTGTTGGGAATGAGCGAATCATTCCCAACACAGCAACTGGAAAGATTAATACCTAAATAAGATTTGTTCAGTTGTATTTAAATTTTCATGTGCTTATTATAATGTATAATTGATGAAAAAAAGCCCCCCCCCATACACAGAAATCCCTTTGAAGAGATTGGGGAGTTGGGAACGATGAATGACTTTCTAAAAACATACAGTAATAACATAATTCAATAGAAACAAATTTTGTGAACCATAATTTCATGATTATAATACCCTTTGGCATTCTGGGTCTTCTCGTCTTTGCACTTTGTCTACCAGGGGGCAGTACATCAGACATTAATTTAAAAAAAACTAACCCTGTATGATGCAGCAATAGTGACTTTACACAGAAGACAAAAGAATAGATGCCTATTCTATTGTCTGTCTACATGTGTTGCTGCACCATTTGTGTTCAAATATCCATTCCTTTAAAAAGTTATAATTGCTGCTACATGTATGCTAGTTTTGTTAGTCTGTCTATGGAGCTGTGTTTCATGCATTCGCATTAATTTACTAAAGGCAAAGTTGTGTGATTGTTTTACATACTCAACATGTAAATGAAACAAGTAGAACAAATTCCCTTGGAGAGACTTTTTTTTTTTTTTTTTACCATTTTTAAGTACAAATTTGCTTGAAATAACAGAAAATTGTTTAAAAACAATATTTTACGTGATGAATTTTATTTTTCATTTAGTCAGGTTAGTTTTGACTTCAAATAAGAAATATTCTTGGTAAGATTGAGATTTTGGAGTATGCATGTTTAAATGTGAATATTTCTCATTGAATTCTGAATGAAGGCTTAATTATGCTATGAAAACACTAATGGCGTACTTAAAACATGTAAATGCCCAAAGGAATTACATTTCTGACACATTCCTGTTAAATTGGGTATTCCCCCCCCCCCAAAAAAAACTTGATGTAGTGGCAGCGACATAACCCAAATTTGTACGCAAGTCCGAACACACATTGTATATGTTTTCCCAATGCTAATGTAGTCTGAAAGCAATAATTACAGTAAATATTTGTATGAAAAACACAAACTGCACTGTAGGGTGGTGCCTTCAGGTAGCACTAGTAAACTGTACTCTCAAAATTTTGCATGTTGCTGCTGTCGTAAACCGAAAACCCCCCTAGCAAATTTTTGAGAAATCTGTCCATGACCCACCCAAAATGGCTCCACGGCCCACTTTTGGGTCCCGATTCTCCGGTTGAGAATCGCTGCACTGGCGTATACATTAGCGGCGAGGGATTGATTCGAAACGCAGCCAATGACTTTCCGCTTCGAGGAGAAGTTGAAGTGACGTCTCTGTCCATCCACTCCCTCTCTCTCTCTCTCGCTCTCTCTCTCTCTCTCTCTCTCTGATGCATCATTTAATCAAGAACTACAGTAGCTCGCCCTTTCCTGTTCATTGCTGCCTCCCTCCCTCCATCGTCACTGCTCCGGCTGCTCCCCTCCCCTGTTTGTTTGTCGTCGATCGCTTCTTTCCTTCCCTTCCTGCCTCGTGGTCCTCATCAGCCGCCCTCCTCCGCCTCGTCCTCCTCCTACGCCTTCAGCTCCACACAATCTTCCTGGTCGTGCTACGTTCCTTCTATGTCAACCGTTGTGTGTTTCTTTTTTCTTTTTCTTTTTTTTTTTCCCAGCCAAGCAGATGACGATGTTGGGGGAAAAGGATGGAAAAGAGGCTAAAGTAAGAGGAGGAAGTGGAACTCGGAAGTGAGGAGGAGTCATCATCTGATGGTGGGTTTTTTTTGTTTTGTTTTTTGTTTTTTTTGCTGGATGAGGGCGGCACAGTGCCCGTTGGACTGGAATGCAGGCTTCATTTTTTTAAGCTCCACCTTTTTTTGTCTTGGACATTTCAAGGACGCTGACCTGCTAAGTCACTACTTCTCGGGATAAGCGTGCGCTGCAGTGACTGCCTCTGCCTCCAGCATGTTGACGTGAATGGTACAACGACACAGGGTGGGCCTGGCACTGGTACCCCCCCCTCCCCTCCAAGTCCCCTCCTCCTGCTTTTCCTCCACTCCCCACCATGCCACACTGATGTCCTCACTGTAGTTTATTTTTCCCCATGGACATTCAACCCTGCTATCTCACCCCAGTTAAACTTCAGCTGCTACTTTTCCCGGGAAGAGTAAATAAAGCACAGCAAGCGAAAAGGAGCGATTCGGAAATCTTCCGCTGGAGGTATCCCACACGTGCATCACCATTAGTCACCCTGACGACAGTTTTCCAGCCGTTGCTGTTCTTGCTCCAGTGCTTCTACGCAGTCATGGCGGTCAGCATGAGCGTGGGGAGAGACACCAAATGGCTGACCCTGGAAGTGTGCCGCGAGTTCCAAAGAGGTACCTGCTCGCGCTCGGACGCCGACTGCAAGTTTGCGCACCCCTCGCGCAGCTGCCATGTGGACAACGGCAGAGTCATCGCCTGCTTCGACTCCCTGAAGGTAACCAGCGGCTGTCTGGCGGTTTCTTTATTTGGACACGTTGCGCCACCGTGTCGGGTTCGCTGACCCACGGGCCAGCAAAATATTTGAGCAACGTGCAATACATAAAACCCTCGCCGCATTCACGCTTCAACATTCACGGATTTACCTAGTCACGCTTATTTTGTTACGTATCCTTCGTTATTCATTGAATAAATCCACTTTTTGCTCTTTTTGTGCAAATGTACTACTTTGGCTCCATCTTGGTGCCAGGTAACTATGTTGAAGTGAGTTACGGAGCTTCAGTTACAGTACACAAAAGTAGCGCTTTGCTGCCAAGGAACTATGTTGAAGTGTGATATGGAGTGTTATTTACCTAAAAGTAGTGCTTTACCACCATTGTTACCAGAATTATGTTGAAGTGAGATGAGGAGCTTCATTTACACATTTGTGGTTTGACCACCATCTTGTGGGATCTTGGTGCCAGGGAACTACGTTGTAGTGAGTTAAGTTTCATTTTCCACCCATAAGTAAAATTTTGGCTCGCAACACAAAGCACAAAAAATCGATCAAGCAACGGCTCGTTACTCAAATAAAATTCCAGGTTAGGTCACTCGTAAGTCAAGGTGTCAGTGTACCTTCAACCCGCTAATTTTCATAAACCACTCCCTGTGCCTTCATGAGCAGCACAATAAAACAGGTTCCCCTGGAATTGTTCCAGACTAACGCGACAGCTCGAATATGGATCCCCTCCAAAGATGTGGCACCTTAGGGTGTGTCTTTTTGTTCGCACGCCGACTTGTTACCGTCTGCCCGATGAATTTGTCGGAGGTATGCTGTGCGATCCGAGGAGAGCCTCCTTAAAGGGGAAATCCACTGGTTTGCATTAACAATGTATCCAATAGGTCATGTAATATGTACCCTATTTTGACAATGTGATGCTAAATCCTCTCTCATTAAATAGTGTTTGGAGAAGATTATCGAGTATGAATTTTCAGGGGCGCTGCCATTTTCGAGAGTCACATTATGTACGTGGCCATATGTGACCTGTACTGTGCCGTTCCAAACGCTGGATTACGTGGGACACCACTGTGGCTCTAATTAATGTTGAATATTCGGATGGTTCTTTGGGCGGGAATGACGCAGAGCCTGACGAGCGAGCTCCGGCGGCGGGCCGCCAGCCGAGCTTTCGGGCGGCGGAGGCCTTTAGCCGAGCTTTGGCGTTGGTGGAGGCCTTTAGCTTAGCTTCGGCGTCTGGGGCTAACAAACCGGGCGGCGGCAAGCCACGGGCCAAGCTTTCAGGTGGCGGAGGCTTTTAGCCGAGCTTCGGTGGTGGCGGAGGCCTTTAGTCTAGCTTCGGCGTCCATGGCTAACAGCCTCCGCCGCCTGGAACCTCGGCTCACGGGGGCCGCCGGAGCTCGCTCGTCAGACTCTACGTCATACCCGTCCGAAGAACCATCCGCGGGTGCCGGTCCGGAGCTCCCGGGGGCCTTTGTTTACACACTTACAGGTATGTCGCGCGTAGGCCTCCGAGTAGTCAGACTCTGCGTCATTGCACCCGAAGAACCATCTGAATATTCAACATTAATTACAGCCACAGGTTCAAATCTGTATGAAAGTATTCCTCCGTCTTCCTGATCAATCGATACTGCTATTTCTTCATCAGATGAGGATAAATCCGAGAAATCAGCGCTGGGCATAAATGGTGTCCCATGTAATCGAGGCTTTGTCGCGGCACTTAACACGTCTCATCCGCGCACGTAGGTCATGTGACTCGCGAAAATGGCAGCGCCCCTGAAAATTCATACTCGATAATCTTCTCAAAACACTATTAAATGAGAGAGGATTTAACATCACATTATCAAAATAGAGTACATATTACATGACCTATTGGATACATTGTTAATGCAAACCAGTGGATTTCCCCTTTAAATACATGGTAAAATCATTTGTTGTTTTTTTTTTTTCCTAAATGCAATTAATTTGTTTGAAGGTAAGGGCTGAGAAAACGTGAAAAGACTGAAAAATGTAGTTCTGATTTATTGCGATCTACTGTAGCATTAAACTCCTTTTCAACATCTCAATTGTCCAGATTTTCTGGGCGTGGCTACAACGGTGGCCTGGTGACGCAAGCAGCGAGCACCTAGCATGAGTCGGCCCTCCCCAACTCCATAAGCACACTTATTACAGGAGTAATTTGCCCCTTCCATATTGATGATAAAATACTTCTTCTCTGAAATGTTTTATATTATTTAGGCGAGAGTTTCTCTGCCGTGTGCAGCGTGGGAGCCAGGGCCACTATACTTTCACTTGCTAGTCTGCCACATAGATGCCAGCGTTAGCGAAATTCCATGAGTAAGTCTAGCCCCCCTCTTCGACGATCAGGTGCTTAGTCGGTGGTCAGACGATCAGGAAACTCCCATCGGCAATTCTAAACATTTCGGGGTGCTGTCGATTTACTTTCGGTTTTCCACTATTCTTGGCAAGGTCGGGCTCAAATCCCCTATGAATGGAAATAGAAAGTGAATTTCCCAAAGAGTTTTTATCGTTTCTCCCAATAATGTGCGCCGCTCAAAGGTGTGTCCTCAACATCACCGCAGCGGCGCTTCTGACTCACACCCGTTTTCTGCACGACCACAACCCAAACCGTCGGAAAATGTTGCTTTACCGCCTGCAGACTTTCAATGAAGCTTTGTGCTCCCAAGTTTCAGGTCACACTTGATGTAATTTTCACATCAAGGTTTAAGGTTCAATCTTTATTTGTCTCCCGAAGGACAAATTTGGGACAGTAGCATGCAGCTACACGAACAATCGTACGTCGACATCATATAGTGTAGAAACACCGCGTGGACATTACCTTGGTGCGTGGGTGTGCAAGGGCCACAATCAAGTTGTAAAATGAACAGATCTGGTATCTGGATCAGGTCTGGTAATTTGTAGATGAGGTTTAAAGAAAAAAAAAAAAAAAAAAGAAAATGTGAAAAAAATTCTACATTTTTATTATAAAATACATTGTTGCAATGAAATCAAATGTAATTTTAAAATGTTTAATATATTGATTTTATGATTTTTTGGCATTTTTATTATGCATTTAATACTCATTATTTTCTTATTTACAATAAATCAGTAGTATATTCATTATTTAATGCACAAGTTGAATTTGTCAAATTTATACATTTATTTTTATTAACCAATTGTAAGTGAAAGTGGCTAAATTAATGCAATGAAATAATGTTGTAATATACAGGTGTAAAACTTGAGGGCTGGGGGCCAGATCCGGCCCGCCACATTATTTTATGTGGCCCACAGAGGCAAATCACGTGTGTCAACTTCCATGAGTCTTGTGAAAATCTGCAAGTAAAATTTCTAATTTTTAATGATAACGTTGAGATATTGCAAGCAAATGTGAATAGTTGAAAAACGCATTCCCCTCAATTTCTGAATCCAACGCAAGCTCATAAATTTTGTGTGCAATATGACAATACTATTAAATGTTTTTATGGTTTCACAGTCATAAGGGCCCTCTGAGGGAAACTGTAACTACAATGTGGCCCGTCACAAAAATTAGTTTGACACCCCTGTTTTAATAGAATGCTCATTTTTAATACCTGTATATGAGTTATAATACATTTAATTGAGAGGAGAGGTAGAAGAGGGTGTAATTACAACATTTTAATTCTGTGCAACTGATGTCCAAGTTCAAATTAAGTACATTTGTTTAAAGGACATTTTTCAGTGTAGTTACATGGCGCCAAGATGCCACAAAATGGTGGCTTTAGACTACATTTGTGTCAAGGAAACTCCTAAATTCTAACTTTATTGACCAATATTTGAACAAATTAAATATCTTAAATATATGTAGAATTGTGCATCTTGAATTTAAAAAATTTGAGATGAAGATTAAAAAATAAAATGTTAGCTAATAGTCTTCTAGCCTAATGCTAACATTTAAATGCCATAGATGGCCTAACAGAAATTAGCATAGATTTATAAACCTTAAAACTGAGCAGTAACGCATACAACAATACTCACAGACATATTAATTTGATTGATTTATCATATTGACCCTCGCAGGTCGTGAGGTCCTCTGGCGCCACCCTCTTACTTAGTCCTAAAACTCCAACAAAATCCTCCAGAGAGGCTACATTTAGCCACTCCAATTGTATCTTTGCGAGGTGTTGGGTTTCCTGCCACAAAAATACAAAGTGTGACCCAGACATGATGGTTTGTGCACCAGCTAATCCGGCAGCCACAGTTTCCCTGCTTATTGAGTTTGAATTTATTATTGGTCCATTTTTCTGCATTATGTCCTTCAGAGCAGCAGGGAGATGGAGAAGGGAGAATAGACGGGGGCCTAGCAACAGCACGGGAGCGAGTAGCCATTGGTTAGTTTGATCTTCCTGAGTGTCACAGCTGTTTTTAGCACCGAGCAACAGTCTGCCTCGGTTATTGGTGACATCGAGGGCAGGAAGAGGCCTGCTGCCGTTTTGTGCCAAAGGCCAGGGGGACGCCTCGAGGTCACGTGTGACTGTCGCAAGCTCCTAGGTCATGATGGTTAGGTCGAGAGAGAGAACGACTTCCAAGTTGGTGCCTCTGGAAGGTCATGCCCTCGAGCCACAGTGGTGCCTTGAGATAAGGGTGACTCGACTTAGGAGTTTAAAGATAAATAGAAGATAGCTTCATTAGCCTGGGATATGTTCCGAACCGCCGCAATCGGTGAAGTTTTGTTACATATCCATCCATCCATTTTCTTATCCTCAAGAGGGTCGCGGGGAGTGCTGGAGCCTATCCCAGCTGTCAACGGGCAGGAGGCGGGGCACACCCTAAACTGGTTGCCAGCCAATCGCAGGGCACATGGAGACAAACAGTCGCACTCACAATCACACCTTGGGGCAATTTCGAGTGTCCAATTAATGTTCCATGTTTTTGGGATGTGGGAGGAAACCGGAGTGCTCGGAGTAAACCCACGCAGGCACGGGGAGAACATGCAAACTCCACATAGGCGGGATCGAACCCGGGATCTCAGAACTGTGAGGCCAACCCTTTACCAGCCCTCCGTTACATACAGTGGTGCCTTGGTTCTCGAAAACGATCCGTTCCAGAAGGGCTCGTTCGAAAACCAAAGCCCAGTTTCCCATTACAATGAATGGAAAATGAAAAAATGCGTTCCAAACATAAAAAATATTTTTTAAGCGATTTTTTTTTTTTTTTTTTTTTTTTTTTTTTTTTTAAGCTTTTCCTGATAATAATAGTAGAATAATGCATAGTAGAAATACATGTATAGTTTAAATACTTCATATAATTAAATCATTTAAAAATATTTATTTTTTGCTTAAATTGTATGCTCAACTCTGCCTCCAGCCTTGTAAACCTTTTTTTTATTAACAAAAGTGCGGAATAACTTTAAACAAGCAATAATCAGGGGGATAAAAAACAAATTGTTTTTTATCTGCAAAGAAAGCGCGTAACGTAAAAAAATAAAAATTAACTTGCAACTAGAGATAGGGTTAATGGAGCAAAAGAAAAAAGCAATGCAAAACAACAGTTTCAAATGTCTTCGGTGGCAAAGAATTTTTAAGCACTTTTCTGAAGTGGCTCATAACATCATTAAAATTTTGCAGTGCAGTGCAACATTCAGCTTTATTCAGGTGATGAAGTTCTACAAAATTATGGATGCCGTTCCATTTAGCGCAGATAGCTTTAATATCGGCACATCGAGACATCCTTCCGGCCTCATCACACGACATCTCCTCCGTCCTCGCCAACACTATCCAGATTCGTGCTCGGCTATCAAATCCTTCTTGAAATCGACAGTTTTATGCACCACTTTCCTTTTTTCAGCACCAGCAGTTCCACTTGCCTTCTTTGGCGCCATGATCGCGGGTTAGTGTTGCTCAATTTGAAGGAAAAAAAAAGTCACTACAATACTGGGAAACGTCCCCGAGCAGAGGAATGTGTGAGTCAACTGGTTGGCGCGCGGTCGCGCGTGTTACGTCTTTTCCGTGGTTTTTTTTTTCGAAAGCACAATAACAAATCGTCGTAGATCCGCTTGTCGGGATGTTCGAATACCGATTTTCGTTCGAAAACCAAAGCAACAAAAAACCTCTACATTTTCGTTCGAAAACCGATTTGTACAAAAACCAAGACGTTCGAAAACCGAGGTACCACTGTATTAAAAAAAATATGTATTTTTTCGATACTTTTTTAGATACACCATTTACCAAAGCACATTACAACATTAAAACGTGCTTTTTCAAAGTATTCCTTTCTTGGTCTCATTTTCACACTGTCAAGACTGCCGCGTAGCATCACTACGAGGAGAAGGAAAACAAGTCATCTGCACAGTTCTAAAATATATTTGTTACCCCAAGGTTGGTGTATACTGTAAAATTGACAACGTAAAATAAAAGAGATTCAATCATCCATCCATCTTCTTTGCCACTTATCCTCACAAGGGAGTGCTGGAGCCAATCCCAGCTCTCAACGGGCAGGAGGCGGGGTACACCCTGAACTGGTCGCCACCCAATCGCAGGGCACATCGAGACAGTCGCGCTCCTAATCCCACCTAGGGGCAATTTAGAGTGTCCAATTAATGTTGGGTGTTTTGGGGATGTGGGAAGAAACCGGAGTGCCTGGAGAAAACCCACACAGGCACGGGGAGAACATGCAAACTCCACACATTGAACCTGGGTCCTCAGAACTGTGAGGCCAACGCTTTTTACCAGCTGCGCCACCGTGCCGCCAGATTCAAATATTGCATAGTAAAATTTACCTTGACGGATGTCTGCTTGCTTTTTCAAACGTATAACATAAAACATCATAAAGGGCCATTGAAAATTAGCTAATATTTTATGGTAATTCAAGTCTTTTTTTTTTTTTTTTAATTTCCAGTTTAAATGTACTGAAAAACAGATTTAAAATTTTGTAGGTATTTATATTGTATATTTAAACAACAAAATCAACAAAACCATGTAATAACATATGTCATCTAGCTTAATGCTAACATAAAAAGTGAAATGCCCTAGGGAGGATAACAGACATTAGCATAGATGTTACGGTAAATACTCAATACGCCTTCAAACAACTGCTAATTTACACACATGAAGCAGCATGTAGCAACTGTTACTGCACTTAGTAGGGGACCTTCTCTGCCTTTTCTTCTTGCTCTTAATTCCACTGCCAGTCTTCCAGTAGACCGCAGTGCTGCCTGGCATTTTGTGGTGTAATGTGGTACTACACCTAAGGCACGCCACTCTAGTTTTGGACCGGCATCAAAATCAGCTTTATTGGCCAAGTGTGTAACGACACACAAGGAATTTGTCTCCGGCAGTCCGTGCCGCCCTGGTACGTCATTCAGAACAAAGAACAAACAAACGCACAAGAACAAAGAACAAGAGACATTCAGCTAACAGGAATGATTCTTTATTAGAATCACAGATGTGCTCTCCATCCGGATCCACAGGGAGAACATGCAATCTCCACACAGGCGGAGCCGGGATTTGAACCCCGGTCCTCAGTACTGTGAGGCCGGCACGCTAAACAGTTGCTCTCAGTTTCTGCTGGTTGAAATAAGAAAATGTTTTACCTAAAACAGAAGTGTATGAATTAATTTTTTTAGTGGGTTAACTCTGGGAATCCCTGTTATACTGCTTCAGCTTTATTTATTTTTTAATAATTATTTACTTTTGTTTTGTTTTTTACAAAAAAGGTAGCATACCATTACAGTTTTTGCTTGGTCATGTCACATTCTCCCCATTTTTTCTGTGGACGCTTTTGGTGGAGAGATGATGTTCGTGGGTGGGGCTTAATGACAAAGCGCGGGGCTGGCGGAAGCTACGCAGAGGTAATTTTTAACAGCCCTTCTGCAGGGGGGCGGGGGGCAAGGGGGGGGTTAATGGCAACCGCAGTCTCCCACACCCCACATGCCCACCCCGCCCTCCCGGCTGACCTGCGGTGCTCCTGCACCAACAAGGAGCCAGGACACTCCTTTTTAAGACATTATCGCACAAGTAATATCACAGCTACTAATGCTAATCATTTCAGATATGTGGAATTGCTTCAGCCGCGAGATGCGAGTGACCTGGCTTACAAATTTTAATAGATATGGAACAAATTTCTGCTTGGACTTATGAGTAAAAAAATTAAGGTACGAGTGACAGTGAACTCCATTAATGTCATAATAAGCAGCAGTTTGACAGTGAAAAATTCATTTTTAAAAAGAGGTTTCAAGATGGTTTATGCCATGCCCGGTTCAAATCTACTGTCAAACCCAACAAAAAAAAAAAATGATTGAAATTTTTGTATTGAAAAAAAAAAAAACCACAACTTTGCTTTAAATTCCGGTTAGCTTAATGCTAACAAACGATGTGGTGTCGTTGCGTCGTAAACATTTAGCAACAGACGTAGACCGATTATAACAATATTGAAAGGCAACTATTTTTTTCTTCTGCAAAGAAGGACACATTATTTTAATTTGTAACCGTCTCCATGAATTGCCCAGCTGCTCCCAGGTGGGCAATCTGTGGAGCCACCAGAAGGAGCACTGCGATGTCCATTGAATGTCACCCGAAAAAAAAAAAAAAAGTGGCAAAAACTGTAATTTCTTTCCACTATTTTATTGTCAATCCATCCATTCTCAGTACCGCTGATTCTGTTTAGGGTTGTGGGCGGCTGGAACCTGTCTTAACTGATTTGGGGCGAAAAGCGGACCATACCTCGAACTTGTTGCCTGTCAGTCGCAGGGCACATATAGACAATGCACAACCAATCACACACACGCACACCATCACTGAGTACACAATATTATGGAATGCTATTTTTTTTTTAACAACGCTAACCCTTAAACAGCGTATAATAAATTATTAGATTATTAGTAGGTTGGAACGATTTAAATGAATTTCAATGCATTTCAATGGGGACAGATGATTTGAGATACAAGTGCTTGTCAGCGTATGAGCCTGGTCATGGAACAAATTTACCTTTACAGGATAAAAAACAGAATATTCTCTGTTCATTATCATAGGGTTACATGAACATTAATGATAATGAAGAAGGAATTTACAAAATCGAAGGTTGGCTGTAAGTCGAACTTAAATACATCCATCCATCCATTTTCTTAGCCGCTTATCCTCACGAGGGTCACGGGATTTCTCCAGCTTATCCCAGCTGTCAACGGGCAGGAGGCGGGGTACACCCTGAACTGGTTGCCAGCCAATCACAGGGCACATGGAGACAGACTACAGTCGCACTCACAATCACACCTCGGGGCAATTTGGAGTGTCCAATTAACGTTGCGTGTTTTTGGGGATGTGGGAGGAAACCGGAGTGCCCGGAGGAAACCCACGCAGGCACGGGGAGAACATGCCAACTCCACGCAGGCGGGTCCGGGATTTAACCCGGGACCTCAGAACTGTGAGGCCAATGCTTTACCAGCTGATCCACCAAGTTGCCAACTTAAATACAGTTAGAGAAAATATATTTTGTCATAATGCTGACATTGACTTACAAGTTCCTCAATTTACGAGTGTGTCGCAAATAGTGAACTTGAGGTGGTGAGACTTGACCATGTGTTTCCACACGCCAGCTTTATCTCTTGTCACTCGTGTTTTGTTCAACTTGTGACTGGTGAAAATTCCAAAACTGCTGCAAATACATATTAAACATAACGGCTGTATATTATTAAAGACTTTTTACCACTCTATTTTACTGTAGTTCATGTATAAAAACATACAGTAACAAGGTTTTCTCCCTGCATAACAATGCAAAGACGGAAAATGCAGAACACAACAATATGAACTAACAACGTAATAACATTATCCTTGCTCATTGTTCTGCGGGGAAACGTATGTTGCTACCCTCTAGTGGAGAGTTCTGAAATACTCGTATCCCAAATTTTGTTGGTATTTCATGAGCAAAAAAAAAAAATTGATCAAATGACATGACCGGTACAATGGATCCGCTGATTAAAGCGTTGGCCTCACAGTTCTAAGGACCCGGGTTTGATCCCGGCCACGCCTGTATGGAGCTTGCATGTTTTTTCCCCGTGCCTGTGTGTTTTTTTTCCGGGCACTCCGGTTTTCTCCCACATGCAACATTAATTGGACACTCTAAATTGTCCCTAGGTGTGATTGTGAGTGCGATTGGTTGTTCGTTTCTATGTGCCCTGCGATTGGCTGGCAACCAGTTCAGGGTGTACCCTGCCTCCTGCCCGTTGACAGCTGGGATAGGCTCCCGCACTCCCCGCAACCCTCGTGAGGATAAGCGGCAAAGAAAATGGATGGTTGGATGGATGGGCATGACATGAAAATCAATGACAGGTAACTCCTCGTTTTGCGGGTACTGATTGGTGCAAATATGAGTGTGAACTCATCTATATGTGCCCGGCGATTGGCTGGCGACCAGTCCAGGCGTACCCCACGCCTCGCCCTCAAGTTAGCTGAGTCACGGCTCACCTGTGATCCGAAGTGTAAGAGAAAATGGACGGATGGATATTTTTATTGCACAATAGTATTACGTGTCGATGATTTGCTGAGACAGAAGATCGCCAAGCGCGTCTGACCATTTACAGTTTTCGAGACGGCTGGTGCATTCCTCATAAATTATCCAGCGAGAGCTCCTCAGAGACCTTATTAGTATTTTATTCCAGCAGAACCTCCAAATATTTCAAACCCACTCGACGCTTAGCTAGCAAATTGCGCTATTTTGCATTGATAATAGGGAAAAAAAAGCAAGTTTTGTAATTATTAGATGTAGATCTGATTCACATATTCGTTCGTTTTGGTTCTTTTTTTTTGAAAGTAGTGGAATACAAAATTATGTGCAAATCCACAAGAACATTTGCATCAACACTTCCCATTATTGGAATTTATTATTGGGGAAAAAAAACTTGCACTGTTCCAAACGATTATGCACTTTTTGACAGGTTTTAAAGAAGTGAAAGTCATTTATCGAATTTGGAGCATGAGGAGGGTTGTTTATATTGAAATCAAAACCATGATAAGTCATATTTTGAGATAGGATGCTAATTTGATCATAGCTTCACAATTCGTACAACCCTTCAACTTGTGAGTTTTTGGAGAGTTTAAATTTAAATAAAATTTGAGATGTGCATTCGCAGATTTTTTGTTTTGTTTTGTTTTTTAATGGATTTTTAGCGTATGGAGGCGCAGTAGCGCACTCAAACGGTCCCATTTGTTTACTCTAGTTTTACCTGCTGGAAGGTAGCTTGTTGTTCCTTCGTGTTAGCCAAAATGCTAGCTCGTTCCATTACTGGATATTGCTTGAACGCTCGGGAGGACTTTTCAAAAAGACCTGATTCGTAATGAAAAATGGATTCCACAGGTGCAAATGACGAGAGCTCTGTGGGTTCCAAATGACAGGTAGTTGTGTATACAGCTACTGAAAAAAATAATAGTTGGGGTGTGGCGTAATCCATAAATCAGGGGTGCTAAATGTGTCGATGTCCCACCCCAGCCGAAGCCGCGATCGGCGGACGCTGCGCCGCCGGGATGGCTCATCGCGGCGCTGGACCGCAGTGGCTCATCTTCGCCATGGAGGTGGATCGGACGGGGAGGCGGTTTGGCCGCGGAGTCGTCATTGCCCACGGGCGGCGTTGTTTTTATTACCGCCACGCGGAGGTGGATCCGGCAGGGAGGTGGTTCGGCCAAGATCCGCATATCATCTAAATATGGCTTGAAAACAATAGGGCGATGTTGCCCCGGTCACTTCTTCTTCGAAAAGAGCTTGCATGTCAGAAGGGGCGTGTTTGTCTCCCATAGTAGGTGGCATAGCGTGTTTTCAATAGGGAATGTCCCAGTGTGACATCACGGACAGAGGATGCAGGCAATATGGCGACTACCTAGGTGTCGAATGAGACTTCCGCAACTTTGCACATGGATGATGCGCTCTTCGCTCATTTTTATTTTTTCATATCGACATTGAAGTGAATAATGTTATTTGTATTTTTCATTACAATATCTATTTTAGAATGTTTACAGGGATGACACTTGACCTATAAGTAGCAGCAGTTTAAAGGTTTAGAATTACCGTACTTCAGCCAGTCCTCCCTCAGACGTCTTCAGTTGCTTCCAAAGGCAGTTGCTGGCCTCCTAACTGGAGCACGTAGGAGGGAACACATGACCCAAATTCTGACCTACCTTCACTGGGATCGTGTGCAATTTAGAGTCCTTTTTAAGATTCTTGTGTATTTTTTTAAGTCTTTAAATGGTCTCATGCCACCTTACCTCTCCTAGCTGGTTCCCCCCCCCCCCCCCCTACACTCCTGAACATTGCTTCAGCCTCAGAGGGAATGGAGCTTTTTTCCGTTGTGGATCCATCTCTATGGAACAAACTCCCCCCTAAATTTCAGGCACTAGTAATCTATTGTTTTCATTTGTTCAATAGTTTTGATATAAGGTGTTGCACTTTGCGTGCAGCTGAGTTTGTTTTAAAGTGCTCTATAAATAAAAAATCAAATGAGATGCGTCGGGTTACCGTAACATCTCTCAAATTTTATTACCAGGTCCATTATACGGTCCGTGAGCATTGATCTAGCAGGCTTTCATCAGATAAATTTGAGATGGTTTGCTTGAATGTTTTGGTGTTTAAATGTTTGATTCTCCTTTACGTGTTGTTTTTTTCCAGTAAACGTCAGCTGGGAGTGACAAATAGCTTGAAACAAGCACACTTTACCTCTACTTAGGAGAATTGTGCGAACACGTCTATTTTTATGATACAATAGCCCCACGTTTCTTAACAGCAAGAACTGGAAAAACTGTTAAGTCGTATAATAAGTGTGCGTGTGTTTTGTGTTGTATTTTTTAAGTTTTTTTTCTTTTTATACAGTGAAGAAAATAAGTATTTGAACACCCTGCGATATGGCAAGTTCTCCAACTTGGAAATCATGGAGGGGTCTGAACTTTTCATCGTAGGTGCATCTCCACTGCGAGAGAGATAATCTAAAAAGAATTTTTTTTTAATGAATTATTTGTGTGATACGTTTGCAAATATGAATTTGAACACCTGAGAAAACCAATGTTAATATTTGGTACAGTAGCCTTTGTTTGCAATTACAGAGGTCAAACGTTTCCTGTAGTTTTTCACCAGGTTTGCACACACTGCAGGAGGGATTTTGGCCCACTCCTCCACACAGATCTTCTCAAGATCAGACAGGTTTCTGGGCTGTCGCTGAGAAACACGGAGTTTCAGCTGCCTTCAAAGATTTTCTATTGGGTTTAGGTCTGGAGACTGGCTGGACTACGCCGGAACCTTGAAATGCTTCTTAGGGAGCCACTCCTTGGTTTTCCTGGCTGTGTGCTTCGGGTCATTGTCATGTTGAAAGACCCAGCCATGACCCATCTTCAATGCTCTGACTGAGGGAAAGAGGTTGTTCCCCAAAAAGCGGTCATCGTCTCCTTAATACAATGCAGTTGTCCTGTCCCATGTGCAGAAAAACACCCCTGCTACTACCCCCATGCTTCACAGTAGGGATGGTGTTCTTGAGCTGGAACTCATCATTCATCTTCCTCCAAACACAGTTTGTGAAATTATGACGCAAAAGTTCCATTTTGGTCTCATCTGACCACAAAACCTTCTCCCATGACTCCTCTGTATCATCCAAAAGGCGGATTAACAGGTCTTTGAGGGTCAGAATTCTAGCTGATAGACAGGTGTTCAAATACTTATTTGCAGCTGTATCACACAAATAAATCATTAAAAAAAATCATACATTGTGATTTCTGGACTTTTTAGATTATCTCTCACAGTGGACATGCACCTGTGATGAAAATTTCAGACCCGTCCGTGATTTCTAAGTGGGAGAACTTGCAATATAGCAGGGTGTTCAAATACTTTTCCTCACTGTATAGTTAACTAGAAAATTACGAGGCGACAAATAATACAAATAGACAAATACAGCTATACTGAAAGATGCGGAGGTAAGTAGAATGTTAGCTAGCTAGAAAGTAAAACAAGGTAAAGCTAGCCATTACTTTAGCACATTTGCTAAGATAGCTAGCCTGTCCTTATTCACGAAATTAGTTTACTAGTCCGATTTAATGGCATAGAAGTTGGTCAAATGTGGCACTGGGGTCATAAAACGTGGCTAGTACATGTGAGGACAAAGCTAAATTGAGATATTTTTTACTCAGTAATTCTGAATTAACTTTGGCTCATTAACACATTCAAACGGCACTATCACAGTCCCAACTCGCGACATGTTCTCCGCACTATTAGCGAATACTAGGGAGAGATTTGAAGCACGGACTTGGCGTGGAGGGAGTGACGGCAACAACTGGCAGGGTGTTGAAATACTTATTTTCTTCACTGTATATTTTCCACTTTATTGCATTTTTTTTCCATCAATGGCAGGTGAATGTGGTAAATGGGTGTTCATTTTACAACCCTTCAAATGATTCTGTCGAGAATGCCGACATTTTACTCTGACAATTGACCTTTGTTTTAAGCTGGTCTGAGCAACGTGATGCTTGAAATAAAATTTCCTCCTCTGACCGGTGAGCTTCATCTCTTGTGGCGCCCCGATAGCATCATTTTGTTTAAGTAAATATACGGCCACGTATTCCGAGTCGCCGCAGCGTAACCTTTCTTCATTTTTCAGGGCCGTTGTGCGCGGGAGAACTGCAAATACCTGCACCCCCCTCCGCACCTAAAAACCCAGCTGGAGATTAACGGCAGGAACAACCTGATCCAGCAGAAGGCCGCCGCCGCCATGTTGGCTCAACAGATGCAGTTCATGCTGCCCGGAGCGCAGCTGCAGCCCATCGTGAGTAGATGGGAATGGGCCACATTCTCAAATATTATAACAATTCAGTCTTACAGTAAACCCGCCGTTTATGACGTGGGATACAGTCCAGACCCATCCAGATTTAAAGAGACTGTATTACATTTTTTATGTACTGTAGTTTTCTGCAAATTAGGTTGCAAATCATTTAGAAGACTTTGGTGGGTTTATTTGAGTAGACAATCTAAAAGGGAGATTTGAATGTGAAATATCACCCATAGGCGGCACAGTGGATCAGCTGGTAAAGCGTTGGCCTCACAGTTCTGAGAAACCGGGTTCGATCCCGGCTCCGCCTGCGTGGAGTTTGCATGTTCTCCTCGTGCCTGCGTGGGTTTTCCATATCCCAAAAACATGCAACATTAATTGGACACTCCAAAATTGCCCCTCGGTGTAATTATGAGTGCGGCTGTTTGTCTCCATGTGCCCTGCGATTAGCTGGCAACCAGTTCAGGGGTGTACCCCGTTTTGGCAGCTGGGATAGGCTCCGGCACTCCCCGCGACCCTCGTGAGGATAAGCGCAAAGTGAATGAAAGGATGAATATCATCCAGAAAAATGCATAGAAAAAAAAAACAAGATTCTCTGTGCTCATTTTCATTAAAATTTGGTTATCATGCACGTGTCTTTTTTAATGTTGTACAAGTTTTTTAAAAAAAACTCAATGCTAAAATATGAAGGAAAATCCCATGAATTGGCTAATAGAAATTAACAAAGTTATTTCAATACTTCTCTCACTGCTACTTATATTGTGGGACTAGAAAGTAAAGACAAGGTACCGAATGAACTGCGTACTTTTGGTGACATTTATTATTCGGTCTTATGCCATGAGATTTTTGTAATTTAAGATATGTGCGTGGGCTAATCAGTAAATGTTTGGAAACTGATGATTTTCTGAAACCCATAGACAACATTCCCTGTGACGCCCTCCCTTGCAACCAGTCCCAGCATGCCGTTCAGTCCCTACCTGAGCCACATGGGCCCGGGCATGGGCTTGATGCCTGACCTGCTCCCCAGTACTCCACTGCTGGTCTCCGGAAGTCCCACCGCCCTGGCAGCCACCGGCAACGGGACGACCACGTCAAAGCACGCACGCACAGACAAGCTGGAGGTACGGCACGTGCGTTATTTGTGTTACGTCCAAAGTTAAACGCAGATCACGGGTCTCGCAGGTTTGTCGGGAATTCCAGCGTGGAAATTGCACCCGCGGGGAGAGCGACTGTCGCTACGCTCACCCCCTGGAGGCCGGCATGGTGGACTGCAACGAGAACTCGGTGATCGTTTGCATGGACTACGTGAAGGGACGCTGCGGCCGGGACAAGTGCAAGTACTTCCACCCTCCTACTCACCTGCAGGCCAGGATCAAAGCTGGACACAACACAGCTTCTGCAGCCTTGGTAAGTTACACCAAAGGTACCGTAATTCCCGGCCTACAGAGCGCACCTGGTTATAAGCCTCACCCACTACATTTGTAAAGGAAATACCATTTGGTACATACATAGGCTGGAGCCGTGTGAAAGTCGCAAGTGCCCACATTGAAACCGACATTGAAACACGAGATGTTTACAAAGAAAGACGGTACACAGAGAGTTTAATGCTAGGGCCACCACTCTAATGCTAACGCTAGCGCCACCAAGCTAACAGGCCCGGTTAAAAAAAATACATACTGGTAAAAATCACTGAGACACGGCAGTGACACGCTAGTGCAGTGCTAACCGGGACAGACCGGTAAAAGTCACTTCCTCGGCACATATTTTCCACTCTTACCTTCTCCGCTCGAGTTGCCGCTTGCCGCCGTCAGAAAAAATGCACAAATTAGCCGCATCGCCGCATAAGCCGCAGGGTTGAAAGCAGGTGAAAAAAGTCGCGGTTTATAGGCCGGAAATTACGGTAAATCCTAGGTCGCTCGCTCGGTAGGTAAGTGTGGATAGAGGAGAAATTATGTGTGCTCTTTGGAACTACCAAATCTTTCTGTCAAAATTGGTCACAAAATGTCATCTGATGCTCATCTAAATAAATCCCAACAAAAAAAGCAGTCTGCCTAACCTAACATCACACAGTTTATTACAGTGGTTCCTTGAGATGCAAGCCATCGCTCGGACGAGTTTTTTTGCTTTGATTTACGAGCCCAAACTTGAGATCCAAGTGCTGTACGGCGACAGGCGGCTCCACTCACTTCTCAACAAGCAGCAGTTGAATATTCTTCAAAAATCTGCTTCAAACTGTCAAATTAACCACTGGTCGCCAGCCAATCAACCAGCTGCACATCCAAACTAGCATTCACGCTCACAACCACAAATGTGCTGCCCTAAAAATATAACTGGAAAAAAATGTATGGACAAAAACAGTCAAACTCATTTAAAAAGAGGGGATTTTTTTTTTAAATTATTTAATTATTTTGGTCCTGACCTGGCTGTTACTAAACTGACGTCACTTAAGCACTGATTTTATACTGCAGCGCCCTCTTGTGGCGAGATGAACAAACATGTAAATCAAATTAACAAGCATCTTTTCATCATACATTTGCATCCAGGACTCACTATAAACATTATAAAGATAACCGATTATTATTATTAAGGTATACTTTAGTGTTTCCCAATGTTTATCAAGCTAATGTGCATATTTTACATTCACAACGTTCAAGATGTTTGTCACTCTGAATTGTTTTCTGTAAAATTAAGCATAAAACAAAAAACACATATAACATTGTAGCTTCAAACAGCCGAAATGTTCAACCAAACCATTTCATTTTGCGTCATGAAAGTTTTGTTTGCTTTGCGGTGTCAGGGTCATTCCGCGGGAGGCGTGCAGTTGCTGCCAAAGAGGCAGATGTTTGAGAAGAGCAACGGCAGCGCCGTCTTCAACCCCAACATGTTCCACTACCAGCAGGCCCTGGCCAGCATGCAGCTACAACAGCCTGCCTTCATCTCCGCTGGTGAGTTGAGCCTGGGCTACAGCACCGGAGGCTTCTCAAACAAAGAAATTTCCCCCCAAAAAAGCATCAATTGAACATAAAACCTAAGTGTACTCTCATGTGCCCTAGTCATTTTTAAACGCCCTGTTTTCGAGGAACACGCTTGTAAAGTGGAAATTTAAAATTTTATGAGGATAAAGTTGTATTTTTTTCAAGTGAGAAAAAAAAATGTCATTTGGACACAAACATTATCTATTATCTATTATTATAACGTTAAAATTGTTTCATTTTTCCAAGACAAAAGTTGTAATGTTACCAGAACGAATTCATGTTTTTACAGAGAAAATAAAGCTGTAATGTTATGAGAATAGGCAAGGGTTTATTGCAGGGGATTTAAAAAAAAAAAAAAGAAAAAAAAGTCTTATTCCTCAAAACACAGATGTATTTTGCGAGTTGAAAATTCTAAATTGTAAAGTCATTGAAGTCTTAATGTAACAATAAAAGTTTTTCTTAAGGGAAAAAAAAAAGAAGAAAAATAATTTTGCTAGGAATTAAATGTCTCGCGACCTTTTCTTTTAAGAAAGTCGTAATATTATGACTCACGAATTTTTCTTTGAAAAAAGTTGTAATATGATATTAAAAGAGTCATATTTTAACACTTGAATTTTAAAAATGAAATTTTATTCTCATTATTTTACTGTATATTTTTCATTCCTGCCAAAATACTTTATTGAAAAAATACTATACATGTCAAAAAAGTAAGTTTCTTTCAGCTTGTCCCTTACCAAACCAGTGCTCTAACCACTGAGCGAAAATACTATACATGTATTCATAGGAATTAAAAAGTTGCCTATTTTTGAGAAAAAAAGGTTAAATAAATAATAATAATAATAAATAACTAAATTCTGATTTTTTATTTTTGCATTTGGACAAAAAAAATTGCATTGTCATGAAAAAGGTAATCATCTTACTAATGAATAAATACATAAATGTGGGACGAATATACAACTGATTGTGAAGTTCCTGGGCAGATTAGACTGACATGGCAACACACAGAAGGTAAATTCTAATTGGGCATGAAAAAAATAATATTAATGTCCATTTACACACATACGGGAAGCAGTGAAGCCTAGTGAAGATCAAAGTTACAATTCCAAATGGATCATTCAATTTGTTTGATGTAAAGCTTACTGTAATAGGCGTGTTGTTTATTGATCATTTGCTCTCCCCATGTTCATGTCCATTTTGAATACAATTGACAGATATCACACTCTGATCACATTGTATGATTCCTTCGGCTATTTTGTTGGTAAACTGGACAATCGCGTCTTTTATTTTGTGTTCCGCGTTTGCCGGTACTCGTTCCGGTTTCATCCTGGCTTGACCTGTTGCCACGGTAACCATATCATTCCTGTCCCCCCCCCCCCTCCTGCCCTCCCCCATCCTCGTCTGTTGTCTCACCCTGCCTGAATAAAAGTTCCCATGATGCACGGCGCGCCCGCATCCTCCTCCACTGTTTCTTCGGCCTCCGGTGCTGTCGCCAATGTTCCTTTTGCGGAATCCGCCGCCTCCGATCAGGTTTGCCCTCATCTTGTCTTTTAACCGAGCTCTCGAGTATGGAAAGCCCCTTGGCGCATTGTTCCATATCCTTGATATGCAGCTGAAGGAACTAGTAGCACGTATGCACTGTTTGGCCTCATTAGTCACATGTCGTTTTCCCACTAGGATACCAAAAGTAGGACGCGGACCTCAAGGATATCAAATAAATCCGGAAGCAGCTTTCCATTCCTTTTGTCATCAGCATTGTTATTTTGTGTGTGCGTGCATGTGTGTATTGTGGTCACATATTCATCTTTCTACACTTGTCAGTGCATTTTGCATAAGAGCAAATGAGCACAAACAATAATTGACAGACACGATTAATTAAGTTTGAGCAATTACAAATAAACTACCGTAATTCCTGACCTACAGAGCGCACCTGTTAACAAGCCTCAATGAATACATTTGTAAAGGAAATACCATTTGGGACATACGTACGCCACAGCTGTGTAAAAGCCGCAAGTGCCCACATTGAAACACGAGATATTTACAAAGACGAGACACAAAGAGTTTAGTGCTAACGCTAGCACCGCGCTAACGCTAACAGGGCCGGTTATAATACCGCTGAGACATGCCAGTAACACAGCAGCAACACACTACCAGTGCGCAAATGCCAGCGCAGCGCTAACGCTACCGGCGCGCTGATAGTGCCGGTAAAAGTCCCTTCCTCAGCACATATATTCCATCAGTCTTGTAACAAAGAATTCATCTATTAATTATTAACTAATTTATCTATCCATTTATCTAATTACAAAGACGGTACACAGAGAGTTTAATGCTAGCTCCGCCACGTTAACAGGGCTGGTTAAAATATTGAGACACAGCAGCAACACGCTAGCACAGCACTAACGCTAGCGCAGCGCTAACAGGGCCAGTAAAAGTCACTTCCTCGGCACATATATTCTGTCGGTCTCATTCTTATTACAAAGAATTTATCTTTTAATTGTTAACTAATTAATTTATCTAATTACAAAGAAAGACGGTACACAGAGAGTTTCATGCTAGTGCCGCCGCGCTAATGCTAAGGCTAGCGGCACCACGGTAATAAGTAGTTAAATTATCACTGAGACAGGCCAATAACAGAAGAGCAACACGCTAGCACAGCGCTAACAGGGCCGGTAAAAGTCACTTCCTCAGCACATATATTCCACCGGTCTCATTCTTATTACAAAGAATTTATCTATGAATTATTAACTAATTAATTTATCTTTTAAGAAAGATGGTACACAGAGTTTAACCCTAGCGCCGCCGCGCTAACTGGGCCAGTTAAAATAACCCTGAGACATGCCAGTAACACAGCAGCACAACGCTAGCACAGCGCTAATGCTACAAATTAGCCACATCACCGCATAAACCGCAGGGTTGAAAGCGCATGGAAAAAGTTGGGGCTTGTAGGCCAGAAATTATGGTAATTTGTATGGTTGTTTATTAAGGCCGTGTTGCCCAGCTGTTATCAAGCTATGGCAGATATTTTACATGAGAGCACACCCCCGAACGGGTTGCCAGCCACCTACGGGCATTTTAGAGTCTCCGTGTTATTGGGATGTAGGAGGAAACCAAAGCGGCCGGCGAAAACCCACGCAGACACAGGGAGAACATGCAAACTCCACACAGGCGGGGCCAGGGATTTGAACCCCGGTCCTCAGAACTGTGAGGCCAGCGCTATAACCAGTTGTTCCACCATCCTCCCACATATTAAAATAATTGTCTTAATTTACATGCAAATTAACTTTGCTGTGAAAATGTGGGCCTGGTTGGCTTTTAATGTTCTGCATGAATGGAAAGAAGCAAATAACAAATAATAACATAAAAATGATGCTGACCCGGCCCCCCGTTTTTCTTGTGTCTCCCAGTAGACCCTTCAGAGCTTTTGACTTCCGATCCGGTGGAGCTCCCGTGTCTCCCCACGGACATGGAGACCCACCTGTGTCCCGTGCCCAAACTGCTGATGGTGGCTCCAGTGGCCCTCGATTCAGTAAGCCTTTCTCCAAACGCCACTTAAGATCCCTAAAAAAAAAATAAAAATAAAAAAAAAAATGGATAGACGAAAGACAAACGTGTGCCTCGCCAATTGCGCGCCCACTTTGAAGGCTGTGCTTGAGAGACGCCAACTTCTTTCTCAGCCATACCGTACATACCGATACCTTAAAAGTGCAGAAGACGTGCAGGCTGAGCCAATGAGGACTAGAGCGGTTTGACTACCCATTTTTTGTCCTTTGTTTGGAGAGTGATTGAAAGTTTTATGGCTGCCATCCAAATGTATTTTTTTTTACAGAACGTTTTGTTTTCGTCACATTTTCCCAAATATAAGAATTTTGGACTTGGATCATATTGGATATTCATATTGCTTTTATGCTCAATTTAGGTACTGTCATCCTTTTCAGTTTCATAGATTAGATCCCAATCACAATCTTTTTATTATTATTATTATTATTGGTTATCTAAAAAAAAGTGCAATAATGTCAAAGTCTAAACATCAATCAAATCTGAAAAATATGTCATGAAAGATGGTACATAAAATTCACTAACACAGAGATGGCTCAGCTGGTAAAGTGTTGGCCTCACAGTTCTGAGGTCCTGGGTTCAATCCCGGACCCGCCTGTGTGGAGTTTGCATGTTCTCCCTGTGCCTGCATCCAACATTAATTGGACACTCTAAATTGCCCCTAGGTGCGATTGTGAGTGTGGCTGTTTGTCTCCATGTGCCCTGCGATTGGCTGGCAACCAGTTCAGGGTGTACCCCGCCTCCTGTCCGTTGACAGCTGGGATAGGCTCCAGCGACCCTCGTGAGGATAAGCGGCAAAGAAAATGGATGGATGGATAACATGGAGATACAATGACACAAGCGAACAAACTACTTATTTTCTACAAACATTTTGAGATTTGGGAAATGGAGTCGACCCAGTGTCGTACTGACGAGTCCAAAAAAAGCGCCGGGTGCAATAATGGAATGCCCCACTATATGTGGGTGTAGCCTGGTGTAATGGGGACACCCGTCTCAGAAACGGGACTTGGCCTCGTGTTGCTCTGATGAATGCGGAAGACTTCATCTCGATTTGGATCCGGTCTTCATGACATAAAATGCAGTTGGCTCGTTCTGGTTCCAAGTGGCTCAACTTGTAAAACGTAAGACATGCACAAACAGATGACTAAACCCCCCCCCCCCCCCAACCCCTTTATACGTTGGACTCATCTCAGAAGGCAGACGAAAATATCTGACCGGTCAGAAGCAATGAAATGGAGACCAGTCGAATGACGGACTTGCCGCAGATGTGCTTTGCGGTCACGACGCGTTTACGCGCGGCGTCTCATGTAAAAAAACAAAACAAAACAAAAAAAAACATAATTTTTACTTTTAACTTGTGTGACATTTTGTTGGTCTTTACCGTGTCAGGTTGGATGTGATTTCTGTTTGAGCTGCTCAACGCAAACACAAAAGTCCTGTAAGGAACATACAGTCAACTGTCATATTGTATTAAAAAAAAATAATAATAATGAAAAATCCCCCCAAAAAATAGTAATACAAACCTACATTCAATGGGTGAAAATTCATAATATGGAAAGACAGCATAAAAATGATTAAATCACAAAAAATATTTGGCATGTATGACAGCGGTTCTCAAATGTGCTGTATAAAAATACAGAACAGAGAAAAATTCATAATAATAGATTACTGTCAAAAGAACGTCATTTTCATTCTCAAAATAACTAGTCGTTTTGCTCACTCGCCGTCAAGACGAGGGCAGGTGCACAAGCGACGTTTTTTACCGCTCTTCTTTTTACACTTTAAATCCAACGTTGACCATTTGAGTGGATGAACTCAATTTCCATGATTCCTATGGGAAAAATACATTAAAAAAATGAAAAAAACTTTCACTGTAGTTATGTACAGTACCGTAAAAGAAAATAATAATAAAAAAAAAAAAAGCCATTTACAGAAACATTGAAATGTGTTTCATTAAGAGTCTATTTAGTGTATACGCAACAGTAGAAGTAAAATAATGTTTCTGGAAGGATTTAGGAATAATATAACCATAATTAACTGAACAGACGGGTGGAATTTTGATTTGAGTCACTGTTTAGTTTTTTTTTTCTCTCGTTCGTGGCAAAGAAACATGGTGTTAGCTTCTAGAATCTTCATTTTGGCCTCACGCCACAAAAGTGACATGATGATGAGGATGTGAAGAGTGTCACAATGATTGAGGACATTTTATTCGGGCCAAAGTCTGTTGTTATATGCAAAGGAGCTGCACCATTTAACGTTATGCTGGATTATAATGTACACACGGACTTTTTAAAGTGTCATTTTGTGTCATTTTCCGTCTGTTTTCGAAGCCTTTTGGGTTGAATGTCTGACACTATAAAATTCCTCTTTCGTGGCTCTCGAAGGGCACGCTAAACTTGAAAAAAAAAGGGAAAAAAAAAAACACGTTACGATTGTTTTTGTGACGGTCCGACGTTGGCAGACTGTAAATATGCCAGCCGCAGATAGTCAGATGTTGACAAGGGAATTTGTTTTCGGTTGTCGGTCGTGTGTGTCGTGTGTTACAAATTTCCTTCTGTAGACATTCAAATGTGCCTCTTTCAAATTCCCTCGACGTCCTTCTACACTTTTACGTTTCATTTTGTGTATTAACGATTGCTTGTGAACACATTGCCGATGTCGCCGGGGCAGCTGTGCTGTCTCGTTTTGTCAAAAGTGTGGTTGCTAGTGACAGTGAATTGTGTTGAAATAAGTATTTGTTTAGTTGGGTGCTGAAGATTTTACACTGAACAAGAGTCATTTTTGATAAATCGCGTCACAGTTTTGTGAATGTACCCAAAGCTCGGATGCTAAACGTAACCATATAAAAGATAACTATCGTAATTCCCGGCCTACGGAGCGCACCTGGTTACAAGACTCACCAAGTTGTAAAGGAAATATCATTTGGTACATAACGTACGCCGCAGCTGTGTAAAAGCTGCAGGTGCCCACATTGAAACACGAGATATTTACAGAGAAAGACAGGACACCGAAAGAGTTTAACGCTAGCGTAGCGCTAATGCTAGCACTAGCGCTGTGCTAACGCTAGTGCTAACACTAGCACCGTGCTACGGCTAGCAGCAGCGGTTAAAATAAAACTTTCCGGTAAATGTCACTGAGACACAGCAGCAACACGCTAGCACAGCGCTAACCCTAACAATGCCGGTAAAAGTCACTTCCTCGGCACATATATTCCACCGGTCTCATTCTTACCTTTTCCGCTCGAGTGCCCGCCATGCGGCACAAATTAGCCGCGTCACCGCATAAACCGCAGGGTTCAAAGCGTATGGAAAAAAGTCGCGGCTTGTAGGCCGGAAATTACGGTAACAACATTATGGATTAATTCGTCATGAACTCGCTTAGCTAGCCTGCGAATTAGAGATGCACAGACTCTCATACGACTATAAATTTAGTCCCAAAGTACTTTTTTTTTTTTTTTAATCTCAAACAATGTTTTTTTCTTAATTATTGGAAATTGACTTTAATTTAAAGAAAAAAATCTCTGAAGAATGTAAAGTTTTTTGTCTTGGAATACTACTTTTATCCCCCCAGAAATATGTATTTTTCCCAAAAATATTCTACCTATTGTTATAACATTACAACTTTAATCTAAAAAATATCCAACTCCATCCATCCATCCATCAATCTATTTTTTAACACTTTTCCATCTTCTTTTCTGAAAATATGTATGACCTTATTCTAGCTATATAACCACTTTAATCTAAATAATGTGCAATCTTTTATTATGTAAATATTTACAATGAAATTGTTGTAGCATTATACAACTTTGCACCTTGAAAAACCCAAATTTTTTTTGCAACTTTTCCATAAAAATATGAGGAAAAGATTTGAAACTTTCTCCCAAATGTATTACACCACATTAAACGTTTTCAAATATAAACAACTTTTTACTTTTGCCCTACAATTTTGTCATAGTATTTTAGGATATATAAAAATGTGTTCAATTAAAAAAAAGAAAAAACTGTATCCCAGTGGCCCATCAAATGAAAAATACATAGTTTTTATATTGACCCATTTAAAAAGTGTATGATCTTTAGCACAAATGAAAGCAAATACATTGTTTGCCTGTTGTACTGCAATCCCGAGGCCGGCTTACTTCAAGGAATCAAAGCCACGAGGTGTTATTCTCTCAGCTCATATGATGAATACTTGGAACGTGCACACAAGTGTATTTTGTTGAACCTTCCCCTCTTAAACATGAGTTTTGTCCACCCAAGAAAAGAAACACACGTCCCTTTATTTAATGCCGCCTTAATTTCCTCATGATGCTTTTTGGATTTTTTTTTTTTTTCTGCCGTCTATGAAAATCTGTTTTTGAGCATTTATTTCGTGTCTCTGATATCTATCTTAAGCTGCGTGTACTTGTTCGGTCTGTGTCCTCACTAGTGAGACAATTAAGCATAGAGTACTAGCACAACTAGTGCACACTAGGAGGACAACTGTTACTTACTAATAACATTTTTTGTTCCCACCACTCGTATGAAATCATACGTGTGTGGTGTCCGATTCAAGTACAGCACACCAAACCTTTGAGAATAATTGAAAAATGATTTGAATGACTTTTGAGATCAATTGTGAACGATCACTTCAAAGCCAAAGTACAGAGCGGTCAACTTCGCAGTCGAGATGACGTAGCTTTGAAGATTGGACAAAAATGATGCAATGCTGCATAATCCGCAGAATCCTCACGGGAAGTCGAGGTCGGGAATCCGAAAACTTCTCGATTGGTAATTCACGATTTGCAAAGAACATGTGGTTGGTCGTTCGGCAGAATCCCCAACCCGCCACAGGTACCCAGGAAAAAGGTCCAAACCAGAAAAGGCTGATCCAACAGTCATAGAAACCAGCAACCTCAACCTTGTTGAATTGCCGTTCGGGTTTGCCAATCAGAAGGCTGGACACACGACCAACAAAAACAGACAAACTTGATCTATCGGAACTAGTACATTGGCGGGATCGGGATGACCGTTGGACACGGTGACACTGATTGCGTGATCAACAAAGCATTAAAATATATTTTCGAAAAATACTTGTGGCATCCCGCTGTGATTGGCTGTCTCTCATGGCAGGCTGACATTGTGGTTGGCTGCTTTTGGCAATTAAACCTTACTAGTAAACTTCTGTGCTGCACTAAACACTACTGGGCCCAACGATTAGGCAAATGTCACGCACTTGTAACTTTCTGGAGCGTCCACTACTTGTTTGGCCTCACTAGTAGCATGTAGTTGTCCTACTAGTATGCCAAAGTGATACTACTAGTGAGAACAAAGAGCATACGAGTACACGGAAGGATATCTTTATTTTTATTTTGAATCACCCAATAGTGGAAAAATCTCGTCTGTCTTTAAGAGGTGTGAAATCCGATCGTTACTGTTTGCTGGAGAACTAAAGCGCGGTACTCCATACCAATTTTTCATTTTCCATATCCAATTTTTTTCACCGCAACAAGGAAAAGAATCAGTGGATTTTTGCGATTCATGTTAAGATTTGTAACTGTAAATATTGACCAGGTTTAAATTTTACAAATGTGATTATGGTAGCATGGGAACCTGTGTGTACCCCGCTTTAGTCCGGTTTCAAACAAAAATGGATCACATCTCGTCTTCATTGTAAAAACATACTGTATGTATAAAGATGAATCAATCGTTTTGAATCTTTTTGTTTGATTTGAGAGGGAAAAGACAGCATGGAAATACAAAAATCTTTATACATAGTCGATAGCAACAAGAAACTTATAATATCAAATATTTGACATTTGTACACAATAGTGGAGTGATTGTTGATGCTAGTTGCTATGGCGACAAATGACAACATGGCTACATCTCTAGTATCCTCTATATAGAGCGAGGGGAACACATCATTAACATATACAAACAAAAAAAAGGAATGATTATGCTGAATTATGGAAATATCCAAAGGTTCTTTTGTGAGATCAGGTGTCTTATTTAGTCCACCATGTTTTTATTTTATTTTGTTTGTTTTTTAATCCTTGTACTGTATGTGGTGTTTTGGGATTAAAACTATGGAAGTATTGCTGTGTAAATTCAGTGTCGAAACATTTTTAAATTCATTGTCCGAAATTCAGCGCCATTTTTAAATGTTTTTTTTTAACCGTTTCAAACTTTTTTTTTTTTTTTTTTTACTGTGAATAAAATTCATGGTCAAACATTTTCTTTCAAGAATTCAAAATTCTGTCAAAAAATGCTAATTTCCCTGATGAAATTTCTGGGTATTTTTTAAACTGAATTTCTACCACTAATTTTTCTTACAAACAAATTTCTAACATTTTTTTTTCTTTCTGCAATAAAATATATCACTTGATTTACCATATTAACAAATTAGTGGTAGTTTAGTTTTTTAAAAAAATCCAAATTCTTTGTCAAAATATTAAAATTCTGTAAAAAAAAATTTCAAAATTCTGTCAGAAGTTTTTATAATTTGTGGATGAAAATTACATGTAAAATTTTGTCATTTTCTAAAACTATATAACTTTAAAGATTTAATTTATTTCAGATTTATTCTGAATTTTTACCATTTTTTTTAAATCATCAAAAACATTGAGTCTCAAAAAATTTTCAATAATTCAGGGCCACCTTTAAATTTATATTTTTACATTACATTTGTTATTGTTAATAAACATCCTGGATTTGAGATTTCATGGAAAATTTGAGTACAATAAATTCAAATTGTAGCTGATGGCACAGCTATATTTCCATACTAACCAACTGATTGTGTGTCGAAAGAAAGGTCTTTTGGACTGAATTTTGAATTATTATTATTTTTTTAAACTCATACAAATCCACAAGTCTCCTATTTTTTGGGGTGCGGGGAGGGAGAGGGGGTCAGCTGCTGACAAATGTTTCAGCCTCTACGAATGTGTAACCTTCACCTCGCTTGCACTTATGTACATATTATAGAACTAAGTCTAAATACTCCCTAAAATGTTTATTTTGAATACATCTAGACAAAGAAATTTCCCCAGTGGATTGTTATTACTATGACTACTACTGTATGTCTGTGTTTATTTGAGTACAGTGTTATTCTATTGCTTCGTGTCCTCATTTGGTTCTGCTGATGAAATGCTTTTGTTGTGTTGTGTGTTTGTTTTGGTTGCTTTTTTTAAAGAGGCTGTTTAATTAAGAGTAATATTCTGTCAGATAATCCGAATCAATAGAAAAATAAAACTGGTGGTGTAAAAAAAAAAAAAGTTTAAAAACAACGTAAGCCAATCGTAGTCAATCACTAACCTATGCTAAGGTCGTAGTAAAGTTATAATTACAGTACATCTGTATTAAAAGCATTCATGCCATAGATATTAAACATTGCAGTGAAAACCAATAAGCACGGCGGTAACTGAGCATCAAGGCCATTTCTTTAATGTCCTGCTTATGAAATTAACTTCCATCCACCCATTTTCTTTGCCGCTTAACCTCACGAGGGTCGCGGGGAGTGCTGGAGCCTAACCCAGCTGTCAACGGGCAGTAGGCAGGGTACACCCTGAACTGGTTGCCGGCCAATCGCAGGGCAGGTGGAGACAAAACATCCGCACTAACGATCACACCTCGGGGCAATTTAGAGCGTCCAAATTAACGTTGCATGTTTTTGGGATGTGGGAGGAAACCGGAGCGCCCGGAGGAAACCCACGCAGGCACGGCGAGAACATGCAAACTCCACACAGGCAGGTCTGGGATTGAACCCGGGACCTCAGAACTGTGAGGCCAATTCTTTACCAGATGATCCACCGTGCCGGCTGATTTTTCAAATCATACTACATATTTTAATTTTACAACGCAGATTTGTTGCTATAGCTTGGTATTTTGCGTTAATTATTTTCCCATATGTGCACTAATTAACGGTAAGCCAACTCTACACTCTACACTCGTTTGCTGACTCACCAGGCCAAGCCCCGCCTTTTAAGAACCACACGCATTGTGCATTCAAAGTCACAGATAATACAGTGTAGAATGCGAGGGTGGTGACCCACAAGTGGACAAAATACCTGGAACCAGGGAACGTGTTGCAGGCATTAAATTCAAAATGACAGAATATTTGTGCGGCGCGGGGGGGGCGTTAAATATATTGTAATGTTTTCAATTGAATAGAGTAAGTTTCTTTCGGCTTGTCCCATTAGGGGTCGCCGCAGCGTGTCTTCTCAGATGAAACGCTTATATTTGTTTGGCACAGTTTTTACACCGGATGCCCTTCCTGAATGCTCTGGTTGAAAAGGATTTCCCTCAACTCTTGTAAGGATCCAGAAAATGGATGGATGGTTGAAAAGGTTCATACCATGTATTTATATCAAAACATATTCTGGTTATATATTTAAGTTTTACACAACATTCCAACTGTATTGGAATTGTGGTCTGTACTACAATAGGTCCGTGGCTTAGACCAGCTAAACTGAAGAAGACTTAGATGGGAAACACAAATATTACCTCCATTCAGTTTAGGTACGTGATCCATTTTACTCTAAAATCCTCTCGTACCAACTTTTCCACATTTAAGACCGTGTGTCCCTTGAGTTTAACAGCTACCGTAATTCCCAGCCTACAGAGCGCATCTGGTTACAAGCCTCACCGAGTACATTTGCAAAGAAAAATACTATTTGGTACATACATGCGCCGCAGCTGTGTAAAAGCCCCGAGTGCCCACATTGAAACATGAGATTATTACAAAGAAAAACGGTACACAGAAACAGTTTAATGCTAACGCTAGCGCCGTGCTAGTGCTGCTAACGCTAGCGCTAATGCTAAAATAAAACTTACCGGTCACTGAGACACGCCAGTAACACAGCAGCAACACGCTAGCACAGCGCTAACGCTAGCACAGCGCTATCTGGGCTGGTAAAAGTCACTCCCTTGGCACATACTGGTAAAAATCACAGAGATACAACAGTAACACCCAAGCGCAGTGCTAACAGGGCCAGACCGGTAAAAGTCACTTCCTCGGCACATGTATTCCACCGGTCTCACTCTTACCTTTTCCGCTAGAGTGCCCCTTTGTGGCTGTTAGAAAAAAAAATGCACAAATTAGCCGCATCATCACATAAAACCGCAGGCTTGAAAGCGTGTGCAAAAATTCGCGGCTTGTAGGCTGGCAATTACGGTAAATGAAAAAAATTTGATTAATTGTACTACCCTGAAGAGGAAGACATAAATTACAAAAACACGTAAATCAAATCAAGGCACTTCTCAATATATAAATAATATACTATATACTCTTTGCAGTTTTTCTCAACGCCTCTGGAACATAATTCCCCGTGATAAATGAAGGAATGCTGTATATCTATATCCTGTTGGGTTTTTTTTTGTGGGGGGGGCGGCAGATTAAAGTTTTTGCAGTGTTGTTGCTGCAGTATTTGTGTGCTGCAGGTTTGGCTGTACTCTTTTGCTCTTCCCTCTTGCCCATGTTGATGCCATTGCACCCCCTCCCACCTGGATTGAGTCATCCTTATGAATAGTTTCACATCCCTCCCAACTCTTGAATATGAAGTCAAGTGCACGCAGGGGCATATGGAAGCCCATTTGATCACCATCCTTGGTATCCACCTCAAGGTCCGTGTAAGAGTACGCTTTTTGTCCTCACGACAAAGACAAATCAGCTCACTAGTACAATGAATTTGCGTTACTACTAATATTTTGCCACGACTAGTGTCACTCTCGGTCGAGTACACAATTGAACCTTAGAAGTTAGCTATTGTTCTGCACTGTTAAGACTACCAGGCTCAAATAGTAATGCACTACTAGCGTCCAGGAACCAACAAGTAGCATCAAAATGCTCATAAATTGTCCTACAAGAGTATAGAAATTTGTGCAAGGCAGTTGTAGCACAAAAAAAATAATAATAATAATAATTGGAAAAAAGGTTGTTCTACTAGTGCGCTAAACTGTCTTAGTAGTTTTAAAGATGTTCGAGCATTTATTTAATCCGTGCACTAGTAGACCAAAAGTTGCTCTGCGAGTGAGAAAAAAACTAGAAAGATTGTCATTATACAAATGGTGTAAATTATTTTATGAATAAGGACAAAGGGTGTACTAGTACACCTTCAACCACCTATGAAGGATATAGAATAAATTTTCAAATGGCTTTTTGGTCCATGTACTAGTATGCTTTGTCCACGTTAGTAGGACAACTTTGACTTACTAGAAGGACTACATGTTATTAGTGAGGCAACAACTGCGTGCTTCTCGTACTATTAGGACGTTTATAAAATTCTACCACTCAGCATTTAGCACTACACTACTAGTACAGAGATGTCAACTCGTGCAAAAATGTTATTAGTGAGAGAGACTCGTTCTAGTAGTGCCCAGAATGTGTGCCTTTACCACGCTAATGTGATTTTCTGTCCATGTTTTGCATTTAGCATCATTTGATACTCCTATCTTAAAACAATTGTACGTAGAACATTTAAAAAGTTGAAAATGTAGTTGGAGAATTTCACGATAAGCCATATAATGAAAAACTCAAATCACAAGTGACTCCTGTTGAGTGTTTTGCTTCTTTGTTTATATTTTATGTGCCGTGCTGCTTGCCAATTACTGTATTCATTTGACATGTATAGTTATGACTATGAGTAAGGTACTGTGCCTATTATTCTGCCATTTCTGTTTGACCTTTAATAAAATCCTTGCAATCTTACTTATTTTGTATCCTCGCTATTCATTTCAAACTGAACTTAAAATATGATTTAAATGTCTTAACCGGGGTTGCACACATACTGATAAAGGGGCCGATTTAAAGCCCGATTGCCCCCTTTCACTTGATTCTGGGATGTCTCCAAAAGATTATCCTGAGGGATTATTCTGTTCTCTAACGTGTGTTAAGAATGATTTTTGGGTAATCTTTGAGGTCAACTATCATAACCCGCTAAACCTGTTCAGTATTAATAGTCACAATAATCCTTTATGTGAGACATGTAAGTATAACGGCGAATGAATGGCTGCTCAATTTGGCGACAATTTCTGTCTGACTTCTTTCCACGTTCCCAAAATTTAAAAAAAATTAAGTTAACTGAAGACCCCAGATGGACCTTTCCGATGGTGACCTTAAGCTCCGCCCCCTCAGCCGTGCCCCACGAACTTTCAAAATGGCGATTTGAACATAAAGTGTTTGAAGTCGATTCTCTATCGCGTGTTCCAGATGATATTGGGGTATGTTTTTGTTTTTTCCCCCAAATGCGTCAGACTTGTCCAAGAGGGTTCTACGGAGAGGTCTCAACTATTTCACGCACGGGATTAAGATTTTGGACGGAGCAGGGCGCAATGTCAGAGTTACAGCAAAACGTTGGCGATCGATGCAAAAAAAAAAACAAAAAAAAAGTTTGACTCCTCACAAACTTCATATTGAAATCCCGCTGGATAAAACAGTCGAATCGTACTGCGCGTGTAAAGCACGATGAGTATTTTTTTTTCTTGGAAAGATCACGAATATTATCCTCTACCTTGTAAATGATTTGCTTCTGTGGGCTGCATCAACTGATTCGCCGGGACTCGATCTGGCCCACGAGCCTGATGTTTCACACTAATAAATAAGCAAACAAAACAAACGACATTCTCAGACATCACAAAGAGAGGGTAAACGTTTTCTGTCTTGATGTGCCTGCCCTGCGGTTGGCCGGCGACCAGTCCGGGGTGTACCCCCCCCCCTCACCCCTCCCGCGCAGAGTCAGCAGGGATAGGCTCCGGTTCACCCGCCGACCCAATGACGATCACCGCTGTGGAAAATGGACGGAAGGACTGATGCGTTCCTGACGTAAATCCTCCGAACGCGGTGTGTCGTCGAGTGACTCCCGGAGCCGCCGCGTTAGCTCCCCGGTGCTGAATCCGCTGGGCTGCGCGTCGGTAGCACGCACGGGAGTCCGTCCAAAGGTGGAAGCCAGGCAAAGCCCCCGGAAACAGGAGAAGGCCCCGGCTGGTCGGACGGACACACCAGGGGGCGAAGGGACATCGCCGGTACGCTGTTTGGATCCGAATCAGCACGGTTAAATAGAATGTGGTACACGGCGTGCGTCACTCGACGATACGTTCCCCGACAGCGCCTCTTTTTAACCGGGTCGGACCCTTGAGGAGCTCGGGCATGGGACCGCAAGGATTTAGCCACCGTCGAGCTAGCTAACGGGGGGGGGGGAGTGGGGTGCACGGATAGCAACTTTTTTTCCCTTACTCGCTGAGTTTTTATTAACCTAAACTGGGGATAATTATGAGTGGTCGAGGAGTGCGTGTAGGCGAATAGAAATCATTTTTAATCATTGTCTCGGCCTCGCTTTTGAAGAAAGGAAAGGGGTTGGGGGGCAGGCCTGTTAAATGTTTCGAGGAGGCGCGAAGCTAATCCGTTAGCCGCTCCAAGTTAGCTCCCCGTCCGTCCGCCGCAAATGAAGGAGTACAAAGTGGTCGTGCTGGGCAGCGGCGGCGTCGGCAAGTCGGCGCTGACCGTCCAGTTCGTCACCGGCACCTTCATCGAGAAGTACGACCCCACCATCGAGGACTTCTACAGGAAGGAAATCGAGGTGGACTCGTCGCCGTCGGTGCTGGAGATCCTGGACACGGCGGGCACCGAGCAGTTCGCCTCCATGCGAGACTTGTACATCAAGAACGGCCAGGGGTTCATCCTGGTCTACAGCTTGGTGAACCAGCAGTCTTTCCAGGCAAGTGTTGTACACACAACTTATGTGAGAAAACTTACTTTCGGTTTAAGTCTGTTACG
Organism: Syngnathoides biaculeatus; assembly: GCF_019802595.1. Classification (NCBI taxonomy): domain Eukaryota; kingdom Metazoa; phylum Chordata; class Actinopteri; order Syngnathiformes; family Syngnathidae; genus Syngnathoides; species Syngnathoides biaculeatus. The sequence goes on along the minus strand of NC_084650.1, from coordinate 17,519,269 downwards.
GTGAATGAGGGATAGGTTCCAGGCCCACCCCGTGTACGATAAATGAAAATCCACAATCCACAGCAACCATATAGACGTAAAAATCAACATGGTAGGGCTGCCTTTCATTAATATTAAATCGCCACAACAAATGAAAAGTACGTCAGTGTGCTAACGTTCTTTATTTGAACCATTTTCAAACTTGACTACCTCAGTTTATTGTGGGGATGCATTCCAGACCCACCCAGAAAGGCGAAAATTGGTTGATACAAAGAGACCATAGAAAAACTCAAGTCGTTTTAGCTCCCTCGCATGTTTTTAAACATTAACTGAATTTACGATAAACAATTAAAATTGCACTAAAACTACAATCATACTTTTTAAAGTTAGTGTTTCTCACGCTGTTGCTGTCAAGAAATGGGAGGGTACGTACAGTGAAGGAAATAAGAAATTTGAACACCCAGTGGATGACCGTAGCCACGTATTGTGAGCTTTTGGGGAACAACCTCTTTCCCTCAGTCAGAGCATTGAAGATGGGTCGTGGCTGGGTCTTTCAACGCGACAATGACCCAAACCACAAAACCTGGAAAATCAAGGAGTGGCTCTGTAAGAAGCATATCAAGGTTCTGGCGTGGCCTCGCCAGTTTCCAGACCTAAGCCCGTCTTAAATTTGCCAGTGAGCATTTGGATGATACAGAGGAGTCATGGGAGAAAATTTTGTGGTCAGATGAGACCAAAGTTGAACTTTTTGGTCATAATTCCACAAACCGTGTTTGGAGAAGACGAATGATGAGTTCCATCCCAAGAACACCATCCCTACTGTGAAGCATGGGGGTGGTTGGATCGTGTTTTTTTTTTTGGGGGGGGGAGGGGGGGGTTCTGCACTTGGGACAGGACGACTGCACTGTATGAAAGAGAGAATGACCGCGGCCATGTATTGTGAGATTTTGGGGAACAACCTCTTTCCCTCAGTCAGAGCATTGAAGATGGGTCGTGGCCGTGTCTTTCAACATGACAATGACCCGAAGCACACAGCCAGGAATACCATGGAGTGGCGCCATCAAAAAACGTATCAAGGTTCTGGCCTGGCCTAGCCAGTCTCCAGACATAAACCCAATGGATAGGTTTCCGATGACGTCACCACCGTCCGCCATTTTGTGTGTCTAAAGCAAGGGAAGCGTTTATGTCAACAAAGCAAGCTAGCCCCTTTGGTCCGATAATATGGACCACACGTGCGTAGTTTGGGGCTGTACTAATCGCACTGAATCTGGGCAAACAAAGAGGTCGTATTTTGATATTCCTAAGGTCGTTGTCAACCAGGGAAGTAAAAACTAAGCGACTGTCGATAGAAAGACGGAATCTACGGTTGTCGAGGATCAACCGAGCAGGATTTCTTCCTGATCCAACAGAGACGCTATAAAGTTGGCTTGTTTAATTTTGTAACGCTTAACGTTTTCAATTAAATACTTGAGGCAACAAGGAATGAATAAATTATGTATTCTGCACAAAGGTATGACAGAGAATTCTTTAAGAGAGAAAAAAATCGACTTACATATTTAACTGCAGAGGGCGGTAACTGGTCAGACAACTCTTCTATAACTGTCTTGTTATCCCGTAATTTTACTGACAGCTCGCCTGCAAAAAGAAGGGCAGCCACTTTTCCAAGACTGGCCATACAGGTACAGTGACCGGAGAGAATGCAGCCATCTTTTTGGGATATGATCCAGGGACGTAGTAGTGGATCGGTCGACCTCTGAGAATGTCTTACTCGAGCCGCCATTAAACACTGATTACCGATCACCCGTTGCAGTACATCTTGAACCCACCCACTTACAAAGTCATTGTAAGCTTGTAAAGACTTGTAAACCTTTAGCTCATTAACTGTATATGCGTGCACAGAATTCACGTGATAATTAACGATATCGGATGTGTAATGTCAGGGTAGGCTTCCACATCGTCACTCAAGTCGCTTGGTTGAAATTCGTATGGATCTTTGCTGGCGATGTCCTTCAATTTCTCCAAGTATCTGGCTCTGCTTAAAGTGTCAAACGTGTTTTTGTCCACTACGTTTGCATTTGCTTTAAACGACGTCATAACTTTTACACCAAACGGAAAAATTAACGATACAAAAAAAACTTTGCGCTTCACCATTCACCTATGTTCTCTGAACTCTTAAGACACACAGTATGGCATACGTCGCAAGGCATGATGGGTAATCGGAAACCTATCCATGGAAAATCTTTGGAGGGATCTGAAACGCCGCGTTTGTCAGCAACAGGCCCAGAAACCTGTCTGATCTTGGGAAGATCTGTGTGGAGGAGTGGGCCAAAATCCCTCCCGAAGTGTGTCCAAACCTAGTGAACAACTACAGGAGACGTTTGACCTCTGCAATTGCAAACAAAGGCTACTGTACCAAATATTAACATTGGTTTTCTCTGGCGTTCAAATACTTATTTGCAGCTGTATCACACAAATAAATTGTTAAAAAAAATCATACATTGTGATTTCTGGATTTTTCTTTTTAGATGATCTCTCTCACAGTGGACATCCACCTATGATGAAAATTTCAGGCCCCTCCATGATTTCCAAGTGGGAGTACTTGCAATATAGCAGGGTCTTCAAATACGTATTTTCTTCACTGTATAACATAATTTTGAGGAAATGAAAAGAAGACTGGCATAATTCTCAAAATAAGAGCTAAAGCCTGGTGGCTTCATGGTATTTGTCTCTCCATGTTGTCTTTTACTGGAGAACGGACACAGAAAACCCCGCTTATTCATATTCTTTTATCCAGTTCCCTGCTTATCAGTTGTTTTTCCAGGTTTTTATTTTTCGATGGCACTCAGAAGTAGAGCTTAGGAACATCTTTGTGTTGTTGTGGGTTGTGTCACAATACAGTGTGTAAACACAGGCTTTGCTGTCGCTGTCATGTCACGCTTAAAATATGGGAAAGAGAAGAGAATTTAGAGAGAGAAAACAGATCATAAAGAATTGGGCAAAAATACACATTATAAAAGGTTTGAATCAATACTTATTTATCATCATCCCCACAATGGTCGCAGGATGGATTTTTATCAATATTGTAGTCACGATTATTCATCATGTTAGGAAAAGATGTTTTCATTGTTCTACTGTTTGACAAACTATCAGTTTTCAAAATGAATTTTCGAAAAAGCATGTATTATTATGGCGGCACAGTGGCTCAGCTCGTAAACCGTTGGCCTCACAGTTCTAAGGTCCCGGGTTCAATCCCAGACAGGCATGTGTGGAGTTTGCATGTTCTCCCCGTGCCTACGTGGTTTTCCTCCGGGCACTCCAGCTTTCCTCCCACATCCCAAAAACATGCAACATTAATTGGACACCTTAAATTGTCCCTATTTGTGATTGTGAGCGCGGCTGTTTGTTTCCATGTGCTCTGCGAATCGCTGGCAACGAGTTCAGGGTGTACCCCGCCTCCTGCCCATTGACAGCTGGGATAGGCTCCAGCACTCCCCGTAACCCTTGTGAGGATAAGTGGCAATCGAGCCATTGTTTTGCTACATTCTGTCATTTGGATTCTGAACTGGGGGGGAAAAAATGTCCTCAATTAATTTTTATGCCCTCCTCCACCAGGACATCCGACCCATGCGAGACCAAATAGTCCGAGTGAAGCGTTTTGAGAAGGTGCCGCTAATCCTGGTGGGCAACAAGGTGGACCTGGAGTCAGAGCGCGAGGTGGCCGGCTCGGACGGCCGGGCCCTGGCCCAGGAGTGGGGCTGCCCCTTCATCGAGACCTCGGCCAAGAGCAAGACGATGGTGGACGAGCTGTTCGCCGAGATTGTGCGGCAGATGAACTATTCCACGCTGCCGGAGAAGCAGGAGCAGTGCTGCACCGCCTGCGTGGTACAGTGACCAAGAGGTACGGATGCGCCGTCGCACTCGCAAATCTGCACAGTCGAGCATGAAAAATCACACCCGTAAAATTTGTTACGAGTAGAAATAATTCAAAGACGTCGCTTATTTTATGTAGTCTTGTTCCCTCTAAGTTGCGCTACTGCGCACTTGTCGCACACTCTCAGCGCACATGAAAACCGATCCAGCGCAGTGAACCACAGCCAGACCTCTTTTTTCCATTTCTTTTTTTAACACGGAAGCACACTGTCTCTGACAACAAGCTGCTGTTCAGCCAACATCTACTTCCTATTTTACCTGACACCGCCCCCCTCCGCTCTTAAAGGGGTACACTCATAATTACAACCAGAACACACACACAGCTTAATATATATCAAACTGCATATAAACTGCAATGAGGCCAGGCGAAAAGTCGAAGTCTAGGCATCGTTGCTAAGCAGACAAGAAGTTCATAATAAGTTGTTAGTAAAATCTAGCATTGTGGAATTCGTAAGTATTGAACGCCTTCATTATCTTAGATTGTCGGCCAAATGTGTCAGTCGTGACAAATCTATTCTTTACTCACAGCAGACTTAACGACAATCTTATAAAACAATTTTTTTTAAAACCGAAGATTGTCTGGCATTTGACGTTCCTGGTCAGGAAGGGGCAGAATTGGGACACAAACAGCCCTATTGTTTTTCATCTGCGGACTGGGCTCAAGGTGGAAAGTTCCCGCCTCCGCATCCTCAATCATCTCGTCACAAATTCAATCGCTGCCACGTTTATGAGTGATGTGGTAAAAGGACTCTGAAAATAAACGGTTGATGGCGGCGTAATCACATCTATATAGCTTTGAATCCATGTCGTCTGTAGGCAGAGGTTCCGCTGCATACAATTCCAAATTTTGTTGCTTTCTTATTTTGAAGTGGTAAAAGAAGCTTGACAGTCATTTTATTTTTGTCAAAAATTACTATCTTTAGTATCTGTTATTTATTGAATGGTACAATGTCTTAAAAATAAGGCAAACGTTCCGCCGACGCACATTTGCCCAATCACAGATCCGAGCAGCAGCCACAGCATTTTTTTAACGAATAAGCATGGATGTGCTATGTGTTCATGTGGAGCTTTTTCCAAACAAGTAAACAAAAGGCAAAACTGTCCTATTGGCTCCTTAGAAGAGGGGAAACTTTTAAGGAATCTGGTGTGCGTTCCCGAGCTATCGAAGAAGTATAGCATGGCAAAATTGACAATCGGCACCATTCTGAAAGACAAGGATGCCCTCAAAGCAAGTTGATGTTGCTAAAGGAGCAACCGTGTTGACCAAGCAGAGGCCAAAGATCTTGGAGCCAGTCGAAGAGTTGCTTCTTATTTTCGTAAACGATTAGCAGTTAGCTGGGGATAGTGTTGGCGAGGAAGGGAGGAGATGTCGTCTGAGTCTGAAGGCAGGAAGGATGTCTCGAGTGCCGATATAAAAGCGCCAAATGGAACGACATCCATAGTTTTGCAGAACTCGTTCACCCTTACAAAGCAGTATGTTGCAGAGCACTGCAACATTTCAATGACGTTGTTATGAGCCACTTCAGGAAGGTGCTTAAAAGACGGCAGAAATAGTCTACATTAGATTCTTTCTTTCTTTGTTAAAATGGGGCGAGTCACCCCCACCGAAGACATTTGAAACAGTTTTGCATTGCTTTTTCTTTTGTTCCATTGACCCTACCTCTAGTTGCAAGTTGAATTTTTTTTTTGTACGTTATGTACTTTCTGTGCAAATAAAAACTATTTGTTTCTTTTCCCCCTCATTATTGCTTGTTTAAAGTTATCCTGCACTTTTGGTAATAAAAAAGGTTTACAAGGCTGGGGGCTAAGTTGCTACAGATAAGCGAATATACTCCTAGCCTAGCGTACTCTACTACTAAAGCATACATTTTAAGCAAAAATAAATATATTTCTTATTTCTTTTTACTATGCAGTTTATTATCAGGAAGAGCTAAAAAAAAAAAAAAAAAACGCTTAAAACAATGTTTAAGGCTTGGGGCGCATAATTCCTTTTTCCATTCATTTTAATGGGTAAACACGCTTCGGTTTTTGAACATTTCGGTTTTCAACTGGCCTTCTGGAACAAATTCTCTCTCTTTCTCTCTCTCTACATATATGTATATTTATATTCATACATACACACACAGTCTTTCCATGGCATGGATTTTCACATAATAAAAGGTTTGTTTTTGTCCCCTTTCCAGATGCAGCGTTTGTTTGGATCAACAGAAGCAAACGGGAGGGGGAGACACTTTGAGACCATCCCCACCACAGAAGGTGGCTCTCCTGCTAACGAAGGTTCTCGAGCATCTTAATGCATCGGAAAGCTAATGGCTCCTATTTTTGATGTCCTAACTGCTAACAGGATGTTTTTAATGCCACTTTAAGAGCCTTGAAAGGGACACAGAGACTTGACACGGAGGAAACTACTCTTGGATTTCATTCTTCTTCCCCCACTCCCACCCTCGTTTTAGTGAGAAGTCTCCTTCAAGTGTATGAAACAAGTGTTTGTGAGGATGCAGCTCCTTTTTAAAGCTGCTTCAATCACAGTTATAGACTTTGACTTGTATTATGGAAAGTCGTCAGGGCATTTATTCCATTGCCTTGATATCCATCTTAAGGTCCGTGTGCTGGTACAATCTTCGTCCTCACTCGTAAGATCATTCAGCACACAAGTAGAAGCGATAGGCCGCATTATTAGAATAACTACTGTTGGACCTGAATAAGTTCAATAGGTGAAAGTTCATGAAGTCGTTTATAATTTGGGCCAACACGAACTGAACACTTTATTTTTCTGCTTGATGGATGTTTGGAGAATGTACTCTCTCTCTGTGGCATCTCTAAGCGGTTTTTGAACGGCGGTTCGTTTTCAGTCCATAGCGCGGCAGTTTCCCTTAAGCGGCGCAGCTTTCCAGTCGTGACGAAATGCACGGTCCAATTTACATGCACGTCGCCTGATTCAGCCAACGAAATCTGCTTTTCAGGCGGGGATCCGTGACCGCATTCAGACTGAAAGTGGTGAAAGTTCAATAATTGATAGATCAAGGAAGAGAACATTTGGAACAAATATACAAAAATAAAAAATTATACAGTGAAATAGAATAGATGGGCCTTTTTGGTGAGAGCACTTGTTAATAGTGCATATGTGCAACACCATTATGAGACAGAACAAAGGTTTGGAGCAAAGATATCCTTTGAAGAAATTTCAATTAAGTTTGTCGTCGAAATGTAAAACTGAGAAGCGGAAAAACTGTTTTTATTTTTATGAAGTTTAGCACTTATTTGAACACACAAGTTTCACGGTTTATGTGCTTTTGTTTTGAATGCAGCCCTACTTATGTTTAGTCCATGAGACGATACTACACAGTTATGCTTCTAATTAAGGAGAATTTTTAAATTGGCATATTTTTTTGTTTTATGCCATTTTTCAAACAAAACGACATACGTCAAACACCTAATTTTACTTTTAGTGGGTATGCAGGCGTAAGGTATTTCAGAAAAGAACAAGCATGACAAAAAAACAGAAAAGAATATGGGCCTTATTACATCTATCATATTTTGAGGAAAAGAATACATATTTACGTGCGGAGAAACTATTAGCTACTTCGTTTTTGGAGTGGTGAAGTTATTTTAAAAAAGCTAACTCTTCATTCGGTTCATTTAATAATTTCTGAATTCTCCCAACACTGACAACAACTGTCTTGCGAGCTTGCTCCCCCCACGCACACAGCTTAACTACTTTTCAATTTTTTGTACACTAGTAGCACAACATTGGCCAATTCTTAGGATGATAGGTTACTAGTAAGGCAACACTGTGCTGGTAGACATCTGCCTGAGACTGGAACTACAAGTGAACTGCAAGATGTTAACTTGTACAATTTTGTTGCTGGTAGTACTAGTAGCGTGCATTTTGCCTAGTAGTTTTAAGACAGTAAAGCACACTAGTAGGATAACAGTCTTACTGACAACACACAACTATTCCTACTTTTGGCCTACTAGTATGTAATTAAACCTTACTAGCAAATTACTCTACTCCACTAGTACCAATACTAGGCCCAGGGAAGGTGGTAGTTGGAAAAACATTACTATCAAAACAGTTGTTCTCCCCCAAAAAAAGTATTGACAACAAATTAAAAAAAAAAAAACAATTGTTCTACTAGTGCGCTAAATTGTCTTCATAGTAAGGGCAAAGAGTGTACTCGTACATGGACCTTAATATAGATATAATGGATATCAAATAAATGTTCAAAAAGGGTTTCCATACATCAGTGTTTTTGGAATTTGAACAATATTTCATATTACGGCAACATTTTTTATTTGAATTTTAAGCATGCGCACTTAAGTTGCTCTTCTAGCTCACTGCTCATTTTATTTTTTTATTTTTATTATTTTTTTTGTGAGGGGATCTTATTTCTGGAAATGATGACAGGATGTTTGACTATATGGAACAATTTTTTTATTTTTATTTTTTTTGCTGTTAAGGCCATTGTTCAATCGATAAATCTGCATGCTCCAAATTGAAAATGTTTTACGCAGTCTTTTTGAGGTGATTTAAAAAAGAGAAAAAAAAGAGCCATGTTCCTGTATCAAGGCCTGAATTCTACGGCGCCTCGGATACGCAAGCGCACGGATCACGCCGACGACTATCTTCCTCGTTCGCGTTTTCTCCCAACGTCTCTGAGACGGATTGCGGAAGGACCAAAGCAAGCGCACACTTCTCCATGGAGATTTTGTTTTCATCATTTAAACATGGGGATTCATTTTTTTTTTTTTTTGGTTGATGTTTATTCAATAACTCCAGCTGCAACATGTGAAGCAGATTTAACATTGCTTTCTGTATTTTTTTTTAATAGTATATTTATTAAAAACTAACGATGTGAGTAGCCAGTTTTAAACATTTTATTTTCTACTAGTTTTCTGCTTTGGTGACATCAGGCTACAATTTGTTTTGTTTTTTTTTTTTTAACTGAGCTGAGAATTTAACAGAGCCTTAAAAAAATGATTTCTGGTGTATCCCGGTGTCTTGTTTATTTCCCCACTAACGGCCATTATCGGGTAACACATGCGTGATTATGCAAAATGTTTACATCCTCAAATATTAACTAAGATATACAATTTTGCTGCGTGGTGACTTGTGGTCATAGTTAAAAGGTGCTAATCCTAACACTAGTAGCTTCCTTATAAAGGATATCTGCTATTGTTTATGTCCAGTGGACAGTTAAGGTATTATTTATTTCCACTAGCAGGATGACTTTGGGATTTCAGTAGTTTTACTAGTGAGACAGCTGCACTAAACTACTGGTGATGCCTCAAATGTTAACTAGCATAATTTTATGCCACTACTGTATTAGCATGCAGTTCATTGGTACAGTTTTACCTCACTAGAACTAGCCTTTTCTAGTATGCCAAAGTAAAACAACAGGTGACGAGAAAATGTATCAACTACGATATTAAAAGCGATTTGAGCCTTTATTAAATGTACTTGAAGCAGGTTACTGGTGTGTAATATGGTACTGGTTTGGGTGTAGTGGTGTTACTTGTGCAGCACAGTACTAGTAACTTTCTTTGCATACTCCTATAGTGCTCGTGCGCATGACTTTCGCCATTTTCACGGCGCCATATAGCCGGTCAAACAGAGCCGCTCGACATTGCGGGAGAGATTGAACCAGAGGACAATATTTACAATACCTGAGACTTGTTGTGCTGTTGGTTTTCACAACAGACAAGATAGATATTCAAAGACATCATTCTATGAAATACCAGCTGAAAAGATCCATGGATTTCTGCAATTAAACATGAAGGACGGTGCCCGACCAAAATACGCACACGCCTGTGTAGCGATTGCTTCATTTCAGGTAGCCATTATTATTCTTAATCTCAAATTACCAAAAAAATGTTGTAATGACAAATTGGCTCATTTGAAAACAAAAAACTTGCAGAGGTTTACGGAGGTTAAGTGTCATTGCAATTTCTTCCATATACAATCCATGGAAACGACTCTGGCCTCTTTTTTTTTCTTCCTCAATCATTTAATGAATGTGAGGTTGTGTAAAACCAGGGGTCATTCATTTAAATATGCTTACTCTATGCTGAGTTTATCTAATTTTTCCACGTACCATTATTTGTTTTCACCTTTTAAATGTCTGACGGTATCAAGACAAGACTGGGCGTCGTGCTGCAAGACATTTCCGTGTAGTCTCCAACCGATTTAGCATTGAGCAATGCTTAGCTTGACCGGTAATATGGCGAGGTAAACAAATGTCACGTGATTTTATGACGCAGTGCACGAGTTCTGTACACCAAGAACGCCACTTGTGTGAAAATGAATCGACTACAGTATTAAAAGGGTCTTTTGACTAGCTGGCCCAAGTTCTACTAGTATGCTGAATGGGTGTTATGAGAGGACAACGAGGAAGTACGAATACATGGACCTTGAGCTAGTGCATGACGCATGTTTATTAATTAATTACTAATAAAATAGCACAGTAGTTTATGAGTAAGGTTTAAATGTGTACAATTAGGATGAGAGTGGCACTTGAGTACATTCCAGAGTAAAAAAAAAACACTTGTTATAGTCCATCCAAAGTTTTCTACCATTGATTTTTCTTACTAGTGAGGACAGAGAGTGTAATACAGTACTGTATTAATGTGGATAACAAGCATATTGCATAAATGCAAACTGATGAAGTTCCACCTCCGACCGTTAAAGGCAGCATCTTATTTTCATTTCGATGCTGTGACGTCATGCGGAAAATCCGGAAAGTCGAGTGAGATGTCCGTCGTGAGATGTCCGCTTCCGTGTTACTGATGACGCTTTAAAGTACTGAGAAAAAAGTGTTGAAATTACAACATTTTTTTTCATTTTTCAGCGATGAAGACTGTGTTTGTCACTGTGGGCACAACGAGCTTTGACGACCTCATTGAGGAAATTACGTCTGCCGAAGCTATTAAGGTTAGTTCAAGTTGTCACTGATAGACGTGTACATTTGAATCTTCCCCCCCCCTCTCTTCCATCAATTAAATATAATTACTTTGATAAATTCGCACGCAGCTGGTGAAGCGTTGGCCTCACAGTTCTGAGGACCCGTGTTCAATCCCTATGTGGAGTTTGCGTGTTCTCCCCGTGGCTGCGTCGGTTTTCTCCAGGAACTCCGGTTTCCTCCCACATCCCCAAAAACATGCATGCATCAATTGGAGACTCGAAATTGCCCTTAGGTGTGATTGTGAGCGCGACTGTTGTCTGTCTCCATGTGCCCTGCGATTGGCTGGCATCCGGTTCAGGGTGTACCCCGAAAAAAAAACACAAACTGTAAACTCCACCTTTAAATACAACATCCATTACAGTGGTTCCCTTCACTGGGACAAAAATATAAGTACTTCACCTTTGAGTGAAATGTGCCCAGCTGCAAATACACAGCCGTTTGTAACTGCCTATAAATATTACACAAGATGATTTCCTAAATGAAGCTCCTCCCTTCAATATACCACAAGATGGGGCCAAATCTGTCATTTTATAATAAACATGGCTTTAGCAAATTTGCTAATGCCATTCTGTAACTATACAAAGGTACCTTTTTTTTTTCCTCAATGAATAAGCCAGTGTTTGTTATTCTGCCACCAGGCATTAAAGCGTCGCGGCTACAAGCGTTTGGTTCTCCAGGTGGGAAGAGGATCGGTTCTCCCGGATCCTGAGAAATTTCCGCATGTCAACCTGGAGGTTTTTCGCTTCAAAAACTCCATCGCGAAGGACATGGAGGAGGCAGACCTCATCATCAGCCACGCGGGCAAGTACACACTAACGCCCATGTTCTGTCCAAAAGAGTTTAACTCGGGGAGTTGCACACAGAATTCCAAATTTGTAGGTACTCATGTAGGTCTGTGGACAATCACAATCAGGGGGCCGAAAGCAGAATTTGAGCCCCCCCTAGTTCTGCCAGTAATATTGGTCATGAATTGTTAAAATTCCCCTTGAAGGGTACTGTAATAAGGAGTGTAATACATTTTTTTTTTAAATGACAACAAATAGGACTAGGTGATAAATTGAAATTTCATCGTGATTCAGATTTTCAATTTTCTTAATCATAACCGCCCGCTGAGTGTTTGACATAAAATCAGAATGAAGTTTTACTGTTTTAGGTCAGCTAGGATTACAAACAATATTTCTACTTGCTAAATGCCGGAATATTGAGAGAAGGATATTTTTTAACAAATATATATAATAGACAATACAGTCACCACAGTTGTCCCAATGTTTTGAAAGGCTGTGTTTATTTTTTTTTTATAGTTCTTTACTAATATTTTGAATATATTATTATTTTAGTTTTTACGAATTCATTTTGTAGTTGTTCTATTAAGTTATCTTTAAAGTTGAGTTTTTGTAGGTAAAAAAATACTAAGCTTCAAAATCAATTAATTATGTTTATTCATCGTGATTTCAATTTCAGTCAAAATAATTGTGATCATTAATTTTTCCATAATCGTCCAGCTCTAATAACAAGAGCGGACAGGTGTTGATTTACACATCTGAAATGATAAAACACCGAACGGGATGAATGATTTTGCATCGGCGCTCAACTTGTGGGCAGAGTGACAAGATGAAAGACCTGTTCATACTTCATCCTGTATTTTTTTTAGTTTATTTTTTTAAATGATCGCACACACTATTAAAACATGAGTGACAAGACATAAAATGAACACCAGAAATCGCCGGTGGACTTTTTTTTGACACAGCGGGGTTCTGTACGTGGATCTTGTTTCTGTCAGGGGCCGGAAGCTGCTTGGAGGCCCTCGGCGCCGGTAAAGCGCTGCTGGTGGTGGTCAATGACAAGTTGATGGACAACCACCAGCTGGAACTGGCCAAGCAGCTGCACATGGACTCACACTTGCTCTACTGCACTTGCACGTACGTAATGTTCTGTAGTGTACAGAAGTAGCTCTCATGGAGGTTCCTGTTTGACACAAAAACCTTTGTCGATTTACAATAACAAATGAATGCGATTTTGTTTTGTTGCATGATGAGTGTGAATCTTAGTGAGAGTCTTACTTTTTTTTTATGTTCTCCTCTCTCAGCACACTGACAGAAATGCTGAGGAGCATGGACCTCTCTGTACTTCGGCCTTTTTTGCCCGGTCAGCCACAGAAGTTTGCAAACTTTATGGACAAAGCTCTTGGACTCCAGTGAATGTGGCCTAATCGTGGGACTAATTAATATAACCGCCCTCCTCCCGCTCTGCCAACCCCCCCACCCCCCCACCCCACCCCCCACACACATACTTTCAACACCCATGACATGAACTGCTCGGCTGCGTGAAGATCCGTTGCCACTTTCAAGGGACAGCCAGACTCCGCCGCACTGTCTGGATACATACCGTCTTGCAGAAGCATATGCAGTACATCCTGTATCTAACGGGTGCGATAGTATGTCAAAGTCAAAAGGTAAGCAGACCTGCATTTGGTTTTATCTGATATTATTATTAGCATTGTATTAGCATTATTATAGCGTATTATTTATAATTATATTATTATTACTACCGTATTATTCTAGCATCATTATAGCGTATTTGCATTGGCTGGCAGCGTTAGCTTCTGATAAGCAGTGCATGCTCGTTAAGGTTGTTTGACAAAAGAATGCCACGGACATTTTATCAAAAGACGAGGGAACTTTTTTAAGTTGTCGAAAAGAAAGGCATAATACATCTCCTTTAAACAACACCATTATGTCTAATCTCCTATCTTTAGTAGGGAACAGGAGGTTTTATCATTGTTGTCCACCACCCTACAGTATGTATGTGTGCCAAAGTGCACTTTTCAGGTTGTTTTGTCTACGCTATGTCAGTCACCTCAGGCTCATATGCTTTGTAAACCTCGCTACAATCAGGCCAATAATGAATCACGTTCATTTATCCCTTTCCCCACCTCGCATATATGCACAGAACTCCCAATTATCGTGGGGTATGTCTTCCAGACGCACCCATTTGTGGTGAAAATCTGCAGTCATCTTCAGCGCCTGTTCTCACTCATGCTGTGAAGTCATGAGAGACTATCGTTTGTCTTTGAGGGAACAAAAATAAGGCTAACATGCCCGGTTCGCTAAATAAGAACCAAAGCATGCATTGTCTTTCTCACTCCCATCTAAGGTTTACTGTAAAACTGACACATAAAACATGAGAATTAAACATTGTATATTTAAACACCAAAACCTCCAAAAACAAACCATAGGATGATGAAAGTCTGCTAGCTTAATGCTAAAATATCATGGGATTCATAGATGTGCTAACAGACATTAGCATAGATTTTATGGTCATTTTGAATCCTTCAAACAACTGCTACTTTATCATGAAATTGTAACATATGCAGCACAACAGAAATAATGTTTAAACAAAAATGTTCATCCAAACCACGTCTGCTAGCTTAATTCTACCATATGCGAAACATGGCATAGTTGTGCCAATGCTAATTAGCATAGATATTACAAAGTTTCTAACCCTTCAAACAATTACCGTAATTTCCGACCTACAAGCTGCGCCTTTTTTCACACGCTTTCAACCCTGCCGTTTATGCGGTGATGCGGCTAATTTTTGGATTTTTTTCTAACGGCCGCAAGGGTGCACTCGACCGGAAAAGGCAAGAATGAGACTTGTAGAATATATATGCCGAGGAAGTCACTTTTACCTACCCTGTTAGCGCTGCGCTAGCGTGTTGCTGCTGTGTTACTGGCGTGTCTCAGTGATATTTACTAAGTTTAATTTCAACTGGCGGTGTTAGCACTAGCTTTAGCGCAGCGCTAGCGTTAGCACTAGTGTTAAACTCTTTCTGTGTACCGTCTTTGTAAATATCTCGTGTTTCAATGTGGACACTTGCGACTTGGTGTATGTACGTACCACATGGTATTTCCTTTACAAACGTACTCGGTGAGGCTTGTAACCAGGTGCGCTCTGTAGGTCGGGAAATACGGTACTGCTTTACACACAGACTAGCATCATATACAAACCAAGCATACAGTCATCCTCTCAGGCATATTTTCTCCGTTCTTTGGTAATCGCTCCATTTTAGTAGGGGACCTTCTCTGCCTCTTCTTCTCACCTTTAATTACACTGCACTTCTTCCGTTCCGAGCCCAGTGCCGTGTGGCATGTGGTGGCACAACTCTAAATTCGGACCAGCTTGGATCATGTAAAGCCAATTAATAAATTGACATCTTAAAATCCGCAGTACAGCGGGGGTCCGTTTGGCACTTTTATACAAATGAGATTAGACCTTCCAATCAAAATTGATATGTCGTTGAGGTAATTCTCCCGTCATACTTGTGCAACTCATAGGCAGGGTAGATGCACTATTTGGAGAGTAATCCGATAGTCAAGGCAAGGTTACACACATTCACACGGATACACAACTCTATTAGCACCTGTTGGTACCCAGTATACTCGGGACTAAACTTTTGTTTTTGGGGAATTTTACAGTATCATACATGATTATTGCTCGGATCAAGTAAATATTTACACTAATAGCATTTAATCAAATGAAACAAAGTAACAGGAAGTTTGGAATCGAGTGCTGTTTGACGCAGCTTTGCTTTCTAATAATTCCATTTGGTACTCTTAAACAGGGTACACATACTGATTTTTAGCATCTCAACCAAAATTTAATATGAGAGACGCCATATGACAAAGACAAAAATCGACATTTGTGTACTGTCTACTCACACGGTGTGGTGTACTCCAGAAGACCAACACAACATGCCACACATATCATGATATCTCCACTGACAATCATGAATCTGCTTCATTGCAGATGAACGTAGATCTCAGTGTTGAGAACGCACATGGTAGATTTATGATCTGTAATATTGAAAAGGTTTGAAATAGATGAATATCAGACTAGAGTATTATCTGACTAGATTAAGAAGAAAAAAATCACATTTAACATACCTCACAACCAATGTTCCCTCTAAGCTGCGTAATTGCGCATTTGCGCACTACTCACGCACTCTCAGCGCAAAGGAAAACAGATCCAGCGCAGTGAACTACAGCCTGATGTCTTTTTTTTTAAAGGGGTAAACTCATAATTACAACTACAAACTACAACAATTACACTGGGGTATGTGAATAACAGAATAAAAAGTGGTGAAACTGGATGAGATTTTCTCTTTTTTTGAGTAAAATAAAAGTCTGGTCTGAAGCCAAAGTACAAAGTACAGGATGTGATGGCGTATAATGTTAAAATTCCACCTTGGCACAGCCTGATTGAGGATGAAAGCACAGACGATACGGTGCCCAAAAACCTAATTCTGTGTTTTAAATATAGGAGGCAACATGACATTAACCCTAAAACTGTTTGGGAGCATCATTCAGCTTTCAACATGCATTGCAAAACATATTCTGCAAGCAATAATTCAGTTTTACACCAAGAAAAACAGATGGGGATATCATTGTGGGTTAAAAACAAAAAATGAAACAAATTTGGAAGCGACATTTCAAATTTATAGTTAATAGTTGGCTTGGTATGTATTTGTACTGTCATGTATTTTTTTTGTGTGTGTGTTGACATTTTTAGTGTAATTTTGGAGAAAAACACAAAATTGTTCTTAAAAATGTTCTTATGGGAATGTAATCGGAACCTTTTGATGAGCGATGTAACTTCAATGGATGACACTGATTGAACACAGTGCATACGTCCGGTGTTTTTCACAGTGGTCAAAGGGGGCGCTCACGGGCTTAGCGTGTCTGCTCAGACACGTCAAAAATTAGAGGGAGCATCGCTCACAACAGAGAATGATTACACGATAATCTTTTAGAGACATCCAATAATCGGGCCTTCGCTGGCTTTGCTCACAAGGGCAAGGAAATCGTCAAATTGGACTCGACTATCGGTAGTCTACCCTGCTTTAACTGAAATTTAAAGTACGAGGGACCCACACCGCAGGATAATTGCTCAAGATAATCTTTCGACGACATTGGTTCTATGGTTTTTTGGGGATTTAAATGCCTCAATTCAACCTGATCATCGGTATGTATTGACCCTGCTTTAGACACGTCCCAAGGATTAGCCATTGTCGATACAGGTTTAGGATTTTGGTCTTTTTTTTTTGGTTGTTTTCTGAACAGATGAGGGTGGAGGAAAAAAAAAAAAAACAATTACCACTCCCCACACCACAGGATAATCGCTCACACTAATCTTTTTGAAATGGACTGCTACATAAAATCAGGCTTCTGCCAGTCTAGACAACGAGGTAATCAAAATGTTCATATTCAGCCCCGTTATCGCTTCAATTGAGATATTTCCAACACAACCCAACAATTCAGACCATAAAATACTATGAACCATTTGTATTTTAACTACCCTCCCCCCCCGCCCCCAACTTACCACCCCCATAGCAGCTAGTTCCCAACTGTTTGTAAGCCATCCGCTAGTTCAGACCGGTTCTGCCAGCTTGTTCAATAGGATCCACATGATGTTTGCGCAAAGCCAGATGTAATTTAATAAAGGTGGACACTC
Source organism: Syngnathoides biaculeatus (assembly GCF_019802595.1). Lineage (NCBI taxonomy): Eukaryota > Metazoa > Chordata > Actinopteri > Syngnathiformes > Syngnathidae > Syngnathoides > Syngnathoides biaculeatus. The sequence continues at coordinate 17,501,888 of NC_084650.1, read as the reverse complement.
GCTCTTTCTCTTTTTGTCGCATGTGACTGCTAACTTGTGTTTTTCTCCCTTCCAACGTGCTTGCTTCCAACTTGCTGTTTTACATTGGTACCAAACACTGAAGTTCTTGTCATAAACCACCCAATGTGCTATTTTTGCTGCACAATTCCAGGAGCGCTTGAAGGCATGTTTCTGTCATTATTAATAATGAGTGTTATTTTTTTTTTGTTTTGGGGGTTTTTCTTGCATTGACACTTCTTCTTTTGACCCTGGAGGATCTTTGCTTTTATTTCCACATATGGGTACTATGAGATTGTTTCATTTTAAGATTCTGGAGGGACTCTTTTTTTTTTTTTTTTTTTTTTTTTTTTTTTTTTATAACTTTTGTCACAACTCAGGACGTGATCAGGACAATTGGGAACTCTGGAATCGTGGCGTATGTATGGCGTATCTGCTTGAGTTAATCACGATGACACAGACATACTTGGGGTCAGCAGGATTACGGTTTTCGTGACTGCGTGAAAACAAACCAATTTAAGACTGTTTTGCCAAGCGCTGCTGAGAACAATCCTTCTATTCATCAGAAGTAGAATGGCCTTAGGAAGATCATGAAAAGAGGAACAATTGGCTCGGTCCAACAGCCCCTTTCTCAAACAACTGCAGAAATTCGACCAAAAAAATTTCAAGGAAATTTTAGGATCAAACTAAGGCTCCAGACTGCCCCTTAATGGTTTAATGGCATTTTGTCCCCAAAATCTGAGACAGTGTAAATTTTTAATCTCCACGTGCATTGCAATAAATTACAATATGGTAGGAAACACCTTTTATTTCAGGGTTTATATGTTATATGGATTCATGTAACACTAAGGAAAATGCTTTTCAAAGGGCAATTTCCTGCCTAATTTCTACATGGAAAAATCATATTCATGCTTTCTTGATTGTTTGCGATGTAATATTGTAATTTCTAGAGATGAACTTTCGTTTTCTGTAGGAGTGCATCTCTAAAAAGAGATAAACATCAAGATTTTCAGTGTTTTCTTTCTCGGAAATAAACCTACCGTGATTTACGGCCTATTAGCCGCGACTTTTTTCCATGCGCTTTCAAACCTGCGGCTTATGCAGTGAAAGCGGCTAATTTGTGCAGTTTTTCTGACGGCCGCAAGGGGGCACTCGAGCGGAAAAGGTAAGAGTGAGAGGGTGTGACTTTTACCGGTATGGTTTTTTTTTTTGTTTATCCTCCCTGTTAGCGCGGCGCTAGCATTTGCGCTGTGCTAGCATGTTGCTGCTATGTTACTGCTGTGTCTCAGTGATTTTTTTTTTACTGGTATGTTTTTTTTTTTTTTAAACAGCTCTGTTAGCGTCGCGCTAGCGTGTTGCTGCTGTGTTACTGCCGCGTCTGTGATTTAGGCGTTTTTTTTTTTTTTTTAACCGGCCCTGTTAACGCCGCAGTAGCCTGTTGCTGCTGTTTTACTGCCACGTCTCAGTGATTTAGGTATTTTTTTATTTTAACCGGCCCTGTTCGTGCTGTGCTACTGTGTAGCTGCTGCGGTTGTTTTTTTTTTTTTTTTTTTTTCCCCCGGCCTTGTTCGTGCTACCGTGTTGTTGCTTTGTTAAGCTAAGCTAAACTATTTAAAGTTTGAAAGCTTTTTGTGTACCATCTTTCTTTGTAAATATCTCGTGTTTCAATGTGGGCACTTGCGGCTTTTACATAGGTGTGGCTTATACCAAATGGTATTTCCTCTACAAATGTACTGGGTGAGGCTTAAAATCAGGTGCGCTCTGTAGACCGGAAATGACGGTACTGTTGTCGTGCTTGTGGGGCATTTTTGTGAAGAATTATGTGAGTGAAATTAATTCAATGAAGTGCAAATTCTGCTGTCGCTACCTCACAACGTGGGCGAAACAAAAATTGCTGATAATATTGAGATGTCTAGGCCTAAACATTACATTTACATTTCTAGTATTTAAAATCTACTGTATAATTTATAAGAATATGAAGATGAGCGAGAGCAGGAGGGTTTGGCAGTGTGAAGGAGATTAGGAAGATCTCCTGGGTCAAGGTTATTGATGGCTTTGAAGGTGGAGATCAGTTTTATGTTGGGTACAGTATTGGACAGGGAGCCAGCGGAGTTGTTGTTATGTGATGAGTGGACGGAGGCCTTGTGGTAATACAGGAGAAGCTGTGTTTTTTTTGCAGTGATTTGAGGGGGTGAGCAAACAGGCAATAATCCAGGCGGGACGTGACGAGGCTATGAACAAGGACAGCAACAGTGTGGGGGCGGCGGGGGGAGGGAGTGATATGAATGGAGACGTTTGATGTTTCTTAAGGGAAAGTATGGAGAACATGTGATGTTGTTTACGTGTGCTTGGAAGGAGAGTTTGCTATCGAGGATGAGGCCCAGACACTTAACCTGGTCGACAGGGAAAATGGAGGAATTATCAAGTGTAATTGGGAAAAATATTTTTTTGGCTAGGATTGGCTTGATACCTGTGAGCAGGATTCAGTTTTATCAGTTAAATTGCAAAAAAAAAAGGCGGAGGAACGAGGAGTCGCAGTGATTTGCTTGAGAGGAGGAGGTGAGGTGGGAGTCGTCCACGCAACAGTGAAAGTCTTTGTTAAATTAATGGAGAATATTCCCAAGATGTAGGGTGTCAAAACATTTTTGTCACACGCCGCATCATAGTTGTGCTTTCGCCCGGGGGCCAGTTATGATTGCGAACCCATATACACATGAAGCCAGAAGTTTACATACATTCTTACGTTTCATTGTTTGCCTCACTGTCTGAGGTCAAATCAGACTAAAACCTCTCCTGTTTCAGGTAAGTCAGACCCTTGTGAGGATAGGAGGCTTGGTTAATGGATGAATGACCAAATATTTGATTTTCTGTCTGCTGCGGTCCAAATTAACCTGAAATAGGGTTGGGGGGGTATTTTCCTACTCCAAAAATTCATTCTAATCCTTATAATATAATAAAAAAATTCATTTATTCCCCATTCCATCACTTTATATAGACTTAAATCTTAACTAAAAAGTCTGCTACAGATCCATGCGTAGTGAGTGATTTGAATCATTCATCCTTCACTCTTTATTCAACATTTTTTTTTAATAACGTGGAACCACAGATTCTTTTACACGAGCTGCAAATGTGCATTCCACGGCCATTTTTAAAAACACGTGGGCCTTTTTGAAAGCCCTTCTGTGGCAAAAAGACAGCTTAACCAATCCAATCAAAGACTTAGCTGTTGTTCACATGCATCCACGTTTCCCACATCAAGACAAATGCAGACAAACGTGCATGCTTCACTTTGTGGATTGTTGTTAGGATGTCATAATTATATTTGTTTTATTTTGTACTGTACACACATACACACACAGGCTTAACATTTTTATCAATTTATTCTTGAATTATCACTTCACAGCAGCGGTGATAGGGATTATACTGTCCAAAACAAACTTTGTCCAACAAAGCCCCCCGCCCCCCTTTTTTTTTTTGTAAATATTCTTGGTTCCCAAAATTAACATAATGTCTTGCCCCTTGGCGCTGGTTTGAACCTTGCACTTCAGCTTCCGCCATTCGTGAACAAAACCCGCCCACGCTGATCCGTGATTGGCCAAACTCTTACTGGATTACGTTTCTCCCGCTTCTCTTTAGCTGTGATTGGCCACACTGCTGTCAAAGTGGCAACTAGCCCCGCCCCAGAATGGTTCTCCAATTCAATCTGTATTTATTTATAGCGCACATTTAAAAGCAGGAGTGGGGATTCATTTAAAACACATTTTATGAAAAATTGAGCCATTTTATAAAGATAAAAAAAAACAACTATAAACCGCAAATGTTGTCTGTGCCTTCTTCGCTGTGGTTGGCCAGGCTGTAACCGGAAGCGGCAGTTGTCCCGCCCTTACTTCGCTGTGATTGGCTACACTGTTACCGTCGCTGTTAATTGTGGGTTGGCAGCTTTCGACTGGGCTCAGTCGTCACAAGTGTACCGATGCAGTGGAGTGGCGTATGCAGCCAAGCGGTCCTCCTCCTCCTCCGTCTTTTGTTACAAGCAGCACCCGGCAAAGGGACGCCACAAGACACAGCCGCATTCATGCAATTCGCACACTGGCGTGGAAAATGATCATCTGTACAAATACAATGGAGTACCCGCTCAGAAGCCAGTGCCAAAGAGTCCAGAAACAGGTAGGCGAAACCGGCTAATTTGCGAAAGCATAACGGCTAAGCACCATAGCGGGGCTTCATTCATTTCACATCCCCTAAGAGGGTCCGAAACCATACTCTTAAAATGTATATATATATGATTTATTTTATCTATTTATTTTTCCCACGCCACCCATTTAACCGAATTGTTAGTCGAGTCGCTGGCGTCGGTTTTAAGATGCTAACTTTTTTCGTAACGTTCTTCATTGGGGGAATAAAAAAATCTTATAACCTTAACAAAACTTTCTATCGACGAGGAATTATGTTTTAAAATAAAGTCGAATTTTGTGGCTATTAGTAAGGCCATCAAAAATAACTTTCTGAGTGGTAACTGTATATTTAATCCACTTTTTCGTCACTCCTTATGCCTACCATAAATATCAAGTTTAGGTGGTTTAATTGTGGAGCCCACCGTTGACAATTTATGATTATTAATTTTTATTGTCAGTATTATTTCTATATCTACAAATAACGACATGAAGGCTCCCCGTGCATGGCACAAAAGTGCATCATTAACTTAGATTGTATGCGGGTGGGGGGAGGTTGCGTTTAGCACAAGGTGACTGGAGGTGGGGGATGACGTAGGCCAGAGATTTTGGATCAGAAAAGTGTCAAGTGAAGACATGCAATCCAGTAAAAAATCATCAGCAAAATGCCGAAAAATTAGCATTTTTAATCCGAATCCATTCATGCACTGGAGCACGATTTTTTTTTTCAATTTTTTTTTTTTTTTTGCAGGTCCACAAGGACTGCCAATCAAACTTGTTTTTCTCCTCTGTCGCTGCGGTTCGCATTGCTACCTACAAGGGGGCGCCGTCTCAAGTGCCCCCCCCCCCCCCGAAAAAAAATAAGTCTTGGGGGGCGGGGAGGATGTTTGCTGCAGAAAAAAATGGAGAAAGACAGGATTGTGAGGCCAGCAAAGGAAAATGAGATCGTTTACAACATACTTAAAGCAGCCCCTGGCAAATGTGTACTGATTAAGACTTAAAAATATTTTGAATTGCGGAATTCATGTTTGCAGGGTTCAATGGCGAAGTTGTTTTTTTTTTTCCCCTTCATCTTCAGCACAGAGTTTTGTTTGTCTTGCGCCCCCTCATTCCTTTCTTTTCCTGGAGCCTGGATGGAGAGCTGTTTGCATTTCATCGATATTCTGCGGACGGTCCATGCACTAGTGCGCTCTTTTGTCCTCAGAAGTAAGACAATTCAGTGCGCTAGTAGAACTGTCTTACTGGATATATTTTTTTGCACAATAGTAGAACAACGACACGTTACTCGTTTGATTCGTAAGGACCTAGAATAAATGCTTAAACGACTTTTCCTAAATTCCGCATCCTTTATATGCACCTTAAAGCCCACGTACTCGTATCGTCTTTGTCCTCATGAGTAAGTCAATTCAGCACACTAGTAGAAAGACTGTCTCATGAGTTAAAAAAAAAAAAAAAGCCTGCACGGCTGTATGACATTCCTGCACACTAGTGGGACAAATGTTTCATAGTAGTCGGACAACAAAGCAAAACTGCACTAGTTGACTTACTACTACTAGTTAAGTGCTAGATGCTAATTTGTAGAATCTACTCCTGTTATGAACTACTGCCCAGATAAGTCTCACCAGAATCATTTAGTTGTCTACTTGTCTACAAAAACTTATGAGTAAGAATAAAAAGCATACTAGTACACAGCCCTTGAGCTTTATATCATTAACATGGAATAAATGATCAAATGGCTTTTTTTTGTTGATTTGTGTACTAGTGAGCCAAAAGTGCCAGTTTATAATTATATTTCACCCCTCCCCCCCCCCCGGCCTCCCAAAATTTAAAAAAAACAACAGTATCTGAATATTGATTCACCCCCCCACGTTAAAATATTCATCCATCCATTTTCTAAGCCGCTTATCCTCAAGAGTCGCGGGAGTGCTGGAGCCTATCCCAGCTGTCAACGGGCACTAGGCGGGGTACACCCTGAACTGGTTGCCAGCCAATTGCAGGGCACATTGAGACAAACAGTCACAATCACACCTAGGGTCAATTTAGAGTGTTCAATTAATGTTGGATATTTTTGGGATGTGGGAGGAAACCGGAGAACATACAATTTCAACACAGGTTGGTCTGGGGTTGAACCCAGCATCTCAGAACTGTGAGACCAACACTTTTCAGCTGATCCAGCGTGCCGCCCGGATAAAATATCAATTCAGCAAATCCGTTGAATCAATTAATCTCTTGGCCTGAAGGGGGCGTTTTACGTGAGTTGTACGAGCCAGGGTGCTTCTTGATTGAGAGAGGCCAGTACGGAAGCCGAACAGGGAGCGGTAAACAAACGCATTGACGGAGGCAATAAATCAATCGGGATTGATGAAGAAAGTACCGGCGCTTGTCAGTGTCGCACAAGCTACTGAATTCGGCGTTACGTAACCCCCAAACCCCAGCAGTTGACCGTCTGTCTTCATGAGATCTTTACTCTATCCGGATCCCATAGTAGAAGGGTTTTATAATCAATTGCGTATTATACACGAGTGCTGAATTATCTTACTAGTGAGGGCAAAGGGTGTACAGAGAGTCCTCTGGTTAAGACGCTCTCGACCTAAAACGTTTCGACTTTACAACGCCCGTCCCCCGTCTGCCATTTTGTCTGGCTAATGCTTGTCCGTGTTTGTATCTTTGCATTTTTGCTTGTTCGGCCAAAAGAAAGTCCATTACCATGGAAACGAAGCTCAAGATCATAAAAAGATTCGGGAAAGGAGAGACGCGAAGGCCACCAAGGCTTCAGTCTCTCGATCGTGGTGACAATTATTAAAGACAAATCTCGTATTTTAGCGCATGTGAAGGGTTCCGTTCCTACGTCGGATACAAAGATCACAAAACAAGGTTCTTTGATACTTGTCGAGGATCGAAGACCAGGTTCCTTCACAATAGCTAAGCACAGTCTCCCCGTCTTCATGCTTGCCTTAATGCTAAGTACATCATTTTATTTCAATGCATTTGTTTTTTTTTTTAATACAAATTATTTTGATGTAAATTCTGACTTTAACGGCGGAATCCGATTTTTATTTATTTATTTATTTATTTTGTCGAAATCCGAGTTAAGTCGCTAGTGTAGGAACGGATCTCAGTCGTAGACCGATGACTCCCTGTATTGGTTCGTGGACTTTAAAAGTCGCATCTCAAAGATATGGAATCGATAAACATCTTTATGGAAAGGCTAAATCCATTTATTTATTTTTTTTGGGTGGGGAGCGAAAGTCAAGTTTACAGGGTTCATTAACAAGATCTGCTTCCAAGTTGCCTCCTTTTATTTTGCTGAAACCCCGCAGCACGTCGTTTGTTTTGCTCGTACTCCTCCCTTTCCCCCTTCGTTTTTCTTCTCGTCGTCCTCTCGCCTCTTTGGCTCGTTTTGCGCTTGCCTGCTGCTCGTCTCAGTTCAGGTTGCAAAAGCCAAAAGCGGCCCGGGCCGCCCCGCGTTTCCGGATGAATTCATGCCCGGCGCATGATTGGGACGCAATCGGCATGCAGATTGAATGTCGCGCTCCTGTATCTGTGACCTACAAACGCACAACACGCACACATACGCGCGCCTCAAGATGTCACATGTACCCCCCCCCTTTCCCAAGAAGCCATTTTGTTGTTTTTGTTCTTTGTGTGACATATTAATCTCATCCATCATATTCCCTCTTTGTCTCCTACTTTCACTCCCATGGATGATGACATCACACTTGTGGTGTTTTTCCTATTCCTGCCCTGCGCAGAGCTCCCTGATCTAGAAGCAAACAACCTCGCTCCCCCTTCTTTGTTTATGACTGATAAATGATAGCTAATTTTATTTTTTTTTTGCATATATAGATATATATATATTCCTCCACAACACACACCAGCATGCAAAATTTCTAAAGCTTATTCAAAGGAGTCCTCGATTTACAGATGTACAAATGGTGCTGTGCCACTTTTGGCCTATCCACCCATCCGTTTTCTTTGCCGCTTATCCTCACAAGGGTCGCGGCGAGTGGTGGAGCCTATCCCAGCTGTCAACGGGCAGGAGGCGGGGGGTGCACCCTGAACTGGTCACCAGCCAATCGCAGGGCACATGGAGACAAACAGCCGCACTCACAGTCACACCTAGGGGCAATTTAGTGTCCAATGAATGTTGCATGTTTTTGGGGATGTGGGAGGAAACAGGAGTGCTCGGAGTAAACCCACGCAGGCACGGGGAGAACATGCAAACTCCACATAGGCGGGTCCGGGATCGAACCCGGGATCTCAGAACTGTGAGGCCAAAAACCAGCTGATCCACCATGCATCCCACTTTTGGCCTACTAGTACACAATTAAACCAGAATGGAATACCACATGTTGTACTAGTAACGGCATAAGGTCCAACTAGGAGGCATTTGTCACGTACTAGTGGGCTCCTTATCAAGGATATCGAATAAACACTCAACAGTAATACTGTGCTCCTTTTGAGATACGGGTACCGCAATTCCCGGCCAACAGAGCACACCTTGTTGTAAGTCTCACCCAGTACATTTGTAAAGCAAATACTATTTGGTACATACATACGCCGCAGCCATGTAAAAGCCGCAAGTGCCCACATTGAAACATATTTACAAAAAACGACTGTACACACACAGAGAGTTTAACACTAGCGCCACCACGCTAATGCTAACACTAAGGCACAGGTGTCAAACTCAAGGCCCGGTGGCCCAGATCCGGCCCGCCATATGGTTTTATGTGGCCTGCGTTGGGAAATCGTGTTTGTCAGCTTCCAGAATTTTTGTTAAAATTTCAAATTTCCATGTCATAAATTACAACTCTGAGCTATTGCAAGCATTTTTGTGTGACCAAACATGAACAATAGTCGAAGAACCAAGTTACCTTGATTTCTGATTCCAAAACTAATCCATAAATTGCATGTGTAAATACAATGAGGCAATTTAAAATTTTGATTGTTCCACAATCATGACGGCCCTCTGAAGGAAACCACAACTACAATGTAGCCCGCGGCAAATGAGTTTGACACCCCTACACTTAAGGCTAGCGTCGCCGCGCTAACAAGCCTTGTTTAAATAAAAAAAAAAAAACAACATACTGGTCAAAAACAAACGGCAGTAACACGCTAGCGCGGCGCTAACAGGGCCGGACAGGTACAAGTCACTTCCTCTGCACATATATTCCACCGGTCTCACTCTTACCTTCTCCGCTCGAGTGCCCCCATGCGGCCAAAAAAAAAAAAAAAAAAAAGCACAAATTAGCCGCATCACCGCATAAACCGCAGGGTTGAAAGCGTGTGAAAAGTTGCGGTTTATAAGCCGGAAATTACAGTATATTTTTGGTCGTCATTCAATTCATCTTTTTCCTTCGCAACGAATGGAAACTATTAATCTTTTCTAGCCTCTAAAAAATGTTTGGCATTCATTCATTCATCTCTCGTTCTGCCTATCCTCACTTGGGTTGCGGACGTGTTTGGGCCTATCCCAGCTGTATTCGGGCGAGAGGCGGGGGTACACCCTGACCTGGTTGCCAGCCAATTTCAGGGCACATTAAAATATTGTACTTCATAAGAGTAATGACGTGATTAACTCATTCATTGCCAGGTGATTCCAGACTTGCAATGTGGCCACGTATTTTAGAACAATTTCATATTTTTCAAGCCCCACGGAATATTGTGTACTTCTGTACACTACAGACTACAGTGCCGTGGAAAAAGTATTCTCAAATTCTTATATTTTTGCGTTTGAGATCATCAAAAAAATGTAAATCTCGGACAAATACGACCAACTAAACTTAAAATGATGTTTTTAAACGATTTCATTTATGAAAACAAAAAAATGTACCTGCCTCTGTGAAAAACTTTTTTTTTTTTTTATTTTCATGAAAAGAGACATCAAATAAATGAGCTACTTTGAGGCCTTATTATATATATTTTTTTTCAGGTGGGTGGAATGTGCTTTTGTGAAGCACTTGAACGTATACCACCACTTTCGTAGTTGTTAGCTTTGTGTGTCTTTGCGTACTGTAGTTACTGTACTTGCTCGGCGTTGTCTTTGTGTGGACTGTCGCCGTCGTCATTAGCATTTGTGTGCACAAAAGCGTCACGGTCATGGCGTATGTATTTCACCGTTTACCGCACTGTGCAAAATTACGCTGTGTGATAGCTCACATCGTCTCCTAAACGATGACGTATTCCTTTTAGCGCTATCTGCCCACACTCGCTGCTTCTTTTCCACTCCTTTCCATGTGGGTGTTTTTTTTTTTTTTTTTCATTTTTTTTTTTCCGTGTGGGTGGACAAAAGGGTGTGTGTGTGTGTGTGTGTGTGTGTCTCCTCCTTATCAAAAGTGCTGCTGTTTGCACCTTTTTTTGTTTATTGTCCGTCAATAACGATGAACCAGTGTCTTTGTCTCGAAAAAAATATCGGTTTTCTAAAGCAGTAAATACATTCCAACCCACTCCAAAACATTTCATTAAAAAAAAAAAAAAAAAAAAAAAAGGAATATACATTTTTCTTTGCATTAATGTCCACGCTACACCGCAGGTGTCAAACTCAAGGCCTGGGGGCCAGATCTGGCCCACTGCATGATTTTATGTGGCCCGCGGAGGCAAATCACGTATATCAACTTCTGTGATTTTTTTTTTTTTTGGTGATAATCCATAAGAAAATTTCAAATTGCCATATCATAAATGATAAAGTTGCGCTATTGCAAGCATTTTTGTGTTACCAAACATGAATAATAGTTGAAAAACCCATTACGCTTGATTTCTGATTCAAAACTAGTTCATAAATTTAATCTGTAAATATCGCGAGGCGAAAGATTGTCATGTATTCAGTTATAACGGCCCTCTAAAGGAAACCTTAGCTACAAAAATGAGTTTGACACCTGTGCTCTATACTATTTTACTTTGAGAGAGAAAAGTAAACAGTAACATTTGGTCTCCATATAAATGGTGAACAGAAAATGTGACCCAAAAAAATACTGAATGTCCTTCTTTCCTTCATTTATGAGATTTATTGGCAATTGACAAACTAAAAATGGGGAATGTGAATAATAGAAGAAAAAGTGGTGAAACTGGACAAGATTTTCTCTTTTTTTTTTTTTTGAGTTAAAGGAGGTCTGGTCTGAAGCCAAAGTAGAAAGTACAGGATGAGATGGTGTATAATATTAAAATTCCACCTTGGCACAGCCTGATCGAGGATGACACAACAGACAATACAGTGCATAAATAGCTAATTCTGTATTTTAAATATAAGAGGCAACATAATCTTAACCTTAAAACTGTTTAGTAGTATCATTCAGCTTTCAACATGCATTGCTAAAGATATTTCTGGCAGCAATAATGCAGTTTTACACCAAAAGCTACTTTAGCACAGAGAGCAGCGTCACAGATATTCTTGCTCTTTATTTTACGCGCCACATCTCCTCTAGAAGTGCTCAACGTTGCCCCGCATTTGTGGCACAATGCGGTACTACAATAGAGATGCACAGCTTTAAATTTGGACCTTTTATACATCTGCCAAAGAAGAACTATGATGTTGTAAGGCTTCACAGTATACTCATCACAATTGTTGTTTACTTTCTGGATATGAATATGATTCATTGGCGAACACAAAAGAGAGGAAATCATTCTAAAGCCTGTTTTAAGTTTTGTTTTTACACAAAGTCAGCTGTGGTTCCTCTTCCTGCCAGAGTTGTCCAGACATGTTTGTTTTAATAAAAAAAAAAAATGCAAATTTCCTCTGGTTTCCCCCCCGGGACAGTCATGATGACAAATACATTTATTTCCCCAGTCAGCAAATAATGTAACATTGTTCATTTTTTTTTATAATGCCAAGTAGCAGTTATTTGAAAGTCAAGAATTACATTGTTGCAAATTTGCATTTTCCCGTCTTTGGCATTTAGCAATAAGATAGCAGAATTTAGCAAGACGAAATCACATGGTTTGATTGATTTACATAGAATTTATTAATTCCTTTTATCTTGCGTTTTACAGTAAAATTCAACCGAGTGTGACAAATAACACCTTAAAGGAAGCGCGCTTTGCTTCATATTTAGAGAACTGTGCGAGTATTCATTTCCCTCAAGTGACGTCGATACCAGTATAAATAGTCTCCTATTTCTTAACAACATTGTGAAAACAGGTGCTAAAAAATTTATTTTAATAGGTTCACGTATGATTTAATTAATGTAAATGTTTAAAGCCTGTGGTTGGTGTAAAACTATTTTTAAAAAATACTTTTGTATGGTCTCCTCGCAGGGTTTTTGAAAAGTAACTGGGCATTACATTACACATAGCACAACAACAAATTGATAGAATTAAAAAGATACATGTTCTTTATGAAATGGGGAAACACTTGTAGCATATTATGATAATCACATGTCCATCATGGGAATATGAGAAATAAGACATTAGACCAGGGGTGTCAAACTAATTTTTATCGCGGGCCACGTTGTAGTTACAGTTTCTGTCAGAGAGCCATTTTTGACGGAAACCATGAAAATCTGTAATTGACCTATCATATTCACACAATAAATTTATCAACTAGTTTTGGAATCAGAAATCAAGGGTAACACAAAAATGCTTGCAATATCTCAACGTTGTCATTTATGATATGACAATTTGAAATTTTGGTCCAGATTGTACAGAAGTCATGGAAGTCGATACACATGATTTCCCTTCACGGGCCACATAAAATCATGCGGTGGGCCACATCGGGCCCCCGGGCCTTGAGTTTGACACCTGTGCATTAGACCAGGGGTGTCAAACTCATTTTTGTCACGCGCCACATTGTCGTTACGATTTCCCTCGCAGGGCCGTTATGACTGTGTTTCCATATAAATATTTCACCTCGTGATATTTACAGTTGAAATTTATGAATTAGTTTTGAATCAGAATCAAGCGAAATGGGGTTTTCCAACTATTGTTCATGTTTGGTAACACAAAAATGCTTGCAATAGCTCAATTTTAATTTTTTTTTTTTTACAGATTATCACAAAAATCATGGAAGTTGATACACATGATTTGGCTTCACGGTCCACATAAAATTGTGCGGCGGGCCGCATCTGGCCCCCCGGCCTTGATTTTGACACCTGTGCATTGGACAATAAAGATACAAGATGATAAGAATTTGGATTTGTCTGTTAAATTTCTAATGCATCGTTACTTTTGACTCATATTTCCAAATTTTCACTGACAGAAGGTGCGTCTATAACGTATCGTAATTGTGGGTCATCTTTTTATGTAATGGGCGTACATCTGATTTCCAGTGTGCGTACATTTTCCGCAGGTAATGGTGAACAAGGAGAAGGAATGCGTGTCTCTGTTGTTGATGAATGCTGCTTTGGGCCGGGGGAACGCGGACGCCGTCACGCAGCAGATGGCCTCGCACCCGCAGTACTTGGAGAGCTTCCTGCGAGCGCAGCACTACATCCTGCACATGGACGGACCCCTGCCGCTCCCCTGCCGCCATTACATCGCCATCATGGTTTGTGGCTGCCTGTTTTTTTTTTTTTCATCTTTAAAAAAAAAAAAAAAAAAAAAACTAAGTAAACAGTATATTTTTAGGAGAATACAAGTCTAGGTTTTTAGAGAATAAAGCAATTTTCCAGAATAAAAAGTGTACAAAAACAGTGCCCTGCGATAAGACTTTATCGTTAGTCATGCAAGTTATATCTCAAATCATCTTTTGCCATTGAAGTGAACGGAAATGCCGTTAAACACTCCCAAATTTTTTAAATGTCTATTTTTATTCAAGAAAATAGCACTCTATGATATTGTACCGTAATTCCCCGGCCTACAGAGCGCACCTGGTTATAAGCCTCACCCAGTACATTTGTCAAGTAAATACCATTTGGTACATACATACGTCGCAGACGTGTAAAAGCCGCAAGTGTCCACATTGAAACTGACATTGAAACAAGAGATATCCACAAAGAAAGATGGCACACAGAGAGTTTACTGGTAGTGCTACTGCGCTAACAGGGCCGGACAGGTAAAAGTCACTTCCTCGGCACATATATTCCACCAGTCTCACGCTTACCTTTTTTACTCGAATGCCCCCTTGCAGCCGTTAGAAAAAAATGCACAAATTAGCCGCATCACCTCATAAACCGCAGGGTTAAAAGCGTGTGAATAACATGGCGAGTTATAGGCCGGAAATTATGGTACTTTATAGAAGCAATAAGATAATGTATAATAGGGTGACAGAATTAGAATTATCATTTGTGCATCGTGATTAATTCATTGCGACTGGGCCTCGGGAGAGGGCAGTATAATATACAGTTACGCAGTACGACAAATTGTTATACAATGCTGTATTTTTTGGGCTTTAGATTGTCTACATGTGTTGATAAACCGATATTTGAGTACTCAAATATCCATTGCTTGAAGTGCATCTCAAATATTTGGTCTCCAGTCAAACGGGGAAAAAAAAACCAAAAAACTGCGTAATTCACAAAATTCACGAATCAGGTCACTCAAAGGGCAAGGCACTACTCTAGTAAAATATGACTTTCTTTACCTTTGGGGTGTTAATATTTTTGTTTGTTTGTTTTTAAAGGCGGCAGCGCGCCACCACTGCAACTATCTGGTGTACCTGCACTCGGCCCAGTTCCTGAGGCTGGGCGGGGACCCCGTGTGGCTGCAGGGCTTAGAGGCGGCGCCCCCGCGCCTGCGCCTGCTCGACCACATCAACAAGGTGCTCGCTCACCAGCCCTGGCTCGCCGCCTGCTCGCACATCAAGGTAATTATTTATTATTAGTCATATTAATAATTTCCATTTGGGCTACAGTGAATGTCAGTTCGCAGTTCACTTTTGCTCCCTTTTATATTGCAGTTTAAGATATCATTTTTGTTTTTTGTTTACATTGTAAAATGGTGCTTCAAGATCGGTGTTTCGTACATTTGCTCTCAAATTACTGTTCCCCTTTGAAATGAATGACAATGCAATTAATTCGTTCCCAACACCCAAATTATTTTTCTGATTTTAAACATGGAAAAAAAATGCTATGACCAGTTCCTCGTGGAGGAAACCTTTGTTAACAGTCCACACCACAGGTTAATTGATCAGGATAATCTTTCAAACATCCTCAAACATCAAACATGCTCAAATATCGTCCGATTATCGGTATACGTGTACCCGTTTTTATCTGCCCTGTTGTAAAAACCACGGCTGACTTTTGTTCCTCCAGACGCTGCTGAAGTGCGGCGAGCAGTGCTGGTCTCTGGCCGAGCTGGTCCAGGCCGTGGTGATTCTGGCCCACTGCCACTCGCTCTGCAGTTTCGTGTTCGGCTCCAACGCCGACTCTGTGCACATGGCGCCCCAGAACAAATCTCCCAACGGTACCCCGCCGGCATTCTGCACCTTTGATGCTGCTAACGGCAACCCCAACGGGCCTCAGTCATTCGACAACAGCGCCGAGCAAATCACACAAAGACGGGTAAAAAAACAATACAATGGAACCTAAATAAATCTACATGATGTTGTCCCAGCTACGCGTAAATGCAATCGTGATATACAGATCCATCTTAGCAAATTACAGTTGCATGAAAAATGAAATTTACCGTGCCACCAAGCTCTTCCATGAATAGTAAAACCCTGTGAATAATTGACGTCCCCCTCAAAGGAAAGCCTCGATTCTCAAACGTCCCCGTTTTTGAACAAATCGCTTTTCGAATGAAAATTTAAAGATTTTTTTTATTTTGCTTCTATTTTCGAACCAAAAATCGGTACCCGAACGCCCCCGACAAAACCCGGAAATAACATATTGCGCGCGCCCAGACCAGCTGACCCTCGACTCGCTTTGTTGTGAATTCCTACGCCGCAAAAAAACCCCGGAAATGACATAATCCGCGCGGCACTGGCAGTTTTCCCACCCATGACGCGTTTTGTTATCATCTATTCGAACGCCCCCCCAAAAAAACCCAGAAATGACACAACGCGCATCGTGCAACCAGCACACTTTTGTTATTCTGTATAACGCAGCCTCTGTACACAGATGTGTCCCGGTAGTGACTGTTGTTTTTCTTATCGAGGACTACCGTATTAACCCCCAATCTTGGCTCCAAAGAAGGCAAGTTGCTTGTTTAAAGTTATTCTGCACTTTTATTTAAAAAAAAAAAAAAGTTACAAGGCTGGGGGCCATGTCGCTACAGATACAACAATGCACTCCCAGCCTAGCTTACTCTACTACTAAAGCATACATTTTAAACAAAAAATAATTTTCTTAAATTATTTTATGATATAAAGTATTTCAACCATACATGTATTTCTACTGTGCAGTTTAATATCAAGAAAAGCTAAAATAAAATGCTTTATAAAGCCCAAGTTTTTAAGCTCTGAACGCATTATTTGTTTTCCCGTTCATTGTAATGGGAAACATTGACTTGGTTTTTGAGCAAATCACAGTTTTCTGGAACGGATTGTGATCGAGAGCCGATGAGTCACTCTAATTGTATTACAGATGTCACAGGACCGGTATCCCGTTTGGATTTACTTTTACTACCTTTCAGCTAGCATGTACACAATCATGAACAAATGCGATATAAGTGGATTCAGTTAAACCACCTTCCCATAGGTTTGAACAAGACTGTGAATCAGCATAGGATTAGCCACTTCCCATACTAGGCTAAATGACACCGTGTCTGTTTGTCAGTCTGTGGACTCGAGCAGTGACGTGTTGTGTCTGAAGGAGAGGATCCACCGGTCCCAGGAGGAGCGAGATAAGCGAGAAGAGCGTCTGCTGCACTCTCAGAACCTCCAGCAAGCCGGTAACTCGTGTGAAAGTTCTCCTTACCTTAACATCTTGATTTTTTTTGGGGGGGCGGGGGGCTTTTTTTGTGTAATAATCTCATCTTCTCTACCTCTTTTACTTGCAGTGGTTTACTCTCATTATTTGTTTTTCATTCCAGATGTTGACGAAGAAGATGAGCTGATCTACTTTGCGGACCCTTCGCGCTTTGTCACGGACCCCGACTTTTATTACCAGGAGTTCGCCCGTAGAGACGAGGACCACTTCCAAGTATTTCGAGTTCAGGTAAGGAGCGTTGAGCCCGAGTTGAAGTGGAAGGCTGTAACCATGGTAACGTTGTAAGCCAATGTGGCATACTTTGCAATTCAGACGCACACAAACAGGTGGTTGAAGTGCATACGGCTCCATTTTTTCCACTTCACTCTAGTGGCAGAATATGTAAATATTACTTCAACAATGGTACCTGATGGCTTACCAGGTTTGGGTTTTTTTTTCGTTAAATGTCCGGTTACCACTTGGGTGATTTTGTTTGTTTTTTTTTTTTTTTTGTATATTTATTTTTCATTTTTCCTCTGTGTTGCATTCCAACATTTTTGAGTGAAGCGAAGAATAAAATAGGGTCAACAGACTCGTCGGTGCGCTTCTGGATCTTTATTGAACGCTACAAACGGTCAAACCACACAAATGGAACAATCGAATCACTTGCAAGGAGCGTGGAGAAGAGGCTCACGGTGAACTGTGTGGTAAACGGCGAACTTGACTGACTTGCAAGTGCTGGTGTCACTCACTTGACCACTTCCGTTAACTCATCAGGTTCACAGTGACCAATATTGTCAGCTGTTTTAGATCCTTTTTGGTATTTCAAGGCTCACCGAATATTGTGACAAAAAAATCCCCACCAAAACTACCATAGTTAATTACGAGGTCTTTCCGTTCTTAAGTAATAGAACTCGAAACTGCTGGTTGGATCAGAAACACAATTTTTTGATGAAAAGCACAGAGAACAGTAATTGTTTAACTTTTGTGACACTTTTATCATACAAGGACAAGATTGAGAAAGTGTTTTTGATGGCAAAATTACGTTTACAGACCTGTACACCTGTTGACATTTATCCCTCATAATCGACATGACGAGCTGAGCTCGACAACCTAATCTTTATCTTCGACTCAAAAGCTGTGCTGACCGCAATTCCATAGCCTTGCATCACCGTCATTTACCGACATCGACTGTCGTTAAAATTATGTAGAAGCTGGAATTTTACAGACAAGTCAGGAGAGACCATCTTCCATACTCCCGTTTTAAATTCAAAACCTGCTTGACATTTACAATTGTATGTTGGAAGATGACGAACAGTTTGATTACTGTAAATATCCATAGTTGTTAGAGTTACCATAATTTCCGGCCTATAAGCCGTGACTTTTTGCACACGCTTTCAACCCTGCGGTTTTATGCGATGATGCGGCTAATTTGTGCATTTTTATTCTAACGGCCGAAAAGGGGCACTCAAACGGAAAAGGTAAGATATGTTCCGAGGAAGTGACTTTTACCGGTCCGGCCCTATTAGCGCTGCGACGTCACAGTGAATTTTTTTTTTTTTTTTTTTTTTTTAAACGGGCCCTCTAAGCGTGGCATTAGCACTAGCGTTAGTGTGGCAGCGCTAGCGTTAAACTCTGTTTCCCGTCTTTCTTTGTAAATATCTCGTGTTTCAATGTGGGCACTTGCAGCTTTTACACGACTGTGGCCTATATATGTACAAAATATTATCTCCTTTTTCCAAATGTAATGGGTGAGGCTTACGACCATTTGTGTTCTGTAGGCCGGGAATTACGGTACTTACAATTACAAAGCATTTGTCCTTTGTTACTTCCCATCACTGGACATAAAATCAGAAATGAGTCTCTTCCACCCAGATTTTGATGAGTCAAATATTTGTCTGACGGCGACCAATTTTTTTGTGGTGGCGCAGGACTACTCGTGGGAGGACCACGGCTTCTCCTTAGTCAACCGCTTGTACTCTGACATCGGCCACCTCCTGGACGACCGCTTTCGAAGCGTCACGGCCCTCTCGTCTCTGCACTGCCCCGACCTGAAGAGGGCCGTCTGGAACTACATCCACTGCATCCTGGGAATACGGTCAGCCTTAATCCTCACACAAACGCGTATCCATTGTTCTCGCGTAAACGTTCAGCGAATGCATGCATAGTTTCTCTGTGGCGGCAGTTACGACGATTACGACTACGGGGAAGTGAACCAGCTCCTGGAGCGAGATTTGAAGCTCTACATTAAGGCGGTGGCGTGTTTTCCCGACCCCAGCAGAGCGCCAACATGTCCGCTCAGCTGGGCTCCACTTAAAACTTCAGAGCGGGTGAGTGGCAGGCAGATCGAAGCTTGCAAATTGATTATTTTTCGCCTGTAATCATTTTACACATTCCCCAAATTCCCAATTTTCCCACAGTTGCACATTGAACCTCGACAAATTCAAACCATCCCCTGTTTACCAATTATTCTGATTCCACCCAACCCCCCCCCTCCCCAGAATTGCGCACCTTGCACAATGAAATTACCTAATTAAGAGATTTTAACATTTTGCTCATCCTCCCACATTTTTGCACAATCCTTAACCAATTCAAACCACTCGCACTTTAAACTCGCTGACTCATTCAGGACAAAAATGAAACTGTTTTTCACGGGAAGAAAAAAGTCCCCCATTTTTACAACAAAAAAACTCCCAAATTGAGACACTCATGTACACTTTACATGTTTCACCTCCTCCATTTCATGACAAATCAAAATAATTCAAACGTTAGAATATTTAGCTCTTTTCGGTTATCTGCTTAACTACCGTAATTTCTGGCCTACGGAGCGCACCTGATATAAGCCTCACACAATACATGTAAAGGAAATACCATTTGGTACATACATAAGCCGCATCTGTATAAAAGCTGCAAGTGCCCACATTGAAACACGAGATATTTACAAAGAAAGACGGTACACAGAGTTTTCAAAGTTTTAATACCTTAGCTTAGCTTAACTTAGCAACAGCATGGACAGGGCTGGTTTAAAAAAAAAAAAAAAAAAAACATACCAGTAAAAATCACTGAGACACAGCAGTAACACAGCAGCAAGATGCTAGCGCAGAACTAACACTAGAACAGCGCTAACAGGAGCTACTTTAAAAAAAAAAAAAAAAAAAAAAAACATACTGGTAAAAATCACTGAGACACAGCAGGAAGATGCTAGCGCAGCACTAACACTAGCACAGTGCTAACGGGGCTGCTTTAAGAAAAAAAAAAAAAAAAAAAACATACCGGTAAAAATCACTGAGACACAGCAGTAACACAAGAGCAAGAGACTAGCAGGGCCGGTTTAAAAAAAAAAAAAAAAAAAAAAAAAAAAAAAAAAACATACCAGTAAAAATCACTGAGGCACAGCAAGACGCTAGTACAGCGCTAACCCTAGCGCGGCACTAACAGGGCTGGTTTAAAAAAAAAAAAAAAACTACAAAAAAAAACATACCAGTAAAAATCACTGAGACAGAGCAGCAAGACGCTAGCGCAGTGCTAACAGGACCAGTTAAAAAAAAAATACCTGTAAAAATCACTGAGACACAGCAGCAAGACGCTAGCGCAGCGCTAACAGGGCTAGTTTAAAAAAAAACCATACTGGTAAAAGTCACTTCCTCGGCACATATATTCCACCGGTCTCACTTTTCCGCTCGAGTGCCCCCTTGCGGCCGTTACAAAAAATGCACAAATTAGCTACATCACCGCATAAGCTGCAGGGTTGAAAACGTGTGAAAACAGTCGTGTCTTATAGGCTGGAAATTAGAGTATATTTCACGTTCAATTGCATCGTGCATTTCCGGTATAACGTCGTCGTCGTTTAACATCCGCCTGAGCGCCTTGTGCCCTTTCCCAGATCCACGTCAACTTGCTCATCATGGAGGCCCGCCTGCAAGCGGAGCTCCTTTACGCCCTGAGAGCCATCACACAGTACATGATCGCCTGAGAGAGCCCCCCCCCCCCCCGAATTTCCCGCCCCTTCTCCACCGAGGTACACGAGAGACGTCCACCGACGCCGTGACGACTTTACTGCGACAATTATCAAGAGCGCAGACCTGCTCTTTTTCCAGATGTATTCAAACCAGAGCGTGCCACACCCACTCCTCATGCCCCCCACCTCGTTGTGTCCCGACTAGATTTATGACACTACTCTGAAAAATTTCGGGCTGTTTGGCTTTGGGGTGAAATTTGACGATGAGTCTAAAATGCACTTTTAACCTTTTACGGGTGAACACTGTCAACTTATGAGCGTCCGACCGTTGAACGCTTCGGTACGTCTTGCGCAACTTGCTGTCGCCTCCTCCGCTTATGTGGAGCTCAACGATGTGTCACAAAAGCCACTCATAAAGATGAAAAAAATTGTAAGATGTGCAATGATAATCTCATCACAGCACACCACACACACACACACAATAGTTTCATTTTTCCTCAGAGCACTTCTTGATTGGCTACATTGTATGTATCACAATTAGCTGTCCTGCTAACTCGGCAGTTGTCGGCTTTCCCCACACACACACACACACACACAATGATTTATTTTCTGAAATAACTTACACAATTAATATTTAAAGGGGAATTCCGGTGGTTTGCGTTAATGTATCCAATAGGTCATGTAATATGCACTCCGTCTTGATAATGTGATGTTAAATCCTCTCTCATTTAATAGTATTTTGAGAAGATTAGAAATTACGAATTTTCAGGGGCACCGTCATTTTCGCGAGTCACGTGACTTACGTGCGCGGATTTGACTTGTTACATGGGGTTCCAAATGCTCGAGTGCATGGGACATCATTTATGCCCAATGCCGATTTCTCGGATTTATCCTCATCTGATGAAGAAATAGCAGTATCGGTTGATCGGGAAGACGGAGGAATACTTCTATAAACAGCCGTGAGCGGCAGAGCCATGAGCTCGCTCCCCGAGCCCTGAAGCTTGCTCGCATGGCTCGGGGAGCGAGCTCACGGCTCCCCCAAGCCCCCGGAGCGTGTTCGCACGGCTCAGGTAGCAAGCTCACGGCTCATCCGAGCCCCAGAGCTAGCTCGCATGGCTCGCGGAGCGAGTTCACGGCTCCCGCCAGCCCCGGATCTGTGGCGCTCATGGCTGGGTATGGAAGTATTCCTCCGTCTTCCCGAGCAACCGATTCGGATATTTCTTCATCAGATGAGGATAAATCCGAGAAATCGGCGCTGGGCATGAATGGTGTCCCGTGTAAACGAGCCTTTGGAACCCCACGTAACATGTCACATCCGTGCACGTAGGTCATGTGATTCGCCAAAATGGCAGTGCCCCTGAAAATTCGGAATTGTTGATAAAAATCTCAAAACACTATTAAATGGGAGAGTATTTAACGTCACATTGTCAAAATAGGGTACATCCTACATGACCTATTTGATACATTGTTAATGCAAACCAGCAGAATTAATTCCCCTTTAAGATGGGTGACCCCAGCCTTTATTTGGACAAATTTACTTTTAACGCACCTCATTCAATAAAACGTCGGATTGGGCATTTTGGAGAAGACCTCGGAATTTTGCCTCGTGACAGCTCGTTGAAAATTGTCAGCCAATCAGAGACTGGACACAAAATGTCACATTGCTGACGGAATCGCTTCATTTGCGTGATTCATCGTTGCAGAGAGACTGCAAGAAAGCCACAGAAAAGGCGTCAAATTCTGACGGTTTTTGTACTGAAACTTTTGAGCGGTTGCATCATTTCAAACGTTTACAGAAGGTCAAATGAAGTTCACTTGGGAAGGTTTTTGGGCATTTTAGGCTCATCCTGAACTTTTTGTGCGTAGTATACTGTATGTCATGAATGCTCGCTTTATATGTGTAGCCCCCCCCCCACCTACCCCCACCACCCAAAAAAAGTGGACAAGTTGAATGTTCTCCAAGGACAATCCTCATTCAGTGTTGTTTGACGGACCCTTTTGGATCTCCTGAGCTCTTTGTACAGTAGTTTCTTTTTAAATAAGCACTTTTGGAGAGGAAAAAAAAATAATAATAAATAAACCAAACTTTATATATATTTATAAGAGGAAGCCCGTGGGGGAAAAACGGAGACGCGACGCTGGACATTTTTTTTTCTCTTCTCGCCCCTGTCGGGGGGGCCTGTTAATCGAAGACCCGCTGAGACGTTAGTTGTGACTGACTGAAAACGCAAAAAAAAAAAAGGAATAGTAAGCTTGTCTGTGAGCGCTTTGTGGTACACACAAAAAAATGAAGAAGCTGAGCCATCGACAAGATGATTGTCTTTGTTCGCCTTGCTCGTTGATGGAAAATCCCAGGCGGACCGACGTCCGTCGATGTTGTCGTGCCGTCTGTCCGTGGTGGCGTTTGTGAGGCGCAACAAAGGTTGCAAGCGTGTTGTTTTCTACGATGATTTTGGATATTGAGCGGTTTTGTACACGAGAGCTGTTGTTGTTTTATGAAGGAGTTAGCATTAGCATGTTTGATCTAGGACGGTGGTTCTCAAACTGGAGGGGGGCGGCTGGGGGGGTTGTATACGTACCTGCACGTCGGGATTCCCCCCCCCCCCTCATAAAGATGAGAAATTATATTTCCCTCCCTAAAATCTTAGTATTCTTTGTTTGAATTTATTTATTAAAAAATTATTATAGTAAAAAAAACTATTTGTAACAATTTTGAAAAATGACTATTCTCATTTTCTGATATTTCAAATTGCTAGCAATCGAGCTATCCTAACATTCGAACTGGAGATTGGGAAATATAATGTTTTATTCTCATAAATTTGATTTTTTTATCCTGACAAAAATGTTTTTATAAAGATGATGCCTGGGGGGGGGGGGTGAATGCCACTAGTCTCATAACCTTTACTAATGTCCCCCCACCACACACCCCAAAAATGCTATTTTGATGTTCCATCTTATTTCACTTGTAATTCTTCACGAATGCTAATACTTATTGTAATATTGACTTTTCTTGGGGGAAAATTTAAGATGCCCCCCCCCTCCAAAAAAAAAAAAAATATGACTACACAGTTGTTCTTGATCCTGATTTCATTTAGAAGCTCACAAAGTCATTGTTTAATTGGTTTAAATTGTTCGTACTTGGAAAATGTCCCCCCTCCTGCATCCAAACAGTTTGAGAACTCCCCCCTGTCACAGGAATAGAACCAGAAGTGCTTTTCTCTCCCAAAAATGATAGCACAGGTGCCTTCAGAACAAAAAAAATAAGTGGAGCGTTTCTGATGACTTCTGTTGCCTGCGCGGAGAGTTCGGGCTGCAGCTGAAAGAAAAAAAAAACACGCCAAAAAAAAATCCCCTGACTGACTCGGTGTCATTTGTGGCTTTTTTTTTTTTTTTTTTCTTCCTGGTTCTTCTTTGGTAAAGTTTCCCGTTTGGAGAGTACCCCTGCAAAAGCCCCGGGAACTTAAAAAGAAGAAGAAAAAGTTGGAATTGAAAAATATTTTAAAAAAAAATAAAAATAAAAACTGATGTTGCAACGAGTCCAAAGTGAAAGCTACTGGAAGATGTCAACTACGACGCAGAAATAATGAAAAGCCGATGACGGAACCTGTTGAAAAGGGAGAAAAATGTTTTGTATAAAGATGCTATAAGAATGAAAATTAAATGTCCTGTATATACAGTGTTTTATATAGCGGCACGGTGGATCAGCTGGGAAAGCGTTGGCCTCAGAGTTCTGAGGTCCCGGGGTTCGATCCCAGCCCCACCTGTGTGGAGTTTGCATGTTCTCCCCGTGCTTGTGTGGGTTTTCTCCAGGCTCTCCGGTTTCCTCCCACATCCCCAAAACATGCGACATTAATTGAACTCTCTAAATTGCCCCTAGGTGTGATTGTGAGTGCAACTGTTTGTCTCCATGTGCCCTGCGATTGGCTGGCAACCAGTTCACGGTGTACCCCGGCTCCTGCCTGTTGACAGCACTCCCCGCGACCCTCGTGAGGATAAGCGCCAAAGAAAATGTGTGTATATTTTTTTAACATCTACCACGTACAAAAGAAGAAAAAAGTCCCCTGCCAAACACTTATTTCCACACAAGGAAAACAGACACTGAAAAATGTACAGAAAAAAGTTTATACATGAAAAAAAATGCCAACAACTGTATACACACGCTTAACAAAAAAGACACGCTCCCAAAAGCTCGTACAGCAAAGAATTAAAAAAAAAATCTATAGAAATTCTATAGGACTTGGGTCAGAAAGTTCTATCGTTCTTTAGAAATGTTACAATTTTTTTTTTTAGCAGGGACACAAACTCAAGTTCACAAAAACACCCAGAAATGTGTGCATCCAAAAACACACACCCGACTGAACACCCCGCCCTAAAAATTTACACCGTCAAAAAAGCACCCCCTCCCCCCAAAAAAACTTGAATGCACTTAAAAACAAAACCACACAAACTCACACCAAGAAAACTCACGTGCACGAAAAATAATAAAAAATATACAAACACCTAAAAAAAAATTACACCACAAACAACTCACATGCACAAAAACAGAAATTAACATCTAACAACCCTCCCGCAAAAAAAAAAAAAAAAAACACTCCAGGGTACATCCACGAAGACTCGCTCAGTGACTGTCGCACTTCCCGTTTTTGATTAGCGTGTTTTATATTTCTCCCCTTGAGCAACAGTGCCACTCAGCGGCGAAACGATACTAGCGGCCGAGATCGGATTGTGGCCAATTTCTTCAAATCCAATGAAGCTAACGTGCTAAAATGGTTTGAGGAACGTGGGAGTAAAAAAAGAAAAAAAAACAACACGCAAGCATTCCGCCACAATGGAAGGACACGGACCAGATTCGGACCCTGAACCTCGTAGTAGCGAGGCAGACGTGCTATCCACTGATACAACCAACTGAAATTCCATCACATTAGTTGTGTAACCAAGTCAAACGTAATATTGATCCCTCCCAAAAAATTATTTCTAACATTGAAAAACTGTTAGAAATTTGATTTTTTTTTAATGTAATGGAATGTTGATGCAAAAAAAAAAATGCTGTGACATTGTTGGGGAGTATTTTTTTTTAATCATGATTTGATGTAACCCCCCTCCCCCCATGTGCATTTTCAAAATTAAATAACTTCAAAGGAAGTCTTTCAATGTAGAATGTGAAATTATAGATGACGGATATGTCATTCATTTAGCTCAAAATATTGATAGGACAAAAAAAATATTTTATACGCTTAACATTACAAAATTGATTTTGTTCCAACATTGATTTAAAAAATTACTCTAAATTTATTTGAATGGACAAAAACTGCATTAATTTCAACATTGAATTTAAAAAAAACCCTCACTTTTTAACAAATTAGATTTCAACTTTGACCCCCACCGGAAAGAAAAGCAAAATTTCTTCAATAAAAAAATTAGTCTACGGTATTGAAAAAAAAATCACAAAAATTATTTAGTCTGAACTAATTTAAGATTTTTTTTACTCTTAATTTAAATAAACATTGACCCAAAAAAATGCCTTTTTTTCCAAATTGATTCTGATGCACACAAAAAAAGAAAGTTTGGCTGAAATATAATAATAATAATTTATCCTTGATTGATTTGAAGAATCAAGAATCCAAAAAGTGGGTTAAAGCAGTTTATTGACTCGCTAAGTTGCTGTTTTTCGAGCGGTTCGTCGCGTCGAGCTCGACTTGTCAACAGCGCAGAGAATTGAGCGTTCTGTGAGGAAAAAGTGGGGGGGGAGCGACTACTTATCAAGATCAATCATAATCATAACAAAGAAAATCATCAACAACTTAAAATTGCTTTCTGCACTCATCCTGTTAAGCTACAATTCTAAATACAAAATATGAGGGGGCAACCTTTCATAAATATGAAGAAGGATCCTAGTTCAAGGCGATAATGATCAAATGGGGGGGGCACCACACACACACACACACACACACACTCGCACGTCCTAACCCATTTCAAGAAGGCCGAGCCAAAACTAAAAACACATCAAAATATTTATGGAAAGCCTTGTGAGCATTTATTCCTCGTCCGTGATTTCCAGCTGAAGATCCGTGAACTAGTACACACTTTTGTGCTCGCTAGTAGAACAAACTACACGTCTCTAGTGATGTAAATATAGCTCAGGTCTGGGTCTACTAGTAAGACAATTCAGTCGAAAAATGTCTTACCCCCCCACCACCACTACTACTACCTGATACTAGTGAATGACATTTCCGCGCACTAGTAGGACCACCACATGAAAAACCGTGCACAAGTCAACATATACATGCTTTTAGTTGTACTGATGAAGCGCTAGACAACTATTAGAATTCAATAGTACTACATGTGAAACTCGAGATGTTTTCTGGTTACACTAGTAGCATGATTGTCAACTAGTGCAGTTTTGCTTCGATAGTTACATGCAGTCGTCCTACTAGTGTGGAGAAAGATGTTCTACCGGTTCACATAATTGTTTTACTAGTGAAGACAATGTACATACTAGTACATGAAACTTAATCAAAATAGCTTAAAGTTGGTGCGACAAGTGCCGACTAGTTGCCTGTGCAAAACAGTAGTTTATTAAAAAAAGTTTGCGTACTAGTGGGCAAGAAGTGGTACTATTAGGGCGAGGGGACAATTTAGTAACGTTGGTTCAACTAGTAAACTGAAGTGTCTTTTTTTACTAGTGAGGGTACGGAGCATGCTATTTAGTACATGAGCGCACTAGTAGAATACGGAATAAATGTCAAACGGCTTTCCACTGCAATTCATCCCAAACGCACAACCAGCTTCCTCCTTGTTGACATTTCACACTGAATTGATCAAATAATTGCGACTTCATATTCTATCGAGTTCACCAAGTGAGCGTGTTAGGGACTAAATATGGAGCAATACTAAAAAGAAAGGAGGGAAAAAAAAAAAGATTAGCGATTACTTCTTGGTGACCTTTACCAAAACAAAACGAGAAGACCCTGACGATGCGCATCCAAAAATAGCTTCCAGCACCACTCCAAAGCAAATACCGTAATTTCCGGCCTTACAAGCCGCGACTTTTTTTTTTTTCCCCACACGCTTTCAACCCTGCGGTTTATGCGGTGATGCGGTTAATTTGTGCTTTTTTTCCCCCCTCTAACGGCCGTAAGTGGGCACTCGAGCGACACAGGTAAGAGTGAGACCGGTGAAATATATGTGCAGAGGAAGTAATTTTACAGACCCTTTTCGCTCTGCGCTAGCGTGTTGCTGCTGTGTTACCGGAGTGGCTCACTGATATTTACTGGTAAGTTTTACTTTAACTGGCTCTGTTAGCGTTAGCGTGATGCTAGCGTTAGCGCTGGTGTTAGAGCTAGCGCTGTGTTAGCGTGATGCTAGCGTTAGCGCTACCGTGGCGTTAGCACTAATGCTAGCGCGGTGCTAGCGTTAGCGCGGCGTTAGCACTAGCGTTAGCACCGCGCTACCGTTAAACTCATTCTGTGTACCATCTGTGTAAATATTTCACGTTTGAATGTGGGTTTCAATTTGGGCGGCTTTATGTATGTACCAAATGGTATTTCCTTTACAAATGTACTCAGTGAGGCTTGTAACCAGGTGCGCTCTGAAGGCTGGGAATTACGGTACAGTGCTTTTTATCTTTTTTTTTTTTTTTCTTTGAAGCAAAAATTCACTTCTTTGTAAAGTGTGAAATGACCGATGAACATACTGTACAGGATGAGCAAATACAAAAAATAAAATAAAATTTAAAAAAAGAACCATTTGTGTACACTAGTAAAAAGACCATGCTAGCGTTTCATAACGACAGGAGAAAATGGGGAGGGGGATGAAAAAAAATAAAACAAAAATTAGCCACGGATGCATAGCGGGAGACGTTTTGAAGACGGCGACGTCTCGGGAGCAACACTTTCCAGTCGCGGCGGAGAAAATCAAAAATAAATAGTTTTTCTTGTTGCTTTTTGTCACACCATTGAGCTTGTTTCTCTTCTTCCGAGCGACCTGAGAGGTAACGGTTGTATGAGTCTTGAGTTTTGTTTTTTAACTTTTTGTGTTGAGATGAGTCATGTGGAAAAGCTAGAAAAATACCCCCCCCCCTCAAAAAAAAAAATTAAAGCTTATGTACACTGAGATACGGTGTCAGGCCGAGTTGCACCTCTAAATGCCATGCAAGTACGTATTAGTGTTCCTTTGGTTATGTAAAAAGGAAAATGAAAAATAAATCTACATGCATGTCAACATTTACAAAATTGTATAGAAAAATTGCTATTACAAATCTGAAAAATGCTTCTCCAATGTAGAAAAAAAAACCACCTCATTATTAGTCATATAAGTAGCATCTCTATTATTCTCCGTCTAGATTGTATTTTAAAGCTAGAACCAAATATATATAATTTTTTCAAGTTAATGAGGGTACACGATTGACAAAATAGCAAAAAAAAAGCCATCGTGTTTTGTTGCATTCAATTTTTCTTCAAGATGTGTTGAAAATTCTCGATAAAATCTGCATAGCGCGTGGATGAAATGTTTTAAACCAAATAAAAAATTAATAATAATAAGTTGCTTGTATGGTCCTGGTCATAGCTGAGAAAATAAGAAGCCAACCGATCACTTGTTGGCAACTGAACCTCAAATGCCCTAAAAAAAAAAAAAAAAAAAAAAAAAAATTTAAATATAAACATAACTTCATTTTATTAGTTCAACTGCACCGAGTATTTTTAAACAAATGCACCTGGTGACGTCTGAAGCGGGGTACACACATACGTCGCTCTCGCGCGAAAAACCACGTCGCAGTACCGACACTGAGCTGAGGGAGGCGGCGTAGCGCCACAAGCCACCCACGCCCGTTTAAGAAGAAGAAATAGATTCGATTGTTTCGCGTCGCAATCGCGGAGTTCGCGGCTCGCCCGATCTCAGTGTGGACCGCACGTGAGGATTTGCAATCGGAATTATCGGGCCCGACCGCTTTCCGATTACGTTGGGAAAGGGAAAAAAAAGTCATTCTTGACACACCACTCACGACGGGATGCGCACACGCGGGATAATCTTTCAGAGACATATGATAATTTCACCTTTGCTGACTTTAAGGGGAGGGAAAAACGCTCACATTTGGACTGATTGTCAGTTTGCCGTTTTCATTTCGCTTCAGATCACCGTGGCTCGGGCCAAGGACTTGTGATCGGAAATTCAATATTCAATATTCAATATTTACGATTGTCGCCTCCAACCACTTTCTGATTGGATGGGAGAGACCCCCCCCCCCCCCGGAGAATCACTCTCTATCGTCTTTCAAATAGATTAATTGTGCAAAATCTAACGCTGATCGTACAAGGTGGGGAAAAAAAAAAATCTTAAATTTTGTTGGATTATCAATATGTGCATACCCCGCTTAATTGGCTATGTTCCAATTAATTTCAAAATTACGAAATCCGTAGCTTCGCGCAACATCCAGCAGGACTTGCAATTGTAAATATTAAACAGGCCTAACAGTAACGATTGTCAGACCATTTTCCTAGCAGATCGGTGAATAAAGATCACTCTGAACACAACACACAGGAAAAGATCATTTTTTGCGAAACATCCACCAATCGGGCCTTTGCCAAGTTTGTAATGAAATTTCAATTTCTTACAATTATTACCATGCGTTACCGGTTATCATTCAACTCACAATCACAACCTGGGGGCTCGGCTCAACTTGGTGCTGAGCACACCCGTGAGGATTTGCAATCGTTAAATGTTAAACAGATTTAACATTTAAGATATTCAACCTTGGCTGTTATTCAAATTAAATAAGAGTGGGGGGGGGGATCACTCTCAACACACCACACAACAATCACTCAGAGTAATCCTTCAGGGATATGTGATAATTGTACCTTAGCTATGTTTGTAAAAAGTAAACGAAGTAATGTCCAATTAACGGTATGAAAGGACTTTGCTTAATTAGCTATCGTTGTGTTTCGCGTAACTATCGCACACTGTCGCTCAGGCCAATTTGAAGTTGACCGCGCACACAGAGATTTGGTATCGTAAATGTTGAACAGGTTTAACATGAGTGTCAGCCTTAATTGTTTTTCCGATTAAATCGGGTTGGGTAAACGCCTCTGAACACACCACACGACAATCACTCAGAATAATCCTTTCGAGATATGTGATCATCGTACCTTAGCTGACTTTGATCGTAAAAGGTAAACATGAAGTAACGTGGTCCAATTAACGGTATGAGAGGACCTCGCTTAATTAGCTATCGTTCCGTTTCACGTCGCAATCGCCCACCGTGGCTCAGCCCAATTTGACGTTGACCGCGCACACAAAGATTTGGTATCCTAAATCTTGAACAGGTTTAACATTTACGATTACGATTAACTCGGAGTGGGTAAATCCCTCTGAACCCAGCCCACACCACAGGACAATCTTTTCGGACGTGCGTTAAAATTTGATTGGAAGGGTGGGGGTGGGGGGTGGAAAAGCTGCAGAAAGGTGTTCCGATTATCAATATGTGTGTACCCTGCTTAACTACACACCGCATGGAGGTGGAAAAATACAATTAAAAACTCAATTGCCCGCATAGCAATTAGTGTTGAATTAAAAAAAAAAAAAAGTCAGGAAACGATCGCCGGCGTCATCGTTTCGTACCGATCTGCAGGCTCATCCTGCACGAGAAACTGGCCATTTCTTCAAAACGCACACAAAGTCTCCGTCCAGAGGCCGACAACAGGGTACCGAAGCGTCGGGGGTACCGGCATCCACGCCAAAGATGTCTGCGCGCAACATCTTGCCGACAATCGGGCGTAGTTGAGAAAGTCTTGACGAAGAAAGTGGCCCTTCTGTCGTGTTGTGATTTTTTTTTTTTCTTTTTTAACGGGGCTAAAGACGACGAGGAAGAAGGGTCAAAAAAAAAATGTGCATAGTCGGTCGTGGTCTTGGCACGTGACGTTGTGGGGGAAACGGGGTCTCCTCTCCTGTCGAAAAACACGATGTGAAGCGAGTTAAGCGATTTTTGTGACGGGGACGGCAAAAAAACGCCGCGATTAGCTCAGTAAGGGCAGCAAGAATAAATGAGGAAAAACTACCTGGCGAACTCTTTAGCTGGGCACCCAGCTGTGGGCGGACCCCTGCGTGGGGGCGGGCCCGGCGTAGCCTTGCCCCGCGGGCAGGATGGGGTCGAAGTTGAAGTCGATGCTGTCTCCGTCCATGAGGTCGCTGTTGATGATGTAGTCCACGTCGCAGTCCAGATTCTCGGTGAACATGTCCACGTCCAGATCGGTGGGGAGCCGGTCCGGCGCCGCCTGAAAGCCGTGCGGCGCACCGAAGAGTCCGACGCCCTGCATGGGAGCGGGGACGGGGTGGTGAGGGGCGGCGTGCTGCGCCTTGAGGCCGGGCATCTGCAGCGGGTCTTGGGACATGCCGGAGAGGATCATGCCCAGACCCAGAGAGGAGTGCTGCTGGTGCTGCTGCTGATGGTGCAGGTGGTGCTGCATGGGACCCTGCAGGGTCCGAGGGCCCCCCGCGTTGGGTTCCAGGCTCTTACCCAGCAGCAGCTGAGTGGGTTTGGGCCTCACGCCCCCCACCGGGGAGCCCAAGCCCATGAGGCCCGCAGGGGCAGGCACCAGAGTGTCCACCTGCGTCATGAGGACGTCCGTGGGAGGGGGAGAGTCGGAGGTGAGCAGCACCTCCAGGCTGGAGGGCACGTGGGTACCGTAGCGGGGGGCGGAACTGTGAGAGGAATTGAAGAGGGAGTTGCCGAAGGCGGGGGCGGCGGCGTCCTTGCCGGCAGGCCCCACGGATGCCTGGGGAGGGGTCTGCGGCCCCTGCAGCTGATGAAAGGGGGAGAAGGATGAGGAGCCGCGGGGGAGCAGGGTGGCGGCGGACGGCAGCGGGGTGGGCGGCGCCGGAGGGGCCGTGCTGGGACTGGCTCCGCCTTGCTGGCCGCTCATCAGAGTCAGCCCGTCGATCAGGTCCAGCTCCTCCATGAGGGTCTCGGCAAGGGTGGGCGTCAGGGCGCTGGCGGCGTAGCGGCCCAGCAGCCCGTCCTCGGGGAGATTGTCGTCGTCCTCCTGCCCGGGCGCGATGGGCGACAGCCGCCCGCTCAGGGTGCTGGCGTTGGAGCTGGTGCGGGGTCGGAAGCTGGTCCACATGTCCGAGTCGTCCAGGCTTCCGCGGGACGAGGGGCTGCTGCTGTTCACCCCCCACTTGGGGAACTGCTGGGACGAGTTGGGGCTATCGGCGCCCCCGGCCCCCGTCGCGCCGTCGCCCTGCAGCGCCCCTCCGCCGCCGGCGCCGGCCCCCGCCTGCTTCTTGGTCTGCTTGGCGCGCATGCGGCTCTTCAGCAGCTTGCTGCTGTTGTCCATGGAGGCGGCGCGGCGTCGAGGCGCTTTGCCCGTTTTGCCCCCCTCGGGGTTGAGCATCCACCAGGAGCTCTTGCCCGTCGACTCATTGTGAACTCTCAAGAACTTGTTGTGCAGGGACAGATTGTGGCGGATGGAATTCTAAGAGGAAAAAGCATTTATGAAATTACTGTGTTCCCCAAATATTGCAGATTCACCAATTCTTTTAGGCCCCATGTTGACGCAGCTTGGTACCAAGGAACTTTGTTGACATGAGTGAAGGAGCTCCATGTAGAACTTTGCCGCCATCTTGTGGCATTTTTAGACAATTACAGCTTGAGCTCGACTTCATTTTTTTTTTCTCTTCCACAAATAACTCCAGGGCGGCATAGTGGATCAGCCGGTAAAGCATCGGCCTCACATTTCTGAGGACCCAGGTTCGATCCCAGCCTCGCCTGTGCGGAGTCCCACATCCCAAAAAAATGGACCATTAATTGGACATCCTAAATTGCCCGTAGGTGTGATTGTGAGTGCGGCTGTTTGTCTCGATGTTGCCTGTGATTGGCTGGCAACCAGTTCAGAGTCTACCCCGCCTCCTGCCCGTTGACAGCTGGGATAGGCTCCAGCACTCCCTGCGACCCTCGTGAGGATAAGCGGCAAAGAAAATGGTAGATGGAAATAACTCCAGCTCACAGCCATATTATTTGGTACTGTGAACCACATTAATCGGGAAAATATTCAGAGGACAAGGCCGTCACATGGCGAAAACACAAAAAAATTGAGAATATATTATTCCATACAACAATTGGCAATATTTGGGAGGCCCCATAGCTCGGTGGTTAGAGCATTGGTTTGGT
Organism: Syngnathoides biaculeatus; assembly: GCF_019802595.1. NCBI lineage: Eukaryota > Metazoa > Chordata > Actinopteri > Syngnathiformes > Syngnathidae > Syngnathoides > Syngnathoides biaculeatus. Next base: position 17,467,820 of record NC_084650.1, on the reverse strand, counting down.
AAACCAGAGGTCGTGAGTTCGTGTCTCACTGGGGTCCCAAGAAGGGTTGGGTCAGAAAAGGCATAAAAACTGTGCCAAACAAATATGAGCGTTCATCTGAGATGTCACCCTGTGGCGACCCCTAACGGGACAACCTGAAAGAAACTTCTACAATTGCCAATATTTGACAATTTGGTGTCACTGAAGCGCTTCAACTCCCTTCAGCAGAGGGCGCCAAAGCAAAACTGTTCTCACTGTTGGCCTTAACACAAAACCAGTTGCGGTTTTCAGGCAATAATTGTGTGGAAGGAATCGAATTAGCAAACGCTTCACTACGAATATGCAATTTGTTTATTCGCATAATTTGTTTTTCGCCAATATGCAAGTACTTTGAGTAGCTGCCCCCAACTGCTGCAATTGATGTTCCGGCAACAATGCCCAAAGCGAGACTGACCTTCCACCCGGCCGAGCTGTTGCTGTCCCCCTTGTCTCGGAAGTAAGGGACGGTCTTCACCATCCACTCGTAGATCTGCGCCAGCGTCAGCCTCTTGTCGGGGGAATTCTCGATGGCCTGGCTGATCAGGTCGGCGTAGCTCTGGTTCCCCCACGCGTTGCGCCTGGACGAACCCTTGCGGGGCGTCACGCCACCGACGGCCGCGGCGTCGGGCGTCGCCCCGGCCCCCGCCGTCTTCTCCGGCTCGGACGCCGACACCTGCCGCCGCTGCTGCTGCTGCGATTCCGGGTTCTCGTCGTCGGCCGGCGGGGTTCTGGCGGCGGACTCGGCGCCGTCGGGGGTTTCCTGCTTGGCGGCCGAGATGTCCGGCCGGGGCAGAGGCCACGTGCACGAGCGGGGCCGGCTCTGTGGCTCGAAATCCGGGTCGATGGGAGGCACCAGCAAATCCTCCATGGCGATCTTCTCCTCCATCTCCGCCTGCTCGTTACTTCCGCTCTACTCCGGAAACACCGGAACTACTTAAAATCCACCTCCAATGTTTTTTATCCCGGGAAGGAGGAAAAAAACAAAAACAATATCGGGGAGTGTAAACACTGGGGGGCTATAAAAAAAAAAAAAAAAAAAAGACTAATAATCTGGGCACGCCAATAGCGCCAGCTAATCCTCAGTATGGAGATTAGGGAACCCAAATAATCTCCTTAATACAAACTGTCATAAAGCTTCTGATTTGTATCGGAGGAAACGGGAGCTCCTTTGTTTGAAAACGATTGCGGGTTCCCCTTGAGGAAGAATAATTTCAAGCCTTTTTTGATTTATGACTAGTAAAAGAAAAAGAAGTAAAAAGTAGTCGTAAGTACTTTTAGCAGTGTGGAGTTTGATAGTAAATGGATGAGTTTGTAAACAACGTGATGATGTTGATAGTTGAATTTCCGAGAGAAAAAATACACAGAGAATAATAAATTAGATGATAAAAAATGTGTAGGATAAAAAAAAACTGCAAAAAAAAAAGAGCACCAATACTACGATGGCTACACGCTGGGCCAACCCTGACGACGCACAACCACAATACCGCTTTAACCACTGTTGCGGGGAGTACAAAATGGTGGTGATTACTTACTTAAAAAAAGGAAAAGAAAAAGAAGTGAGTTTTACTTACTAAGAGTGAGCGAGTAAAAGAATGCGCGGCGGTGTGTTTTTTTTTTTAGGTGTGCACACTCCGCCACATGTCGCCGTCTGCCATGATTGTCCACTCGTGGCGCCGCACACGATGCCACGAGAGGCAGTTACAAAACGCCTCCGACTCCGCCGAGGCCCCGGAGCTCGCCGCGCCGGGCTTCTCCCTCCCCGCGCGCGACGTCCTCGCCTCGGTTTCGACTAGTCACCGAAAAAAAAAAGTAATAATAATAATAATAACCCTCTTCGGCGGAGGAGACGAGCGAGTCCCCCCCCCCACCCCACCCCGAGTGAGGCTCCAAACTTTTGGGGGAAAACAAGCGCCGGGTCGCCCACCGGTCACGTTAGCCGCTTAAGCTCCTGCTACTCCGGAGTTTGCGAGGCGCCGAAAAAGTCCGCCGAAAGCCCGTAAGACCTCTCCCGAAGTGGCCGTTTGGTGGCGGCGACGACTCGGCTGGGGGGTCGTCGTCGTCCCCGGTGGTCCGGAGATGCGCTCCTCGGGGCTCTTTTCTAGTTTGTTGGCGTTTGTTTTGTTTTGACTCGACGCGAAGACTCCCTTCTGACGTCTGTTTACCACTGTCAAGCGGGACGCTCTGCGCATGCGCCGGAACGCATTCTGGGAAATGGAGTCATAAACTAAACTTGAACCTTTTATTAGCGTCTTACGTAACCGTCCTAAGTTCCAGGGACGTCCAGTCCACCGCGGCCCAGTTTAAATATTAACCTGAGCTGCGTAAGTAAGAGTACAAGTACTCTTGCAAGTACTCTGACTTCATGACTCGAGTATTATATAACAATATCATCCATATAACTGAGTAACTATTCAGTAAGAACAACAACAACATTATCTTTGACATTTCTAAATAGCAATTGAGTAATTTATGTTAGATAGCACAGTGGCGCAGCTGTAGAGCGTTGGCCTCACAGTTCTGATGACCAGGGTTCAAATCCCGACCCTCTATGTATGGAGTTTGCATGTTCTCCCATGTGCCTGCGTGGGTTTTCTCAAGGTGTGATTGTGACTGCGACTGTTGTCTGTCTCCGTGTGCCCTGCGACTGGTTGGCAACCAGTTCAGTGTGTACCCTGGGATAGGCTCCAGCGCTCCCCCGACCCTTGTGAGGATAAGACCTAAGCAAATGGATTGGAGGGTGGATATATCCAGAGGTGGCAAAAGTTCACACATCCTGTACTTAAGTAGAAGTACAAATAAAGGTACGTTTTTTTTTTTTTGGTTTGTTTTTCTTCAAGTCTCTGTTACAAATAGTACATCGAACAATCCATTTTCTGAACCACTTATCCTCACAAGGGTCGCTATCATCAGGCAAGTGGCAAAATACATGCTGAACTGGTTGCCAGCCATTTGCAGAGCACATGGAGACAGATAACAGTCACACTCGCAATCACATCTTGGGGCAAATTAGAGTGACCAATTAATGTCGCATATTTTGGGGATGTGGGAGGAAATCGGAGTGCCTGGAGAAAACCCACGTAGGTATGGCGAGAACATGCAAACTCCGCACAGGGCAGGGTCGGGATTGAACCCGGGACCTCAGAACTGTGAGGCCAACGCTTTACCAGCTGCTCCACTGTGCCCCCTAAAAACATACTGTCTTTGATATTAAGGTCAACAGTAAAAATGAATACTAGTTTTTCCACCTTATAAATCTCCAAGATCTTAATCTGTTAATCAACTGATCCACTGCTGTCAAACTCAAGGCCGGGGGGCAGATCCGGCCCGCCGCACGACTTTGTGTGGCCCGCGAAGGCAAATTATGAGTATCAACTTGGATGATTTGTGTTCAAATTTGTCCCAAAATTTCAAATTGTCACGTCATAAATGTTAACGTTGAGATATTGCAAGCATTATTGGTTGCCAAAAACATCAGCAATAGTTCAAAAACCTATTCCCCTTGATTTCTGATTCCAAAACTAGCTCATAAATTTCACGTGTAAACATGATGAGGAGAAAGATTTTCACGGTTTCACAATCATAACGGCCCTCTTAGGGAAATCGTAACTACAACGTGGCCCGCAACAAAAAAAATGAGTTTGACACCCCCTGAACTAATCAATCAAAATGTCAATCATAGTAGTTTTTACCTCTAACTATTCACTTTTTTTTTTTTTTTTTTTTTACATTATAAAAAAATTTAAAAGCCTATTTGGACAAAGTAAAAAGTACAGTTATCTGGTTTAAAATATAAAGACTATACAAGTCAAAAGTTGTCAGAAAAAAACTGTATTTATATAAAGCACAGATACAGCTGAAAAATCTACATGTGATTTTCACACCACTGAATATATTATTTAAACTTATGCATGCCGCTGATCCTCACGATACCAAGACCAGAAATATTTTAGTACCGGGGGAGCAAAGTCTGCGTGTTGGTTATTGTTTACCTGGCTTCAAACAATCTTTTTGGTCATTTCTTTTTTGTTTTACTATCAATACAAACCAGATAAAGAGGAAGCAGAGATGTGTATGTAACGTGTGTAATCCAAAATAACAGATATGATAACCCATTAGTGATAATAATAACAATGAGGCGGGAAGAAGCTTTAAAAAAAAAAAGAAGGTGCACGTTTTAAAGTACACAAGGGTTACAAACCGACTTTTGGCCTCAAAATAATTTCAAAATACATCACAATTTAACTTCTGAACGTGTCATACAAAATGAATCAACTCACATCACATTCAATAAGTGTGACGGCAACAGTACAGTTCGAAATACTAAATACTGCACTGGGAAGTCATGACTGTATTCAACTTGATCTTGTAGGTATGTTATTTACTTGAGTACTTTTTATTTTCTGATGACTAACGTTAACTAGATTTGAAAACAGATATCTGTATTTACCTTTTTTCATCTTTTGATGATGGCAGTATGACATGAAAAAAATGACATAACTGGGAAAAGTGAACTTTAACCCTGGTTAGTGAAAAAAAATGCTTTCATCCCATGGGGGGGGGGACATTTATGTATCTTTTTTCAGCTAAATTTGTTCATTTTTCATTGTGCTAAATTGATTAAAATTGCATTGTATATAATTGATGGTTTAAAAAAATAATTTAAACTTCTTACTGTTGTACTTCTACACCGTGTGGTGACTTCTGACCTGTCAGATATACGAAACATGTATTCTATAGATATTTCATAAAGTCAAATAGTTTTTGACGTATTTTTTTGTAGTTTGTCAAACATATTCATTTCCATTTGCTTTTATTCATTCATTTATTTATTTATTTATTTTATTAATTTATACCTGGAAAAGAGAATGAATGAATGAATGAATGAAGGAATGAACGAACGAACGAACGAACGGCGTGTGTTCATTTTGACGCCGGAGCGACCGCTGCCCTGTCGGAACTTCATTTCCCAGCGTGCCTCGCGACCGTTTTGTGTGTTTACAATCAGCTGACATCCGGCGTCTTCCCGTCCATTAGCCGACAAGATCACTCTCAGCTTGCCCCATCGGCATTCGATATTTCCTCTCCGCGAGCAGAGCGACACTCGATGATTTTCCCTCGCCGCTGAATGCGCACTTTGGCCGTCGTCGTCCAATGCAGGTGAGCTCGACGAAAATGACGCCGTCGCATTTTGAGCTTGTTCGCTTCCTTATAGCCAGCGGCGGCTGGTTCGTCGTAAGCTAATGTAGCTAGCCGCTAAGATGGTGGGGATGGGGGGCTGTTCGCAGCACCCTGACGTATTTATGTCACACACACATATATATACATATATATATAAGGGGGGCAAATGCTTGCTATTACGACGACGCCGCGCGGTTGCGACGCTTGTGACCGCTCACGTCGTCGCGTTGTCTGTGCCAGGGCTCTGGCCCCGTCTGCTGCAGCTGAAGCGCAACCGTCCTGCCCCCTCTCCGCTCCGGCTACACTGCCCCGTCGTCTCGCCGAGCCATGAGCGCCCACCGGGACCTCGACATGGTGAGTCAGGCTCTCCGAACTCCTGTTAATGTGGTTCCCCCGTCCTCAGTCCGACGTTGCGTGCAAATCGGCCCTTTCCCCGTGACGTCATACGTTGTGAAAAAGCGAAACCTTCTCGTTTTGCATCACTCGTAAACAAACAATTCTGTCATTTGATTGAAGGCGAAGCTGTTGGGAAATTCTGCGCAACACCTTGAGGATGAATTCCCTTTTAATAGGGTGAATTGTTATGAAAAAAAAATGCCTTGAGGGTAGAGGAAAGGTCGATCATAATTTTCATTTCAACAGGCAAGTTGATGCAAAAATTGTGTGACATAGTTAACATGATCATTGAGCAACTGGCTATTAGTTGATTTTTCTTGGGTGCTTGGATGTGCCATCTTGATGCTGAAATAGATACCGGTTTGACGGTCTGAGCGTTCTCCCCGTGCTGAAAAGTACTCCTTGTGATTAATGCGCATGCGTTACTAACAGGGGAACGAACTCCGGGTACGTAGCTGACCCTTACTGGGAAATCTCCCGGTCTCATAATTCCCCTTCTTCTACATAGAGGGAGCTAACATATTTTATATCCTAACCTTGAAAAATAAACTTGAAAAAAGATATAGATGTCCACAGGGAACATGAACACTGCGACAAGTACTCGAATGGCACACGTTGAAGCATGGTTGGGGGTGTTTCAGAATGGCCGGAGGTTTTGCGAAATATACTCGCATGCGCATTAATCACAAATAGACTATTCGCTCAGACCGTCACACCGGGATAGAAAGCTGCCACAAGCTAGCCTTTTTATTTTGCTCCATTACTTAAAACACAACCTGACTAAACGTTTTATACATAACTGTGAGAAATTGTAGCATCCGGCCGTTGTGGGAGCTTCTGTCTGCAACTATTTACAACATATGCACGCTCTATTTATCCTGATGTGTTTTGAACGACATATGGCGGGTCTGCTCATTCTCATATCCTCATTCGTTGTTGTTTTTTTTTTTTTTCATGTGCATGATTGAGTGCCAAATGAAACCACACATTTTCTGACTGCCATCTGTAAACTGTGTTTAAGTTCCTGACTGTTTATTTTCACTTGGGCCTTTGTCTTTCGATAAATACTTTCAATTTATCGTTTCATTGTATTTTTCTCTGTTCATTTAACAAGCTTTTCAAAATAGGATAAAAATAAAGTTCAGAAAGCAAGAAACAGGGATCTAGTATAAACAGGGCTTTAACTAAAGAGCGTTCGTAATCGATTAATGGGTCAATTATTTTTACGATTAATCAACAAATCCGACTGGAAAAAATAATTTCCATCCCTTTATTTCAAAAGAGTAGATTATTTCAAATAGGCTGTGCGCAAACAGGTTTGCCACACGAATATCCAAGCACTCAGCTCAATTTTATATATATTTGTGTTATGAATTGTAAAATAATAAATTAAATGTTGTAACATAGATTTACAATAGGCCATGGACCAACAAGCAAAAACATACAAACAGTAGCTGCCAAATTCTTATTTTTTTTTTAAGTGAAAAAAATAAATTTGTTATTTTAAAAAGGGCCTGAGGTGTCAGAAAAGTAAATAATTCAAGGAAAATGAAAAACAAACCTGTCGATATTTTGCAGCCCCTCTACTTGACATCAATGGTGAGTGTTAATGTGTTTTGTCCAGGTCATTGCCCTGGGCAATTTTTATTTTATTTTATTTTTCACACAGAAGCCCATCATAGCTCAGGTTCTTGACAGCTTTCATTGGTGTTTGTCGACAAGTTAGCCAAAGTGAATTAGTAACGTTTGTCACTTGGCTGAAATACTGTGTAATGTATTATCAGCGTGACACAAATTAATGATGGAGATGATTAACTGGACTTTTTTTTTTTTTTTTTAAATCCTTCACAAAAATTAGCTGCATGCCGGGGTCGTCCGGTGGATTTTAAACTCTTGGAGCAGCGTGAAAGACTCTAGTAACTGATTAAAAGGCGAGACAACTTCAGCGGTAAACCCGAGATAAAAATGAAAGAGACTGAAATGACGCGTGAGGCTTTTCAACTCCAATACTTCAGTAGATTCAGCGAACAGGAGCAGGATGACTAAAAACTGTGACTTCTCTGTTATGTTTAAGCCGTTTTACCGCTGTTACAGTTGCTGTTTGGAAACAAAGTCGGCGAATAAACATTTACAAAGTCCTTCTGTTTGAATAGCTAATCACACGACATACCTTATACAGTGATGCCTCAGTTCTCGACCACAATCCATTCCAGAAAACGGATCGAGAAGTGATTTGTTCGAAAACCGAATCGATGTTTCCCAATACAAAGAATGGAAAAAGAAATAATGCGTTCCAAGCCTAAAAAAAAAGGGCTTTTTAAAGCATTTTTTTTTTTTAGCTTTTCCTGATAATAAACTGCATAGTGGAAATACATGTATAGATTAAATACTTTATATAATGAAATAATTGAAGAAATATAATTAGTTTTTGTTTAAAATGTGTGCTTTAGTAGTAGAGTACACTACGCTGGGAGCGCATTGCCGTATCTGTAGCAACTCGGCCCCCTCCCTTGTAAACTTTTTTTATAAACAAAAGTCCAGAATCATTTTAAACGAGGAAGTTGTCTTCTTTGGAGCCATGTTTGGGGGTTAATACGGTGGTCCTCGATTAGAAGAAAAACAACAGCTACGACCGGGACACATCTGTGTGCAGAGGCTGCGTTATACAGAATAACAAAAGTGCGCCGTTTGTGCTGCGCGTGTTGTCATTTCTGCAACGCGTCGTGGGTGGGTCAACTGCTTGCGCCGCAATAGAAGCAAAAAAAATCTCGAAATATTTGTTCGAAAACGGGGATGTTCAAGAACCGAGGCTTTACTGTACAGTATATATCTGGGGCGTTTGAGGACAGAGATGTGTGCAATCTATAAACCGGTCCAGTGTCATCTGGAAAATGCGGTATGCGTAATGCGATTGATACGGCTTCACCTGCAGTATCAATAAGCATTTTAAACGTTGGAAATGGTTTATTTACTCTTTTTGAGTCCCGTAATTCCCGGCCTACCGAGCGCACCTGGTTACAAGCCTCACCGAGTACATTTGTAAAGGAAATACCATTTGGTACATAACTGTTTGCCGCAGCTGTGTAAAAGCTGCTAGTGCCCACATTGAAACGCGGGATATTTACAAAGAAAGACGGTACACAGAAAGAGTTTATCGCTACCGCTGCACTAACGCTACCGCTAACAGGGACGGTTAAAATAAAACTTACCGGTAAATATTGCTGAGACACACCAGTAACACAATTTATTTTGTATATGAAGCGATAATTCATTTATACGGGTTCACAGTCATAACGGCCCTCCGTTGAATTCACAACTACAATTTGGCTCGTTTGACATACTTTATATCCTCTACAACAGGGGTCTCAATTTATCCGGGGACCGCTAGAGATCGAGTCTGGGCCACGTCGAGTATTCCACACACACAAAAAAAATTGTTTCAATTATTAAAAATAAGTACAACTTACCCAATCTACTCAGTTTATTATTAACAGTTTAGAACATGTTTGGTATCCTTTTCCACTGTTGTCACCCCCTCTGGAATTTGGAATAACCCTCAGCGTAACTGGCAGACAAATAATGACGTCTGATGCCATATTTTTTTTAGAACTACAACTTTCTCTTGTGCATCAAAAAAAAAAAAAAAAATCTGTAAATTTTCTTCATCAACCTCTCTCTTTATAACCAGTTTTGAGAAAGACACGACTGGGCGACAAGATAATATTTTCCTCCCACTCGGTATCACTTCAGAGTTGCAGTATGTTACGTGGTTATCTCTTCCGTTTGAAGCGGTTTTTGGTTTGCGTAGGTGGGCGGGCGGGTGTGGGCTTGTGGGTCCGCGGAAACGGTTTAACCGATGTCCACAAACACTTGGCCGAGACGGCGACTGCTGCCCGCGTGAATGCCATCTGTCTAATCTCAGTTCAAATGTTGCCCTACTTTCCTTTGAAGGTTGAGACGCCCGTTGATTGGGCCCCGGTCGGCGCTGAGTCTTGCCCGCCATGCCCCCCCCCCGCCCCCCCTTCACGATACGCAAATCGGTGTAATAGATATCGAGTTTTAATTTGACTGGTATTTTTCCCGTCCCGCAGATTCTGTTTAATTGCAATATTTTTGTAGCAAAATAAGTACACGCTAAAGGTCAAACGATACCAAGATATTTTATTTGCTGGAAATATTGTCAAATATAATTTGTAAGTGAAATGCACACTGGATGTGCACAATTTTGTCAACTTTTTTTTCCTTATTTTTAAATTACAATCATGATTTTCACGCATTATATCTTTCAGTATATCAAAATATTTAAGTGTTTTATTCTGATTCTACCAAGGGACCCTCTTGCGGGCAGCGTCCCATTTTTGGGACGAGATTATAATTTAGTAAAGTTATCATATAACCATAAATGGAAAAATAAGTGTTATTTCCTTGATTGTGGCCTGTTAGGAGACTTTTATCTCAATAAGGCAAAAAAATTGCCATCCTGCTCATAAATGGGTTAAAGTTCAAAGACTTCAACTAAATTCATAAAATGAAGGAACATCGAGTCAACTACCTTACAGTCAAAATTGGTATTTAAATACAAATATTTGTTTTTCCAAAGGCCAGTGTCCAGAATAAATGAAAGGGGAAATATGTAAAAAAAAAAAAAAAAATTCCAGTATTAGTTTTACTACAACTACTATTCAATATGATACAAAATAAAATTGTTCCATGTAATGAAGGGGAAAAAATTAAATGAAAGGGGACATGTTAAAAAAAAAATCCAGTATTAGTTTTACTACAACTACTACTCAATATTATACAAAATAAAATATTCCATATAATGAACGGAAAAAAAACTCCTTAAAAATGAGTTGTTTTGCTTTTTTTTTTTTTTTGGCCAGTGAGTACGTTCTTTTTTTTTTTTATTATATTTTAGGATGTTAAAGGGCTTTAACTAAATTAAGTAAATGTCAGATACATTTGAAATTATCTAAAAAAAAAAACACTTGGAGGCTTCTTTTGTTTTTACATAATTGCTTTCATATCAGATTGAAATATAATGAAGAAGACGCGGCTATATAAATGTGTTGCTGGGGATTTTTAGGAAAAATGTAAAGCTATGAAGAGCGACTAAGCCTTTGAGAGCCCCAGTAACCCCCCCTCCCCCTCAATCATGTTCAAAACAACAAAAGTCGTCTTTTTCTAATGGCGTTTGAAGGATTTGATGAGGGCCTTTGGATTGGAGAACCTCAAGGACGACGACGACGATGCAGATTCAAGATGTTGCCACGGCAAACGGGGAAGATTAGAGCTTGTTTTCATTTGGACGGAGGGATGAAAGGGACGGAGGCTGGAAGCTTGTTAATATGACATGGGTATGTAACCCCTCTTTGAGGTTACTCGGTTCAGAAGTGGGGGGAGGAAGGGGGTGACGGCGGGGGCGGTCGTGTTTGTAAACAGACGAGAGCGCGGGATTGTCCCGCCGTGACGTCACACCTCGTGGTTAAGTCTCTTTGTTCTTGCCTCGCGTCTTGCTTGACGCTCACGTAGGCGCAGAAGAGATTACGTGCAATTCGTTCAAAGGCTTTCATCATTTTCGGATTTGGACAAAAAAAAAAAAAAAAAGAACTGGAAGTGTGATCTACTCACAAACTATTTTCTGTATTGAAAATAAAGGAAATGGAAATATGGTGAACCCCCACTCAGGGCCCAAGCGCGATAAGGGGAAAATATCTGATACGGTGAACCCTTGCAAAATACTTTTATCCCACACAAGTTGTCCTCAGCGCCTGTTCTATCTCTAACGTAAAATAACGTGAAACTACTGTTTTATGCAAAATCACTTTGGAAAAATGTAAACATGACTTGTTCGCACTTTAAAGTGTGAGGGGGAAAAAAGTTTTTTTTTTTTTTTTTTAAATAATGCCTAACAACACTGCAATCTTCACTGTAT